>NC_140991.1:139081055-139532470 GCF_052327205.1 Somniosus microcephalus
AGGGGAATTTATAATGGGAAACAAAGAAATGGCAGACCAACTAAATTCATACTTTGGTTCTGTCTTCACAAAGGAGGACACAAATAACCTCCCAGAGATGCCGGGGAACATAGGGCCTGATGAAAGGGTGGAACTGAAAGAAATCAGTATTTGTAGGGAAATGGTGTTAGGAAAATTGATGGGACTAAAGGCCGATAAATCCCCAGGGCCTGATAATCTACATCCCAGGGTACTTAAGGAAGTGGCCCTGGAAATAGTAGATGCATTGCTGGTCATCTTCCAGAACTCGATAGACTCTGGAACAGTACCCATGGATTGGAGGGTAGCTAATGTTACCCCACTATTCAAAAAAGGTGTTCGAGAAAAAGCGGAGAATTATAGACTGGTAAGCCTGGCATCGGTAGTGGGGAAAATGCTAGAATCTATTATAAAAGATGTAATAGCAGAGCACTTGGTAAGCAGTGACAGGATCGGACGAAGTCAACATGGATTTACAAAAGGTAAATCATGCTTGACTAATCTACTGGAATTTTTTGAGGATGTAACTGGTAAAATAGATAAGGGAGAACCAGTGGATGTGGTGTATTTGGACTTTCAGAAGGCTTTCGATAAGGTCCCACATAAGAGATTAGCGTGTAAAATTAAGGCACATGGGATTGGGGGCAAGGTATTGACTTGGATAGAGAACTGGTTGGCAGACAGAAAGCAAAGAGTTGGAATAAACGGGTCGTTTTCCGAGTGGCAGGCAGTGACTAGTGGGGTACCGCAAGGATCGGTCCTAGGACCCCAGCTGTTCACAATATATATTAATGATCTGGACGAGGGTATTGGATGTAATATCTCCAAATTTGCAGACGACACAAAGCTGGGTGGGAGGGTAAGCTGTGAGGAGGATGTCATGAAACTCCAGTACGATTTGGACAGATTGGGTGATTGGGCAGAAACATGGCAAATGCACTATAATGTGGATAAATGTGAGGTTATCCACTTTGGTGGCAAAAACAGGAAGGCAGATTATTATTTGAATGGCAATAGATTGGGAGAAGGGGAAGTGCAAAGAGACCTGGGTGTTCTTGTGCACCAGTCGCTGAAGGTAAGCATGCAGGTGCAGCAGGCGGTTAAGATGGCAAATGGTATGTTGGCCTTCGTAGCAAGAGGGTTTGAGTACAGGAACAAGGATGTCTTGCTACAGTTGTACAGGGCCTTGGTGAGACCGCACCTTGAGTACTGTGTGCAGTTTTGGTTGCCTTACCTGAGGAAGGATGTACTTGCCATGGAAGGAGTGCAGCGAAGATTCACCAGGCTGATACCTGGGATGGCAGGAATGACGTATGAGGAGAGATTGTGTCCTTTGGGCTTATACTCACTGGAGTTTAGAAGGTTGAGAGGGGATCTCATTGAAACTTATAAAATTCTGTCAGGCCTGGACAGACTAGATGCAGGAAGGATGTTTATGATGGCCGGGGAGTCCAGAACCAGGGGTCATAGTCTAAGGATAAGGGGTAAGCCATTTAGGACTGGAATGAGGAGGAATTTCTTCACCCAGAGAGTGGTGAACCTGTGGAATTCTCTGCCACAGAGGGCGGTGGAGGCCAGTTCATTAAATATATTCAAAAAAGAGTTGGATATATTTCTTAAGGCTAAAGGGATCAAGGGCTATGGGGAGAAGGCAGGGACAGGGTACTGAATTTGGATGATCAGCCATGATCTCATTGAATGGCGGAGCAGGCTCGAAGGGCCGAATGGCCTACTCCTGCTCCTCTCTTCTATGTTTCTATGTTTCTATGTCAGCCCAAGCTGAAACTTACAGGCCTTGGCCATGAGGTTGACCGCAGCCATCTTGTTGAGCCCTGGAGCCCTGGATTTTAAACTCAGTCCAGCCAGGTTTCTCCAATAAGCCAAAAGTAAATCTTCGGGGAAGACATGAAATTTGCGAATCCTTTCCATCCCCTCTAGGATACTGAAACTTGCTTGAAGTGTCCAATCAAGGTGAGCAAATTTCTGACCCCCCCCACAAACAACCTTCCCCTATATTTATCTATCCACGATCCCTCGACACATACATTCCCCTTACTTGGAGAAAACCACAGTGCACGACAGGCATCTATCGATAGAAACAATTACTATCTGTTACAATAGTCCAAGCACGGAGGGGGTCCAACACCCCTGCACTACTTGGGACATCATAAAACTTTATTACAACACACAATCTTTGATAAAATTAACATCAGGCCAAAAACATATTTATTAAAAATAACGAGCAGAAGGAACGAGCTTTATTAAAAATAACAAACGGATCTGCCATCATTCGGCAGTGATATGACACAAAGCTCACACGGGTGTTTCTTCTTCCACTCGGGCATACTGGTCCTTCCACACCCTTTTGCTTTAAATTCTACCCCGGGACCCTTTCTCCTACACTGGACACAAACCAGGTGGAGGACGATCCCTAGCTGACAGACTACTAAGATGTGGGATGCCATACGAATCCAGGCGAGGACCTCTATACGCTCAAAAACGTCCCACCAGGGCGGGGTCGTAATATCTAAAATGTCGGCCCCTATCTGTACAGTCTTCTGTTCCAAAGTGTAGAAGTGCTTTTGCGATACTAGAACGGCTTTTAATAATTTGGTAAGGTGCTCTGGGAGAGGGGGAATCGGGTAACTGAAGTGGGCGACATATTTCTGGAGGTGGGTAAAATTCTCCTCCACAGTGAGGTGAGCAGTGGATGGTTCAGGAATGGGGACAATTCATGTCTTTGCCACTTGAACTTCTGCCTCGGGTTTGAAACAGAAGCTGCTGTCACTCACCGCGCACCAGCTGTGCTGCCCGTGCTGGTCGTGAGATGCTCCTGTGGTGATGCAATATGTCCCACCCCCTAGATATGCTACCTGTGTGGGAACATGGCCTTGTGCCATGGCTTCCATGGTACAATTTATAGGTTTCGCGTCATCAGCTCTGAACCCGCATTGTGGTTTCGAATAGGCATTCAAGTGCTGGGGACACAGGATGATGTGTGCTCCCCGGCTACGGCACCCCGAGAGGTCAGTACCCGTCATAGCGTGCTCCCACTTTATGACATAGGGCGGGACCGCTGCAAAATGAATGTGTGCACCCCCTTGAATGATTCCAATGTTCTCCACCCTGTACACTGGGGTGGGTCGGGCTGTCCTACCCATAACCGGCATTCTGACTACTATTCCCATAATTGGTAAAATTCTCCTCTGCGTCCCGTTAGCCGCTCCCATCGATCGCTATCAGTGCTGTGTCTCCAGAGCGCCAATAGAGGTGGGAATCCTCCACGTCACCTCTCCTTCTGAAGCTCAGTCCTATCAAGGCGAGTAGGATTACGCCCCCCTTCATTCCGTAAATTTTCCTGTAACAGGTATAGAAGCACACAGCCAGGTTCCCTAGAGATTTATTGGCTTGGCTGAAGCATGGTCGGGTCTTGCGACCTCGACTCAAATGTACACACTCTGAGCAGATTACTTAAAACTAACCATCACCTTAATTAGAATTAAATTAAACACACTAAGCTTAACACTATATAAACTTTAAAATTAAACTACCTAAACTATATACATCCGCCGCCCGTCTCCGGGCGGCCAGCCTAATCCCTGTTTAGGCTGCTGCAGGCTGCTCCCTGCGGCGTGGCTGCACTGATCTCAACTTCTGGTCCCTGGCTGTTGGCTGGGGACCTCTGCCTTTCGGCTTCTCCCTGACACGGGAGGCCGCCCTTTTTAACTGAAGAGCCGGTGACCATACTTTTCTGGGCTGGGGTGGCCGAGGAGACCTCCTAGGGAGTTGCACTGGTGGGGCTACCCTGGCGAGCGGACCCTTGGCTCGGGTCACAGTCCTCGCTGGCTGGGGGCCTTCTCCCTCGGGTCCCTCCCCTCCCAAACCTGAACTGGGGATGGGCAATCCCTCGCCACCGGCTGCCAGTGGCTGAGGGTCTTCCCCTCCAGGTTCAAAACCTGGTTCGGGCTTCTCCTCCTCGGAATCCCATGAGAGAGGGGGAGTGGTCTGAACAGTGGACAGAATGGCTCCTCCCCTAACACAAGCCACAGCGCCTGCCTGTGCAGCCTGTGAGCTTGTACCCACTGCGGGCTGAGGATTTCTAACCTCAGACCTTGTCCCAACTGGCTGCTTCCCTGCCTCCGGCTTAAACAACTTACATTGATTTACATGGAACCATTTTGTAAGCCGGGGCATTTTTACTGCGTAAACCATGGGGCTGGCTTTATCGACTATGTTATAGGGTCCCATGTACAGTGGCTCTAAACTCCCCACTCGGGCGTAGTTCCTAACCATCACTTGGTCCCCTATCTCTCACTGTTGGCTCTTGCTAGGCTCAAGCAGCAACCGATTATTCCAATGCTGCTTCCCCATGCTACTTGCTGCCTGTTCATAAATCCATTTGAGGCGCTCGAGGAGTGTTCAGGCGAATTTATCCCGATTTATCTCTCGGAGCTGCCCTTCAGTAAGAACTGGGGCTAGGACATGGGTGGGGGTCCTCATAACCCTACATGAGTTCGTGCGGGGAATACCCTGTACCCTTGGACTGGCTGGCCCGGATCCCCATGAGGACTAGAGGCAGGACCTCCGCCCATTTTTGGGGTGAGCTCACTGTCTCCTTCCTCAACTTTTCTTTAACGGTGCAGTTCATGCGCTCCACAATCCCTGAGGACTGTGGATTGTGAGCTACGTGCCACTTCCCCTTGATGCCGAGCAGCATAAGGGTGTTCTGCATGACTTGGCCGGTGAAGTGGTTTCCCTGGTCGGACTCCACAAACTGGGGTAGTCCCCACCGCGAGAACAATTCTCGCACCAAGATCCTTGCAGTCCCTAATGCTGTGGCCGTTTTGCAGGGGAAGGCTTCCACCCACTTAGAAAACACGTCTACCAGGATGCGGCAATATTTGTAGCCTCCCTGGGTGGTGGGCAGGGGCCCGATGTAGTCGATCTGGATCGACTGCCATGGTCCCTCTACCCTCCTAACGTGTCCCATGGGCACCTTCCTTCTGTGGGGGTCGGGGTTATTTGCAGCGCACACAAGACAGCTAGCACAGAACTCGCGGACGTCTTTCCGGAGTCCTGGCCACCATCCCACCTGTTCCACCCGTTGCCAGGTGGTCTCAGGCCCGGGGTGTCCCGCTCCCGGGCCCTCATGGGCCAGTTGAAGGAACTCCCTTCGGTGTTGCTGGGGCACTACCCACTGTTCTTCTTTGAACAGCATGCCTTCCCTTATGGAGAGGGCCGCTGTGCCGTAAGGGCCTTCTACCTTCCTGCCCTCCATTACTGCGCTAATGACGACTTTCAGGACAGAGCCCTGGGCTTGGACCGTTTTAAGGTCCGGGGCTAATGCTACTCCTAAGCTCCCTTGGGTCCCATCACTGCCTCTAACTGCCGCCACGGGCCCGGACTCATACGGGTCCCAGAAAATGCCTGCGTGTGCACCCCCCTTGGCCAGCATGTCGGCTTGCTGGTTACCCTGGCTGCGGGGTTCTGTGGAGGAATGGGCCTTCACTTTGTGGATGAAGACCTCGTCTTCCTCCCCCACAGCTGCCAGGATTTTTCCAGCAGGGGCTTTACTGTTAAGGACCTCCCGTCGGCGGAGGTATACCAGCGACGGGACCAGATGGCCAGGTATTCCGTACACGAGTTGCAAGTGAACATGCTGTCCGAGCAAATCATGTATGGGGTGGGGAAGATTTCGGGGTGGGTAACCATGTACACCACCGCGGACAGTTCAGCCTGTTGGGCGCTCATGGTGTTGGGGAGCTTGATCGCCAAGGCAATGTTTGCCGTTGGGTCATAAACTCCACAACCCGTGAGTCGTTCGTCAGCAGATACCATGCTGGAACCGTCTACATAGATCTCATGGCCTGAGGGATGTATCCCGGCCCGTAAACCTACGTTCACCTACCATACCCCTTCTATGGAACACCGATGGGCTGTTCCAGGATATACCATATTGGCCACGAGCTTTGGCTCGCAAAGGCCCCTCACCTTCAGATCCATCTGCGAGAGGAGGAGGGTCCAGCGCGCAATGCATGCACTGCTGACTGTCCCATCTTTAATCCTCCCGTCCAGAAGCATCTGGGTGGGTGTGTGGTGTGTGAGGAGGGTGATGGGAGAGGTGCCTGTGAAGATCAAAGATCTTTTCACAGCCCAATACGTGGCCAAAAGGTGCCATTCGCAAATTGAGTAGCTCCTCTCCACATCAGTGAGCACTCTGGAGGAGTAGACCACAGGCCTTAGCCTGCTGTGCCGCTCCTGGAGCAGCACAGCACTGAGACTATCCCCGCTGGCCGCCACCTCCAAGAAGAACTCTTTCCCCCCATCTATGGCTCCTAGGGCTGGTGCGGTCTGCAAGTCTCCCTTGAGCTTGACAAATGCTGCCTGGCAACCCTCATCCCAAGACCACTCCACTCCTTTGTGTAGGAGTCGGAGCAAAGGGGCTGCTGTGGCTGCATAGTCTTCAATGAAGTCCCTGCAGTACCCCGTTAACCCTAGGAACGACCTCACACCTCTCACTGTGTTGGGGACCGGCAACTCTTGGACCGCTTCCCTCCTAGCCTTGTCTATGGCTCTCTCTCCTGCGCGGATGGTTAGGCCCAGGAATTTAACTTCCCGCTGGCCGATCTGCGGCTTTTTCGGGTTGACTTTGAACCCCTTACTCTGTAGCAGCTCCAGCAGTTTGGCCAGTAGCGGGCCATGCTCCCCGACTGAGTCGGTAAACAAGAGCAGGTCATCCACATACTGCAGCAACTGGGTGGGCTGACTAAATTCCTTTAAGCTATCTGCCATACACTGGTGGGAGATGCTGGGGCTGTTATGGAAGCCTTGTGGCAAGCAGTTCCAAGTATACTGTTGCCCCTTAAAAGTAAAAGCAAACTTATACTGGTCCTCCCTCCTCAAGGGGATGGACCAAAACCCATTTGAAATATCCAGCACCGTGAACGTGGTCGCAGATGCTGGAATATTCCCGATAAGGTCGGCCACTGCTGCCACTGTGGGGGCGCACGCGGGGATATTGCTGTTGAGCACCCGATAGTCCACCGTGGCTCTCCATGAATTGTCCGGTTTTCTGACCGGCCATAGCGGAGAGTTAACATGGGTGGCTATGGGCCTCAACACTCCCTGCTGTACTAAAGAGGACATGGCTGCCTCCATGTCAGGCTCTGCTTCTCTGGGGAAATTATATTGCTTCTGGGGCCAGGCCATGGGGTCCCCGTCTACTCTGACCTCAAACCCGGTGACCCTCCCGCAGTCGTGTTGGTGCATGGCAAACGCAGCTCGGTTAGCCTGCACGAATGCCTGAAATTCCCTCGGGACACCGTCGACCATAAGCCCGAGGTTGTAACCTTCTTTCAGCTTCACAGTACACAGGGTCCCCTTCCCTTCCTTACTTGGGATGACTACTACACCTCCCTCTTTACCCGTGTTGTCTCCCCAAAGGCAGTGATTGCGGAGATCCACGAGGATCCTGTGGCCCACGATGAAGTCGGCCCCTAGGATCCCCTTTCCTCCCTCCGCCTCCCACTTCACCAGGACGCACGTCCACTTGGTCTGGAGCGTGCCGAGCCGGATTGAGAGCGGCTTGGAGAACGCTCCTGCCTGTTCCTTGCCTGTGAATCCCGATAGGACGTATGGAACCCCGCTAGACAGAGGTGAGGTGGTGGGGTTAGCTGTGTGGATCACAGTACACGATGCTCCCGTATCCAGCAGATAAATCCCTTTAATCTTCTCCACCTCCATCTGCACGAGCGGTCTCTTCCACCCGTCATACCGGAGATCACACAGGTGGACAGGCTGCGTGGGCTCCAGTCATTGTGGGGCGTCAAAGGGGGCCGAGGGAACCACCACACTGGTGGTGGCTGCTATTTTCCCCTGGTTGGTCAGGAAGAAGGATCATATCGACTCCAAGAGTGGCTCGATCGCAGCGGGAGGGATACCTGGCTCTGTCTTTTGGGCTGGGGCTGATGAATTCTTTCCCTTATTCTCCTTCCAGGGATTCTTACAATCCTTGCGCCAGTGGCCATCCTTCCCGCACCCGTAGCAGTTTAACTTAGTCTGGGAGGGACGGTTCCCCTCCTGGTGCCACTCTTTCTTACTCTGGCCCCCAGGTTTAACCTCATGGACTTTTCCCTTGGGTTGGGGCGTCTCGATACCCCTCATATTTTTAAATGCTATCGTGAGCTGGCGGATCACTGTTTCCTCGGTGGTCTGGGGGCTACTAGGGTCAAACCAGGCCGCAGCCTGGGCTCGGATTTGGGGCAGGCAGTTTGACATTAGACAACGGAGCCAGTGGGTCAATTGGACTTGGTTCAGTAATGTCCGCGCTGGCATTCCCGGGCACGCGCTCCGGTAGACTGGCCACAGCCTGTCTGCGAACGCCTGCGAGGACTCCCCTGGGAGCTGTACCGTTTTTTCCACCCGGGCGAACGGACTACCGTCATCGAGTCCCATGGCCTCCAATATATCGTTCCTCAAATCCTCATAATCTTTCTGCCCCTTTTTACATTCATCAGACAGGGTCTGGAGGAGATCACTCCCCAGAGAAAACAGCAGAATCTTAGCTTGCTCTGCGTCATCGCAGTTATTAACGTACGCTGCCTGTTCTATCTCCCTGAAGTGCAGAGAGGGGTCTCCCTTTTCGGTGAGCTTGGGGATGTGACTAACCATGGCCCTGAGCTGTTGGGTGCCATGCGGCACCACAAACTGATTTTGGATGGCCCCTGGGTCCTCGTCATCAACGGGCGGGCCGTACCTCCATTGTCGGAGGGGGTACACCGGTCCTGGCCCCGGCCTATCTAGCGGGGCCTGCTGTGCTTCCCCTCCCACCTCACCCTCCACCTCCCCTTGCTGCCAGCACTCCTGAAGACTCGGAGCTATGGGTGGCGGCCGTGGGACCTCTGATTCCCTAGCCAACTTTGTTCTGGGTGCTGCCTGTGGGACGGTTCTGTTTGGGTTGCCGGTAAAGTCCGACTGGCCCACCTTTGGGCTGATGAGGCATACCATGCCCTTCGCCCTCGATAAGGCCATGCCCAAGCTTTCTATCTCCTCCCTACAGGGCCCGTGATCTGCGTCCTCGAACCCCCGGTCGCAGGCTAGCTTGTATGCTACCTTTACCTCCATTACTTTCTCCTCCTGCTCTTTTAATTTTTGGGTGAGGTCGCAAATCATATCCTGCAGCTTTATCTCGCTGCCCCTCGCCTCTCTGACCTGGTATTCTAAGTGCTGCATCTTGCGCCTAGCGCTGGCTTTAGTTTCAGCGGTCTGGTATTCCAGGCGCTCTACCCTTGCCTGATGTTCCCGTTGCACCTCGACAGCCCGGGCTTCCAGGCGCTCTACCTTTGCCTGGTGTTCCCGTTGCACCTCGAAGGCACGGGCCTCTAGGCGCTCTACCTTTGCCTGGTGTTCCCGTTGCACTCCGAGGGCCTGGGCCTCCAGGCACTCTACCTTTGCCTGGTGTTCCTTGGCCGCCTGCTCTCTTTCTTGGCTTAACGCCTGACGCGCCACTAGCACCTTCTCTTCCGCTAAAACCTTATCCTGCATTTCTAGGGCCAATTTCTTGAGCTTGGCAGCCTGTGCTGCTACAACCCTGTCCAGCACTAGGACCTGTTTCTTATAACACATTAACCAGACTGCCTTTCCAATTGCCCTCTTATGCTGTTTACTCGCCGTCCACTGGGCGGCGGCGTCTATGGGACGCTCGGCCTTTAACATAGTGCCCACCCATTTCTTGGCGATATTGACCTTTCTACACACATAAGTGGACAACCTCTCTTCCATTGCGGTTTCTCCCTCCCATCACCGATGCTGCTGGCTGGCTCACCATTTCTGTAGGGGGTTTTGGTTTGGGGTTTGTGTCTGGCCAGTCAGTCGTGTCTGAGCTGCTCCAGCCCCGTGCGGTTCGAATCGCTTCGCCCTTTTAGTTCTGAGCACCGGACTTATTTACGAGTAGCAATATAGACAAACGAGACCAGTGGTTCGGTGCAAAGAAAACCAATGTTTATTAAAATAGAGAAAACAATTATTATACAGAGAAAATTACTATGGATGCAACACAATTACACTTAGCGGGGGAGGAGAAACGGACACATTGAGGGAAAATGACTAAAATGACACTTTGGCAATTCCCCTTAACTCCCACCCTTTACACCTATCTAGGTTGTCTTGTAATGGACCAGAAAGTTGATGCTCACCAGTCTAGGATGTTGAAACGCGTGCTCCATGCCCTGTTGCCTGCCGATGTTTTAGGGTTTCACCACCCCAAAGCAGAGATACCCCAGTAATTCAAACGTAACTGCGGGTGTCCTACTTCCCTGGACGGGCTCTTCGTCGATGATCCTCTCACTGGGTTGATGATACAGCAGGGCACTGGAGGCGAGGCGAGAGAGAGAGAGAGATGGCTTCCCGAGGGACTAGTTATACCCCTCCTGGGAGTCCTTATCTCCCACCAGATCAGCTTGTTCCTTTGTCTGACCTGGACGTGTTGAAGCTTATACAAAGGAAACTGATCTGGGCCCATCGACCTGGATGGCCGGTTAATCGGTTTTTGAACGTCTCATAAGTGTTTCCCTTTGTCCCACTGGTTTCGTGATGGGGCCATTCCAGCTTGAATGCCCCGTTGATCGTTTGCAAACAGTGTTGATGTCCTCTAACAAAGGTCTGAATGCAGCTATTACATATTGATTGACTGTGCAAACGGCCTTGATGAGTTTTAATCAGAGGCCCGAATGCCACTGGTTTGCTTCTCATGCATAAATGCAGAAGGTTTGTCTGTCTTCTAATTTCTGGAAAGTTCCTTCTTTGTCAGGCCAAACTGAAACTTACAGGCCTTGGCCATGAGGTAGACCACAGCCATCTTGTTGGGCCCTGGAGCCCTGGGTTTTAAACTCAGTCCAGCCAGGGTTTCTCCAATAAGCCAAAAGTAAATCTTCGGGGAAGACATGAAATTTGCGAATCCTTTCAATATATAAAAAAGGGACCTAGCGGCAGTTTGAGAATCCTTTTGCAAAATTGGTCTACCTTGAATGAAGCTGGTGTCGGGCCGGCTGTGTTTATGAAAATGCGGTCTGCGTGCAGATCAACCAGCAATACTTAAAGGGACTGATGGAGGCCACCGCCAAAAAGGTAAGTTTGTTAAAAAGTACTTACCTGAATGTGGAGCTGGGAGGAGTAGGAGCAGGCCAGACGGCCGTCTGTTCTGGCGGCAAAGAGGCTGCCCTGATTTTAAGGTCAACCGGCAGGCTGCGTATACTAAACAGGCGTCCTTTGACAACACGCCAGTTTTGGGCCAGGGAATGTCGTCTGGCTGGGAGCTGCAGGTTGGTCCTGGGATGGGGTGGGGAAGGCATTGCTGGGAGAGGGGGATGGGGAGTTGGGCCGGGAGATGTCCAGGACCGCTGTATTTTTGTGAGGCCCAGAGCAGCAGAACAATAAACACAGACTTACCTGTGGGGTCCTCTTCGCTGAACCGTCGGCTGATACTGGACAGTGTGTGCAGGGTGCACGCTCCACCCACTGTTCTCCTGTGTATTCAAAGGACCCTGATTTACATTTTACTTGGGCCTACTGGCCAACTCAAGAGGGCGCTTTGACGCCCAGCGGTAAGCCCAGAGGTGGATTGCTGCGGCCACAGTGATGGCAGGAAGAGGCAGTAATCATTCCTCAACATTTTTGAGGGGGTTACTACTATAACTTGCATTTATATAGCACCCTTAACATAGTAAAACACCTCAAGGCGCTTCACAGGAGAGTTATCAAACAAAATTTGACATTGAGCCACATAAAATATTAGGACAGGTGACCAAAGGCTTGGTCAAGGAGGTAGGTTTTAAGACGTGTCTTAAAGGATGAAAGAAAGATGGAGAGCCGGAGAGGTTTAGAGAGGGAATTCAAGAACCTAGGGTCTAGGCAGCTGAAGGCACGGCTGCCAATGGTGGGGCGGTGGAAATCAGAGATGTGCAAGAGGCCAGAATTGGAAAAGTGCAGAGATCTCAGAGGGTTGTAGGGCTGGAGCAGAGTACAGAGAGAGGGAAGGGCGAGACCATGGAGGGTTTGCCCATTTCCGCTATGCAGGAGGCCTCAGGATCTACCCCTATGTGTTTGGTGTAGCATAGATGCTCTCCTATGTTCAGCATCGAGACACGTTGCTAGAGCAACCTAAAGTGAGCTGTGCCATACTTGAGCCAGGAGCGGTATGTGAAGCAGTGGACATTGCTCCAGTTCTTGGACCTTTGCGTGATGCATTGGGACGTTGTTTGAATGTGGACATATTCTTAATATTCATTACTGGCTCTAAGGGGTATGAAACATGTAAACACTGTATCCTGTTTTACAGTGACATTTTATTTGCTGTCTTAATGCAGATGTGCTTCAATTTTCAAAAACAAGATTTCTACAATGTGATCAGTTTGAGAGTGTTGGATAATATGTTTAGACATGTCCTGTCAGTACCATTTAAAAATACTTAGTGTTCCACTTAATTTAATTCTAGATAGTGAGGAATTTAGTATGACTGTTACTGGGAAGACTGCTGGGGTTTCCTGCTGCCAGATCATGCAGAAATCAATGGATTCTTTGAAGTTCAGCTGGAGGACACTTAAGAAGTTTTGCCTGCCCTAAGGAATGTTCAGCAGGACCCAGTGTGCAGCCTGAAATCATTGAACCACGCAGAAAAAAGTACAACATAACATATAAATTTACTGTGACAAGTGAATCTAGTTCAAGCGACAATATATGAATTTTATTATATATATATATATATATAGAAATATATATAAAGAAATAACACCGTAATTGAAGAAGACCCTGTAATTTCCTCTGTAGGCAGTATCAAGTGATTCTTTGTAAAGCCTACTTTGGGCTCACTGACACTGTGGCCTGCAAGGCCCAGAAATTCGGGTCCCATAGAAACATAGAAGATAGGAGCAGGAGTAGGCCATTCGGCCCCTCGAGCCTGCTCCACCATTCAATGAGATCATGGCTGATCATCCAAATTCAGTACCCTGTCCCTGCTTTCTCCCCATATCCCTTGATCCCTGGGTACGCACGCATAGGCCCAATGAAAGTGCCGGTTTCGTGCATGCACTGCGCATGTGCAGGAAACTGGCACTTCCGTTCCCCTGAAAGAAGGGGTTGACAGGTGTAAGATTCGCAAAATTAATATTGTCAGATAAGGGTCCTTTGGCAGAAGAGGCCTTTACTTTTAAAAGACTGTAAGCATACTGAGGGTTGGCATGGAGGAGGCTCACCCTCTCGACCAGGGGGTCCGTCTTATGGGACCTCACGTGCTTCCGCAGTAGGACGGGTCCTGGAGAAGTCAGCCATGTCGGTAACGAGATCCCCGATGTGGACTTCCTGGGGAAGGAGAACATTCTCTCGTGAGGGGTAGCATTGGTGGCTGTACAGAGCAGTGACCGAATGGAATGGAGCGCCGCAGGGAGGACTTCCTGCCAGCGAGAGGTCGGAAGGCCCTTAGATTTCAAGTTTAAAAGGACTGCCTTCCAGACCGTCGCATTCTCCCTTTCCACCTGGCCATTCCCCCGGGGGTTGTAGCTGGTGGTCCTGCTTGTAGCAATACCTCTCGAGAGCAGGTACTGCCGAAGTTCGTCGCTCATAAAGGATGAGCCCCTGTCGCTATGAATATAGCTAGGGAAACCGAACAAGGCGAAGAGGTCATTCAGACATTTAATGACCGTGGTACTGGTCATGTCTGAGCAAGGGATGGCAAACGGGAAACGGGAGTACTCGTCAATTATGTTGAGGAAGTACACATTGCGGTCGGAGGAGGGGAGGGGCCCTTTAAAATCGATGCTCAGCCGTTCAAAGGGCCGCGTGGCTTTGATCAGGCTTGCTCTGTCTGGCCTATAAAAATGCGGTTTGCACTCGGCACAGATTTGGCAGTTCCTGGTCATGGTCCTGACCTCCTCGATGGAGTAGGGCAGGTTACGGGATTTGATGAAGTGAAAAAACCTGGTGACCCCGGGTGGCAGAGGTCATTGTGGAGGGACTTCAGTCTATCGACCTGCGCGTTGGCGCATGTACCACGTGATAGGGCATCTGGGGGCTCATTGAGTTTCCCGGGCCGGTACAAGATATTGTAATTGTAGGTGGAGAGTTCAATTCTCCACCTCAAGATCTTGTCGTTCTTGATTTTGCCCCTCTGCTTATTATTAAACATAAAAGCTACTGAACGCTGGTCAGTGAGCAGGGTAAATCGTTTTCCGGCCAGGTAATGCCTCCAATGTCGCACAGCTTCCACAATGGCCTGGGCCTCCTTTTCGACAGAGGAGTGTCGAATCTCGGGGCCCTGGAGGGTCCTTGAGAAAAAGGCCACGGGTCTCCCCGCCTGGTTAAGGGTTGCAGCTAGGGCAAAGTCGGATGCGTCGCTCTCCACTTGGAAAGTGATGGACTCATCCACTGCGTGCATCGTGGCCCTCACAATATCTCTTTTTATGAGAGTGAAGGCTGCACAGGCCTCTGCTGCCAGGGGGAAGGAGGTGGACTTGATGAGGGGTCTGGCTTTGTCCGCATAGTTGGGCACCCACTGAGCATAGTACGAGAAAAACCCTAGGCATCTCTTCAGTGCTTTTTGGCAGTGGGGGAGGGGGAGCTCCATAAGGGGGCGCATCCTGTCGGGGTCGGGGCCGATGACTCCGTTCTCCACTACACAGCCAAGAATGGCAAGGCGCTTGGTACGAAACATACATTTGTCCTTGTTGTATGTTAGGTTCAGCCGCTGGGCCGTACGGAGGAATTTCTCTAGATTAACATCATGGTCCTGCTGGTCGCGGCCGCAGATGGTGACATTGTCTAGATAGGGGAAAGTGGCCTGGAGCGCGTTCTGGTCAACCATCCGGTCCATCTCCCGTTGGAAGACTGAAACCCCGTTGGTGACGCCGAAGGGAACTCTGAGGAAGTGGTAGAGACGACCGTCAGCTTCAAAAGCTGTGTACTGGTGGTCCTCAGCCCTGATGGGGAGCTGGTGGTATGCCGACTTCAGATCAATCGTCGAGAACACCCGGTATTGTGCTATCTGATTGACCATGTCAGATATGCGGGGGAGTGGGTATGCATCTAGCTGGGTGTAGCGATTGATCGTCTGGCTGTAGTCAATAACTAGGCGCTGTTTTTCGCCAGTCTTCACTACCACCACTTGTGCTCGCCACGGGCTGGTGCTACTTTCAATAATCCCTTCCTTCAGGAGTCTCGCTACCTCGGATTTAATGAAGCTCCTATCCCCGGCACTGTAACGCCTGCTTTTGGTAGCGATGGGCTTACAGTCGCGGGTGAGGTTAGCGAACAAGGAGGGGGGGGGACTTTAAGGGTGGAGAGACTGAAAATGGTGCGCGGCGGGCGATTTAAAAGCTGCTGGCTGCAGACTGTGAGTGGGGGGAGGGGTCCGTCGTACGCTAATGTGACACTCTTAAGGTGGCACTGAAAATCCAACCCCAGTAGAACGGCAGCGCAGAGATGGGGCAGGACCAGGAGTTTAAAATTTTTGTATTCTGTGCCCCTTACTGAAAGGGTCACTACACAGTAGCCACCGACGTCCGCTGACTGGGCTTTGGAAGCCAAAGAGATCCGATGGCACGTCGGCAGGACCGGGAGAGAGTAACTGCGCACCGTGTCGGGGTGGATAAAGCTCTCCGTTCTCCCGCTGTCAAAAAGGCAGGTAGTGGCGCGGCCATTTACCGTAATGTCCATCATGGACCTGGACAGTTGATGAGCGAGAGATTGGTCCAGCATCATGGAGGCCAGCGTATGGTCGAGCGAGTCGATGTGGTCGTCAGATGAGGCGGTGGTTGAGTCCGGGTCCCCCGTGGTTGAAGTTGGAGACGTCCAAGATGGCGGACAAAGTGGCGGCGCCCATGATCCCGATCCCCACGCGGCTGGGGGAGCCCAAGATGGCGGACAAGATGGCTGCCCCCACGGTTCACACGCGGTGCTGCTGGCGTTAGCGGTTTTACCTTTGCAGGCGCTGACATAGTGTCCTTTCTTCCCGCAGCCGGAGCAGGTAGCATTTCTCGCCGGGCAGCGTGCTCTGGGGTGTTTTGCCTGGCCACAAAAATAACATTTCTGTGCCTTGGACATTGCAGCAGCCGTTGAAGGTGGCGGTCCCATGACCCAAGGTTGTGGCGTCCACGATGCAGAGCGGTTAGGGGAGAAGGCATCCATATTCCTGTGGGCCGCGTCGAGCGAGAGCGCGAGGGACACTGCCTTTCTCAGGTCCATTTCTCCCTTTTCCAACAGTCTCTGCCGGGAGTAGTCGGACCTTAGGCTCGCAACGAAAGCATCTCGGATCAGTCCCTCCGTGTGTGCTGCGGCTGATACTTCTTTGCAATCGCAGCCTCGGCCGAGTATCCGTAGTGCCCGTAGGAAGGCCTCCACCGATTCCCCGGGCTGCTGTCTGCGGGATCTTAAGAGGTGCCTGGCATAGAACGTATTTACCGGGCGTGCGTATTGCCCTTTTAGCAGATCGATAGCCGCCGCGTAGGTCGTCGCGTCCTGGAATATTGTATAAACTTGGTGGCTCACCTTTGAGGCCAGGATTTCCAGCTTGTTTTCGTCCAGGGTCACAGTTGAGGCTTGCAGGTAGGCCTCGAAGCAACGCAGCCAATGCGCGAATTTGGTAGCCGAACCCGATTCTTGGGGGTCTAGGTCCAGGCATGTTGGTCTGAGGGCTCGCAGCAGCTCCTGCTGCTCAGCATTTGTTGTCAACATTTTGTTTTTGCTAATAAAATTGATGCGCTATCAATTACTCATAAAAGACGGAGAGTTAGGAGAGTAACTAAAGGCTTTTATTAGCAAAGAACAGAGCATGCCTCTCGTGGTTGACTGGGTTCCAAGAAGGCAGGGGGCTGCAGGGCAATCACCTTTATACCTGGGCCTGTGGGTGGAGCCAGGGGCGGAGCCAGCAGAGACATGCTGAGGCATGCATAGGTACAACAGTGTGCAACAACAACAACGGTGAACAACAATAACAGTGGTTTACCACATTTGGTCACATAGCTAAAGTATGCCGGTCAGGAAAGAAGACCAGCAACAAAAAGTCACCGCAGGAAAAGTACAGAAAGGTACACAAGGTGACAGAGAACAGTTCGAACGAACAGAAGTCAGATTCAGACTCCAGCAGTAATGAACTGGGTAGTCTAAGAGTACACAATGTTGGTAAGGAAGCAGACCTCCAAACAATTTGGGTCACACTTCAGATAGCAGGAGTCCAAGTGAAGATGGAATTGGACACTGGATCGGCATTAACGGTCATGAATAAGAAAGATTACAAAAAGTTATTCCCACATATTCCCCTACGGGATACGGAGATTGTATTGAAAACATACACGGGGCAAAGAGTATACCCCATCGGGAAGACAGAGGTAAAGGTGGTCCACAAGGGCAAAGAAAGCCGAGGAATGGACTTATATGTGCTACCTGAGGGAGGTCCACCACTACTGGGACGGGAGTGGATTAGTAAAATGAATATGGACTGGCATTCCTTAAAAGCACTAACGGTAGATTCCGGTACAAAAGATGTCAAACCTAAACGATTGTCCAGAATATTGGACGATGCTAAAGAGGTGCTCCAACAGGGACTGGGAACACTGACAGGAATTACGGCAAACATCAAGGTTGAAGAACATGCAAACCCGAAATTTTTCAAAGCCAGACCGGTACCTTATGCAATACGACCTGCTGTGGAAGCTGAGCTGGAAGGGCTAGAACATTCAGGAGTACTGTCTAAGGTAGACTGGAGTGAGTGGGCCACGCCCATTGTCCCCGTCATGAAGCGTTCATCGAGCAACAAGCCAGGGGAACCGGGGAAGGTTCGCATCTGTGGAGATTTCAAGATCACTGTTAATCCGATGCTTCACACGGTGCAGTATCCGCTTCCACAGATTGAGGATATCTTCGCTTCGTTGTCTGGCGGGAAACACTTCACCAAGATAGACCTGGTGCAGGCGTACTTACAGATGGAAGTTGAGGAAGAGTCACGCCAGTATCTCACGATCAACACGCATAGAGGCTTGTACCGGTATAATAGACTGGTTTTTGGAGTGGCATCGGCTCCGGCAATTTGGCAGAGGGCCATGGAGCAGGTATTACAGGGAATTCCAGGTACACAATGTTACCTGGACGATATTCTGATTACAGGAGATGATGACGAGGAACACCTTGCAAACTTGGAACTGGTGCTCACCAGATTGAAAGAATATGGTCTTCGAGTTAATCGCCAGAAATGTGAATTCTTTCAGAAGCGGATCTCGTACTGTGGTCATGTCATTGACCAGGAGGGGCTTCATAAGTCTCCTGACAAGATCGAAGCTGTTGTGAAGGCTCCCGCTCCGGATAATGTATCCCAATTGAGGTCGTTTCTAGGGTTGATTAACTATTACCATAAGTTTCTGCCAAATTTATCCACGGTGCTGCACCCGCTGAACGCTCTTTTGCAGAAGGGAGTACCATGGAAGTGGAGCGAGGACTGTAAGAGGGCCTTTCGCGAAAGCAAGGCGTTGATCACCTCAGAGGAAGTGTTGGCTCACTTCAACCCAACGCTGCCTATTCGTTTGGCTTGTGATGCTTCTCCATATGGTTTTGGGGCAGTACTCTCACACAAGTTGCCAAATGGCCAGGAGAGGCCAGTTGCGTTCGCATCCAGATCATTGACCTCCGCTGAGCGCAACTATGCTCAGATAGATAGGGAGGCTCTCAGCCTTGTGTGGGGAGTAAAGAAGTTTAATCATTACCTGCAGGGCCAAAAGTTTACGCTTCTGACAGACCACCAGCCGTTGGTATCCATTTTTAACCCTAAGAAGGGTGTTTCGGTGATGACAGCACAGAGACTCCAGAGATGGTCCCTTTTCCTAGGGGCACATCAATATCAGATAGAATTCAAAGGTACAAAGCAGCATGGTAATGCTGATGGGCTGTCGCGCCTGCCACTACCTACAGAGGATGAGGCACCGACGGTTGACCCTGTTGAGTTATTTCACTCGACCATCATCGAATGTTTACCAGTCACCAATGCAAGTATTGAAAGAGAAACCAGGAACGACCCGACACTGTCCAGGGTCTACGAAGTGACAGTGAAGGGATGGCCAGCACATGGTGATCCACTGTTACCGGCATTCTCAGCAAGACGAGAACAGCTGTCCGTCTGTCAAGGAACATTGATGTATGGAACAAGGGTGATTATTCCTCCTAAGTTAAGAGAGAGAGTTCTAAAGGAACTGCATGAAGGTCATCTGGGGGGAGTCAAGATGAAAAGCCTTGCTAGGGCTTATGTGTGGTGGCCGGGTATCGACCAACAGATAGAGGAGCTGACGAAAAGCTGCTCAGGGTGCCAAAAAGTGCAAAATGCACCTCCGATTGCACCGCTGCATCCATGGGAATGGCCTTCAACCCCATGGCAACGTGTACATATTGACTTTGCTGGTCCTTTCATGGACTCCATGTTTTTAATTGCGGTGGACGCACATTCTAAATGGCCAGAAGTGATTAAGATGACTACCACTACCTCGGAAAAGACGATCGTCGTGTTAAGAACGATATTTGCAAGAAATGGATTGCCAGAACAAATATGTTCAGACAACGGGCCGCAGTTCGTGTCAGAAGAATTCCAGAGATTCATGAAGAAGAATGGGGTGAAACATTATACCTCTGCCCCATATCATCCGGCTACAAACGGGTTGGCTGAGAGATTTGTACAAACGTTCAAAAAAAAGCGATAAAGGCCATGAGCGAAGATCAGATTCCACTACAACACAAGGTGGACAAATTCCTACTGGCATATCGAAACGCCACCCATGCAGTGACAAACCAAAGTCCTGCCATGATGTTCTATAACAGGAGGTTGCGGTCCAGGTTGGACTTGTTAAAACCAAATGTGCGGAGGGAAGTTGAAAACAAACAGTTCCAGCATATAAATAACAAGACCACTCGGAGTTTCGAAATAGGACAACCAGTGTTAGCCCGGGATTATAAAAACGAGAAATGGCAATCTGGAACAATTCGGGCCAGACAAGGACCCCTGATGTACACGGTAGATGTTGGTGAAAATGTAATACGGCGTCATGCTGACCAACTGGTAGAATCGAGAACAAGGGTCGAACCCATGGTTACGGCAGAGACAACCGTGGAAGAAGTTAGTGAACCTGAAGCATCTACCTCAGAAGTGAATGTACCTGATGATGATGTCCAATCCATAAGAGACCAACTAGATGAGTCACCCCAACAACGAGAATCAGAGACCCCTGAAAGGCGTTATTCAACTCGAATCAGGAGGCCTCCTCAGAGACTGAATCTTTGAACTGTTTTGCATGAAGTTGTATATATGTTATTATGTTATGTTAAATGGGGATATAACTGTTAAGCTAAAAAGGGAGGATTGTGGTGTATGTAACCTGTTCCACCTTAAGAGAACTACTTTAAGAGATGTACTACTTTCTCTTGGCTGCTGTATACTGTAATACCGGTGGTGACCACACCGGTGTATAAGTGTTGTGTAAGGAGTTGCTGGGCAGTTCAGCCCTGACCTCCGAATAGTAAAGACCTGTTAAAAGTTATTCTTGTTGTCTGTGTCAGTGATTGATCCTAAACATAACTGGGACACACAGACTCAACAAAGGCCATCTAAATGTTTACACAGACAAAGGGAAACAGTTTTATATATTCATATAAGGGGAGCATCAAAGACCCATTAAAGACATCAAGAAGACATTCAAAACAATACCAGGTCATTCCAGACCAGAGATGGCCATCACTGGCCATCCCGAAAGCAGTTTAAATATAATAACTACCCTGCTGTGCTACAAGCCCGCCAAAAGTTAAACAAAGACTAACCTTGATTTGGCGGGAGATAAAGGCTTCTTTGAGAAGTATAACTGGAGACCCGGGGTAGCGATCGATGTTCTGAGAAAGATCGAGGTGCTGAGGAGGTTCACAGGACCGATTGCTTCAGCTGGGAAATCATCCTTCGCAGATCGCCAGCTAGGAAGGGCTGGAGAAGGAAGAACATCGCCAGCCATCGACAACGCAGCCCTGTTCGGTGCAGAGTTCGGGTGGGGACGATAAGGTTCGAGATGGGAGATCAAGTCAGCATCTAGCCCCGGGGTAACTATCGGGAGATCATCGACCAACCCCGGGACACTGACGAGACAGGAAGAGACCTATATGAAAATGGTCAAACAGTAGGTCTCTCCCCGCATCGACTTCCAGGCCTGCTGACATCCAGCCTGTCCGTGATCTTCACCTCGAGGGAGGAGAAGGTGTGTCGCAGCCCGCTGCGTTCCGCTGACCACGTGGAGACAGGACGCCTGAAAGGATCAAAACACAGACCTGTTTCAAAACTCTTGCAGTTCCTAACTGGATTGGTGAGCATGTTTCTGGCCCCTCACAATCTGATCTAGATAGGCATTTAAGGGGTAATTTTAACAATGAGTTGTTGTCCCTCGATGTTCCGTGTGCTTCCCCATTTCATGATGACCTTTGTAAAGTACAATATGCCTGTATCTATCTCAGTTAGTAATGTATTATGAATTTGTTTTTCCCTCCCAGGTACCTTTTATTGACTTGCATTTGATTTGTGTTTCTCTATGCAATAAAATTTCATTTTGTTTCCATTAAACCTGGCCTATCGAGTATTCTCTACATTGTAGTTCCTGCATCAAAGTCCAGTGTCTAGAACCTAAGGGGCGAGTGGGTCGAACCACTCAAGGTTTTACTGTGCAAGAGAGAGAGGCCTCTAGAGAGAGAAACCTCTGCGATCGAAAACCCCTTACAGAAAATGGCGACTGCAGCAGGACACTGGCAGCAGGATTGCAATGTATTGGACCCAGGTTTGAATGGACGAAATGTTATGGATGAGAGGATAGCGGATTATGTTTTTGGCAAGGTAAATCTCACTAAGCAGTGGATTTCTGATCTCTTACGGGATGGGCGTCCGGTAGACACAACCATCAGGTGGACAGAGAGCAAAGAACATAAAAAGTCAGTGGAAAAGGCAGTGTGGCTGATGTGCTACAAGAAACAAGTCCAGATTTTGGACAGAGTCGTTGCAGCACAGGCAGCCAAGATCACTGCCCAGGAAGCAGAAATAGAGGAAAAGGCCATGGGTGGGGAAAAACTCATCACAGCGCTTCATGCGCTGAATCAGGAACGCCAAGTTGTAGCCAGCCGACACCAGGCTAGAATAGAGTACCTGGAATGCCAGGTTACTGAGGCAAAGATCCATGAAACGAGGATACGGGAGAAAAACGCCCGCCTCGCACAACAGCTAAGAGCGCAGGAGGAGCGAGTAGTAGAGGTTAAGGCAGCTTACAAGCTGGCCCCTGAGCATAGGTTTGAGAGTGCCGACCATGGCCCCTGCCAAAAGACCATAGAGGACCTGAGAACGGCCTTGGTTAAGGCAAAAGGCATGGTATGCCTCGTAAGCCCAAAAGCAAGTCACATAGACTTTTTGCAGGAATCCAAACATCCGATTCCTTGTGAAGTAGTTGTGGCACCAGCCACTGAGCCCTCAGCCCCACCGAGCTATAGTGAGGCTTGGCCCGAAGGGGGGGTGGTGAAAGAAAGGGTAACCAAGGTGGAGCAGGAGGAGGAACAACCCCTGGTAGTAAAGCCGGAGCCGGCACCAATGTGTCCTACTCGGCACCAGAGGTTCGGTGCCACCGCCGCAAATGGCGATGTGGGACCCCACATGAACCAGCTCGTGGTGCCCCATGGTGCCCAACAACTCAGAGCAATAATAAGCCACCTCCCAAAACTCTCCGAGAAGGGAGATCCCTCAGTCCATTTCAGGGAGGTAGAGGAGACAGCCGCCATCAATGATTGTGATGATCTTGAACAGGCAAAGATGCTGCTCTTCTCCCTGGATAGCACAATCCTTCAGTGCCTCTCAGACGGGAGTAAGAGGGGACGGACAGGTTATGTGGAACTCAGGGACGAGGTCTTGGAGGTTCTGGGAGTGGACGACGGTAATCCGTTCCTCCACATGGAAGGGACTGTGCAGCTAACTGGAGAACCCCCGCGGGTTTTCGCAGAAAGGCTGTGGCCAGTGTATCGGCGCAGTTGTCCGGGCATGCCAGAACGGGCCACAATGACCGCCGAACAGAGGGTTCATTGGCTCCATTGTCTGGTTGCTAACAGCTTGCCCCAGATACGGACCCTAGCCAAATCTTGGTTTGACCCCCAAGGTCCCGGTATCACGGAGGAGACCGTGCTCCGACAGCTTAACATTGCGTACAAGAACTGTAGAAGTCAGGAGGCACCTCCC
Organism: Somniosus microcephalus; assembly: GCF_052327205.1. Classification (NCBI taxonomy): domain Eukaryota; kingdom Metazoa; phylum Chordata; class Chondrichthyes; order Squaliformes; family Somniosidae; genus Somniosus; species Somniosus microcephalus. The sequence goes on from NC_140991.1 coordinate 139,104,340, forward strand.
TCTAAGGGAAAAGTGCATGAGGCAAAGCCCACAGCCCCAAGCAAGAAGGAGTGGCGTCAGGAGGGGAATCGCCCTGCCCAAGCCAAGCTCAATTGTTACGGGTGTGGGAAGGATGGACATTGGCGCAGGGACTGTAAAAATCCGTGGAAGGATAATAAGGGAAAAGCTCCCGCAGCCCAAGCCCAAGCCCAGACCGTCGCCCCAGCACGAGTCCAGGTCCAAGACGCAGCCCCTGCCCCTGAAAGAGGAACAGGTGCAGCTATGGATCCCGCTGCGATAGAGTCAATTATAGAGACAATGCGGTCTCTTATGATAGAGCAGGGGAGGATAGCCGTCGCCACCGGTCCTGTCGTTCCTGCAGCCACAACCACTGCACCCAAATGATTAGGGCCGGCGCAGCCCGTCTACCTGTGCGCGCTGTGATATGATGTATGGAGGCGACCCCTCGTGGAGATGGAGGCAGAGCGGGAGAAGGGAGCATATCTGTTGGATACGGGGGCATCATGCACCGTGATCCACACAGATAACCGTACCACCTCACCCCTGTCCACCGGGGTTCCCTATACTCTGTCGGGCTTCACAGGCAAAGAACAGGCTGGCGCATTTTCCATTCCCCTCTCCATTCATTTAGGACCACTCCGCACCAAGTGGAAGTGCATACTGATGAAGTGGGAGGTGGGGGGTGGAAAGGGGATCCTTGGGTCCGATTTCTTGGTAGAACACGGGATCCTCGTGGATCTAAGAAATCATTGTCTTTGGGGAGCAGGTAGGGGTAAGAAGGGCAAGGTAGTAGTCATCCCAGGGAAGGGAGAAAAGGGGACCCTGTGCACCGTGAAACCAAAGAGGGCTACAACCTCGAGCTCATGGTCGCCAGTGTCCCACAAGATCTGCAGGCATTCGTGTCAGACCACCTGACTACATTTGCCACTCACAAACACGATTGCGGGAGGGTCACCGGGTTTGAGGTCAGAGTAGATGGGGACCCCATGGCCCGACCCCAAAAACAGTACAACTTCCCCAGGGAAGCGGAGCCCGACATGGAGATAGCAATGTCCTCACTGGTGCAGCAGGGCGTGTTGAGACCGATAGTCACCCATGTAAACTCTCCTTTGTGGCCAGTGAAGAAGCCGGACAATTCTTGGAGAGCCACGGTGGACTACAGAGTCCTCAAAAGCAACATCCCAGCCTGCGCGCCGACGGTAGCAGCAGTTGCCGACCTGATAGGGAGTATCCCAGCATCCGCGACCACGTTCACAGTGCTGGATATTTCAAATGGGCTTTGGTCCATCCCTTTAAGGAGGGAGGATCAGTACAAGTTTGCCTTTACTTTTAAAGGGCAACAGTACACCTGGAACTGCTTGCCACAGGGTTTCCATAACAGCCCCAGCATTTTCCATCAATGCATGGCAGGGAGTTTAAAAGAGTTCAGCCAGCCCAATCAGCTAGTGCAGTATGTGGACGACCTGCTCCTGTTCACAGATTCCAGAGAGGAGCATGGCCCACTATTGGCCGAGCTATTGGAGCTGTTAGGCAGAAAGGGTTTTAAGGTAAACCCAAAGAAGGCACGGATCGGCCAGTAGGAGGTAAAATTCTTGGGTCTGACCATCCGTGCTGGCGAGAGAGCCATAGACAAGGCCAGACGGGAATCGGTGCAAGATCTGCCGATCCCCACCACCGTAACGGGTGTGAGGTCCTTTCTGGGACTGACCAGGTACTGCAGAGATTTCATTGAGGACTATGCAGCCACAGCGGCCCCGCTGCTCCGACTCCTACACAAGGGAGTGGAGTGGTCCTGGGATGAGGGTTGTCAGGCAGCATTTGAAAAACTCAAGGGGGACTTGCAGACCGCACCAGCTCTGGGGACCATAGATGGGGGGGAGGAGTTCTTCCTGGAGGTAGCGGCTAGCGGGGATTGCTTGAGCGCTGTACTGCTTCAAGAGTGACCCAGCAAGCTAAGGCCGGTGGTTTACTCCTCCAGAGTGCTCACAGATGTGGAAAGGAGTTTTTCCAATTGCGAACGACACCTTTTGGCCACGCATTGGGCTGTGAAAAGGTCGCTGATCTTAGACACCTCTCCCATCACTCTCCTCACCCATCACACACCCACCCGGACTCTTCTGAATGGAAGGATTAAGAATGGGACAGTAAGCTGTGCTCGCATTGCGCGCTGGACCCTCCTCCTTTCACAGATGGATCTGAAGGTGAAGGGTCTCTGCGAGCCCAAGCTCGTGGCCAACATGGTATATCCCGGAACAGCCCACCGGTGTTCTGTAGAAGGGGTATGGGAAGTGAACGTAGGTTTACGGGCCGGGATACATCCCATGGGCCGCGAGATCTACGTAGACGGTTCCAGCACGGTATCTGCTGGCGAACGACTCACAGGGTGTGGAGTTTATGACCCCGCAGCAGACATTGCCCTGGCGATTAAGCTCCCCAGCACTATGAGCGCCCAGCAGGCTGAACTGTCCGCGGTGGTGTACGTCGTTACACACCCCGAGGTCTTCGCCACCCCATACACGATTTGCTTGGACAGCATGCTCACATGCAATTCATGTACGGAATACCTGGCCATCTGGTCCCGCCGCGGATATACCTCTGAGGACGGGCGACCCTTGACCGTAAAGCTCCTGTTAGAAAAGATCCTGGCCACAGTGGGGGAGGAAGGGGAAGTCTTTATCCACAAGGTGAAGGCCCATTCCTCCACGGAACCCCGCAACCAGGGTAACCAACAAGCGGATATGCTAGCCAGGGAAGGTGCCCGCACCGGCACTTTCTGGGATCCCTATGGGTCCAAACCCGTGGCAGTAATCCAAGGCAGGGATGGGACTCAGGGGACTACAGGGGCAACACTGCCCCCAGACCTCAAGACCGTCCAAACCCTAGATCCCGCCCTAAAAACAGTCCTCAATGCCATCACTGAGGGCAAGGAAGTAGAGGGTCCGTACGGTACAGCAGCCCTCTCCATCAAGGAAGGCATGCTGTTCCAAGGGGAACAGTGGGTTGTGCCGCAGCAGCACCGGAGAGAATTCCTTCAACTGGCCCATGAGGGTCCAGGAGCGGGACGCCCCGGGCCTGAGGTCACCTGGCAATGGGTAGAACAAGCAGGATGGTGGCCGGGACTTCGGGACGATGTCCGCGAGTTCTGCGCTAATTGTCTTGTGTGCGCTGCAAACAACCCAGACCCCCAGAAAAGGAAGGTGCCCATGGGACACATCAGGAGAGTAGAGGGACCATGGCAGTCGATAGAGGTTGACTACATCGGGCCCCTGCCCACCGCTCAGGGAGGCTATAAGCATTGCCTCGTCCTGGTGGATGTGTTCACCAAATAGGTAGAAGCCTTCCCATGCTGAACAGCCACGGCGCTTAGTACTGCCAGGCTCTTGGTCCGGGAAGTGTACTCGCGGTGGGGACTACCACGATTCGTGGAGTCTGACCGAGGGAGTAATTTCACCGGCCAAGTGATGCAGAACACCCTCATGCTCTTAGGCATCGAAGGGAAGTGGCACGTGGCCCACAATCCTCAGTCATCCGGGATTGTGGAACGCATGATCCGTACTCTCAAAGAAAAGTTGAGGAAAGAAACGATGGGCTCACCCCAGAAATGGGCGGAGGTCCTGCCTCTAGTCCTCATGGGGATCCGGGCTAGCCAGTCTAAAAGTACGGGGTACTCCCTGCACGAATTAATGACTGGGAGAGTCATGCGAACCCCCACCCATGTACTAGCCCCGGTGCTCACTGAGGGCCAGCTCCGAGAGGTAAATCAGGACAGGTTTGCCCGGACCCTTTTGGAGCGCCTGAAACAGGTTTATGGGCAAGCGGCTGGGAACATGGGAAAGCAGCATCAGGGCAACCGGTTGCTGCTCGAGCCCCGTAAGACACAGGAGTGGGAAATTGGAGACCAGGTCATGGTGAGAAACTATGCCCGAGTGGGGAGTTTAGAACCACTGTACATGGGGCCATACAGTATTGTAGATAAAGCCAGCCCCATGGTTTACGCAGTGAAGTTGCCCCGGCGCACTAAATGGTTTCACATCAACCAGTGCAAACTGTTTAAGCCGGGTGCAAAAGAGCCAACAACCGAGGCCAGGTCTGAGGGTAAAGATCCTCAGCCTGAGGCGTGCAATAAGTCACAGACCACACAAGTTGGAACCGCAGCCTGCTTGAAGGGAGGAGCTGTCCCGCCCACCTGGGAGGCTTCCCCAATGGCCTGGGACTCGGACGAGGAGGAGCCCGAAGACCAAGGCCCTCCCCCTGATCTGAACGCCATCGGGGGGGAGCCCGAACAGCTAGGCCCCACCCCTGACACGATTCTGGAGGAGGTGGAGTCGGAGGACGGAGATCCCACCCTCGACTCAGGCGTAGGGGAGGTAGAACTTGGGGGCGGAGGTTCTCCACCTGTAGGGACAGGTAGGGAGAAGTCGTCTGCCACAGACCCAAATCCCAAAGGGGCGGAGCCTGAGGGAAGGGAGCCGAAGCCGGCAGTCGTGGAGGAGCCACGGGCTATGAGGGCTAAAGTTCCAACCACAGGTCCACTCGCTAAGGGAGCCTCGCCCAAGGCACCCTCTCGCCGGTCGTCTCGAACGCCTCAGCCAAGAAAGCTCTGGCCAGATTCCCCCTACGTCAGCAGACACCAACTGGGGAAATCCCTAGAAAGACGCAGTCCCCAATTGGCAGCAAAAGGCTGCGAGGGACCCAAGCTACAGGTCAGTGCAGCCCCGCCACAGGGAGCGGTGAGCTGCAGTCCAAACAGGGATTAGGCAGGCCGCCCGGCGACGGGCGGCGTTGTACATAAGTTAAGTTTAAGTTTAGTTAAGTTAAGGTGTGTAATTTTAAGATGATAGTGTGATATGTAAGAGTTTTGGAATCTGCCCAGCATGTGTTTTATTTTGGATCGAGGTCGAAAGACCCGATCATGCCTTCACCTAGGCCAGAATCTCTCGGGAGCCTGGCTGTATCGTTTAATTTGTTACAGGAACCAAAAGGATAATGACGGGGATTCTCGTCATGTTCGCGGTGATCGGGTGTAGCCTGGCCTACCGGGGCTACACCAAGGATTCCACCGTGTATGGCTGTTCCGGGGATACAGCCCCCATCGTGACCGATGGGTTGGGCGCGCATGACGTTGAGGAGACAGCCACCTATTTCCATGAAGGGAGGTGGCCAGGATGGCTGGGGTCGAACTCTACAGAATACTCCAGCCAGTCGGGTTTTAAGTACAGAGAGACTTCTCTAATGTGTTCCAGGGTGAGGATCATCGCGCCCAGAGTCAGCGTTACCGTCGGGAAGAAGATTTGTTTGAACTGTACGGGACATGTTCCTTTGGACCGATGGTGGTGGCTCAGGAAGCTGAGTAAGACCATGAAGAACTCCACGGTCGAGTGGGAGAGACTGGGTAACAATACCCATTGGACTATTACGGGGACTCATGGGGGGTTGAGTGTCTGTTGGGACAAATGGTGGGAACCAGATGAGGGGATTTACATCTGTATGTGGGGTTCAGAACGCGTCTGCCCCACAGGCGTCTCCATCTTTTTCCAAAGACAGTGGCAGGATGCTGGAAAAGGGATGAGGTGGGACGTCAGCACATGGGCGTGCGGAGTCCCATACTCTCAGATCCCAGTAAACGCCACTGAGCTCATCACCCGCCCCCACAAGCCCCTGCCCACGATTCCGGTAGCCAAAGCCCGCAAGGAAGGGTGCCCCACCACTACCAAAGGACCCGGGAACGGATTGGTATTAGTGCCCACAGGTCAGGTGCTGTACCAAGGGGTGCAATACGCGGTAGCCTCAGTGATTTTAAACCTCACCGAGGTGCGATTGCCAGAGTGGTGCCCCAAGGAAATGGAGCTATTGTACCAAGTCCTGTTAACAAACACGTTCAGACAGTTTTATGAATTCGACTTTGCTGATGTAGACAGAGCCGGATTGTACACCACACCACATGAGGTTTTGGACAGGGTAGGGAGACAAAGAAGGGGTACAGTAAATGATATTTTTACAGCCTTTAACACAGGGACTTCCGTCATCAACACTCTGGATGACGTAGAGCTGCAGACCCAGATTAATGATTTAAAAGGGCGGTTAAGGAAGATACTGACGGACAAGAATAAGGTAGTGGGTTCTGAGTTACATGAGGACCAGGCCATGACACTACACTTAAAAGAAATTATAGCTGAGCTGGAGAAACACGCTAAAATGGTAAATGCTCTCATCAGGGAGGATCGGAATGCGTCAGATCAGGCTGCGTGGTTACTGGGCGAGGGCTGCAGTAATCTGGAGGATTTAAAACAAGGTTTGGTCCCCTCCTGGATCAGCAACAAGCACCTCGCAGCCCTCCACCCTTTTGAGAATGCATTGAGTCCATGCCAGCTCAGACTAGTTTCAGAGGCCTACCCAGTCCCAGTGGACTGTGGGCGGTCTAATCTTACCATTATGGGTATAGTGGTAAGAATGCCGGTAATGGAAAAAACAGCTAAACCCATCCCGGTATACCGGGTGGAGAACATTGGAGTCATTCAAGGGGGTGCACACATTCACTACACAGCGGTCCCACCGTACGTCATTCGATGGGAGCATGCAATGATGGGTACTGACCTCTCGGGGTGCTGGAGCCGGGGAGCACACATCATCCTGTGTCCCCAGCACTTGAATGCCAATTCGAAACCACAGTGCGGGTTCAGAACTGCTAGCACGAAGCCTATAAATTGCACCATGGATGCAATGGCACAAGGCCATGTGCCCCCGCAGGTGGCATATATAGGAGATGGGACATACTGTGTCACCACTGCAGCGCCCCACGACCAACATGGACAGCACGGCTGGTGTCCGGTCAGTGACAGCAGTTTCTGCTTCAAACCCAAGGCAGAAGTTCAAGTGGCCCAAGAGCGAATTGTCCCCATTCCTGAACCTTCCACTGTTCACCACACTGTGAAAGAAAATTTCACCGATATGCAACGATTCGTTGCACATTTTGGGTATATCATTCCCCCTCTCCCTGAACACCTCACCAAGATACTAAAAACCGTTGCCGTTTCACAGAAACATTTTTACAGACTGGAGCAGAAGACTTTAGAAATAAGGGCAAACATATTAGATATAGTAATCCCACCGTGGTGGGATCTATTCACTAATATAGAAGTCCCTTCTTGGATTAGGATAGCCTCCCACATCCTTGTAGTGTGTCAGGTTTTTATTGTGATTTATTTACTATTTGTACACTGTAAAAAGGCCAGACATTCGCAGAAGTATGAGAACAGAGGAAAATGGAGAGAGCATTATGTGCGGGTAGATGAGGAGACGAGGTGTAGGGGTATTAGGACCCCCTCCATGCCTGGAAATGAGTGTGTCAGATTTTAAATCCAAAGTATTGCCATCTATAGATGCTTAATGTACACTGTAGGTTTTCTGAAATGGGAAATACATGTGTCGTGGGATCATAGATAGGTAATTACAGGGGATGGTTTGATTGTGGAGAGTCAGAAAATTTTGCTCACCCAGATTTATGATACTTCAAGCAAGCTATAGTATCATCAGGGGGGACTGTAAGATTTGCAAAATTAATATTGTCAGATAAGGGTCCTTTGGCAGAAGAGGCCTTTACTTTTAAAAGACTGTTTTAAAAGAAGCCCAGGAAAAGGGGCATACAAAATGGCCACCAGCCCCCGTGACCAGCTTTTTGGACACTTTAAAATGGTTCCTGCCGTCCCCAGACAGCCTTTGTGGATTCAGCCACAGTAAGTTCTGGAAGGCCGTTTCGGAGAAAACGAAACCAGACAGAACCACATACATATGGATTGGATGCAGATCCAGTCAGATCGGCCTGTAGGTAAAGGCCATCTAAATGTTTACACAGACAAAGGGAAACAGTTTTATATATTCATAAGGGGAGCATCAAAGACCCATTAAAGACATCAAGAAGACATTCAAAACAATACCAGGTCATTCCAGACCAGAGATGGCCATCACTGGCCATCCCGAAAGCAGTTTAAATATAATAACTACCCCGCTGTGCTACAAGCCCACCAAAAGTTAAACAAAGACTAACTTTGATTTGGCGGGAGATAAAGGCTTCTTTGAGAAGTATAACTGGAGACCCGGGGTAGCGATCGATGTTCTGAGAAAGATCGAGGTGCTGAGGAGGTTCACAGGACCGATTGCTTCAGCTGGGAAATCATCCTTCGCAGATCGCCAGCTAGGAAGGGCTGGAGAAGGAAGAACATCGCCAGCCATCGACAACGCAGCCCTGTTCGGTGCAGAGTTTGGGTGGGGACGTCGAGGTTCGAGATGGGAGATCAAGTCAGCATCTAGCCCTGGGGTAACTATCGGGAGATCATCGACCAACCCCGGGACGTTGACGAGACAGGAAGAGACCTATATGAAAATGGTCAAACGGTAGGTCTCTCCCCGCATCGACTTCCAGGCCTGCTGACATCCAGCCTGTCCATGATCTTCACCTCGAGGGAGGAGAAGGTGTGTCGCAACCCGTTGCATTCCGCTGACTACATGGCGACAGGACGCCTGAAAGGATCAAAACACAGACCTGTTTCAAAACTCTTGCAGTTCCTAACTGGATTGGTGAGCATGTTTCTGGCCCCTCACAATCTGATCTAGATAGGCTTATGGGGTGGGCATTTAAGGGGTAATTTTAACAATGAGTTGTTGTCCCTCGATGTTCCGTGTGCTTCCCCATTTCATGATGACCTTTGTAAAGTACAATATGCCTGTATCTATCTCAGTTAGTAATGTATTATGAATTTGTTTTTCCCTCCCAGGTACCTTTTATTGACTTGCATTTGATTTGTGTTTCTCTATGCAATAAAATTTCATTTTGTTTCCATTAAACCTGGCCTATCGAGTATTCTCTACATTGTAGTTCCTGCATCAAAGTCCAGTGTCTAGAACCTAAGGGGCGAGTGGGTCGAACCACTCAAGGTTTTACTGTGCAAGAGGGAGAGGCCTCTGGAGAGTGAAACCTCTGCGATCGAAAACCCCTTACACAGGTGGAAATTGTGCGCCGGAGAGGCAGCGTGTGCGCATCGAACTTACATTTTTTTTCCAGGTTTTTCCGGGAGGGTAAGTCTCCAGCAGTTACACTTCTAAAAAGCAGGTGCAAGGCCTGCTTTTAACAAGGTAAGTGGTGAATTAATTAAAATTAAAAAAAATTTTCCACAGATTAATTATTTTTAAATACTTTAAAGAAAGGTAAGTTTATTTTTAGCCCCGTTAGAAAATGTAATTAATTTTTTCAAAAATTTAAATTATTGTTTAAAATAGTTATTTCATGTAATTTATAGTTATTTTAAAAATGTGATTTAAAAATTTTTTTTTTGAAGTTTTAGTGATGTTTTGGGGCTTGACAGCTCTTCTTGTCAAACTTATGAATGAAGCATTCCCTGCTACCATTGGCTCTCCATGGCCCACGTGATCCCAGGGGATGCATCCAACTAACTGCGCCCCTGGGATATGCAAGCACTGCGCGCCGGCAGTTGGAGGGGGCCCAGGACCGGAATCCCATGCGGGCCCACAGCTCAACAGCCGGCGCACTAGGTAAGTGCAGGTCGGGGGCTTGCACCCGCGGGAAGCCCCCGACCCAAATTTCTGGCCCATTATTTTTTTCTTTATGCTGGAAATTACACGAAGCACACCAGCACTGAGGGGTTACTTGCTGTAATGTTAGAAGGTGTTTCTCTGCCTAAGTGAAGGATTTTTCTTTGTGCTTTTTCCCTCCAATTTTACTTCTTCTGAAGATGGTGACTCATCCTGAGGTATGGTTCTGTACTACTCTCTGGATCTCACCCATCTATCTATATATGTCCTGTTCTGCTACTTAACATTAATATTCGTGCCTTATCTTTGAGCTTGCCCTTAAGATGTGCAACTTCTTCCGGCTCTTCAGCCTGATCCTTGGATTAGTTGACACTGCACTTACCCTCATTCTGTGATGTACAGCTATGTTTGGTACCTCCTTTGCATATTTGTCTGCCCTCTTCCCCCACTGAAAACCTGCTCAACTGCTTCACGGGTTGCCAGTGTTTGTAGGGCCTAGTCAGTAAATTGGGTTTTTCTCCGTCTCTGTTGCACTGTTACTACAAATATTGTGTGCTCCACAGCTGCGTGCTAATGATAGGGATAATTTTCCTGTGGGCCTCATAACGGGACAGGTGGAGTGCACCAAAGCATAGTCTATCTGCAGTGCCCTAAACCACTTGTATTTGCAGATTCAGATCATTTAAGTGGTCCAAACATTCTCCCAGCACAGACTCGCCCATTGGTAGGGCCTAGTACCTGGAAGTGGGAGAGGAAAATTAAGAAACAGCTGCCAGAAGGCCTTCATATTTGATGCCCATATGAAAATAAAAAAGAGATTTGCCTTTGGATCCTGCCTGTTTGTTCCTATCCCAATATGATTCTCTGATCAGAGGGGCTGGCACAGGACCTAAAGTCTACTTCTTCAAAGTACTCCTCAAAGTGGGTGGACCACTGCCAATACTAGAGGAAAATGAGGCCAGAAATGCCTCTTCCCACCTCATTTGAATGACTGTCTGTAGCAGGCACAGGCACTCCGTGCTCCCACCCTGGGGATAACCAAGGAAATCTTGGGATAATGTAAAGGAGGTGCAGAGAGCCTCCAGGAATTTCCTTGGTGGTTCTCTTGATCGGCTGCTGTAACTTCGGCGGAAGGTCAGGGGAATCCCAGTTTACACGTGGTTTCCGTCAATCTTCCACCTAAGTTCCGCCAGTCAATAGGAAGAACGCCCACGTATATTTACAGCTCAGGTGCCCCTTTTCCCTGAACCTTACGCCAGAGGATTAAGAGTTCTCTGGGCGCAATTCAGAGGAAAATCAGCCCTGGGGCGTTTTAGTAAGAGCTGGTGTACTAAGCTGTTGAGAATTCTGATTCAGTGCAGAAGATATGCTAATACTGTACTTGCCAAATGCTGTACAAAGTACCTTGTAGGTCCCAGCACACTGCAGGTACAGTAATTATACAACTGTTATTCTACTTCAAGTTATATTTTCTTTTCCCCATAAAATTACATAGAAATTACAATGCAGAAACAGGCCATTCAGCCCAACTGGTCTATGCTGGTGATTATGCTCTACATGAGCCTCCTCCCGCCATACTTCATCTAACCCTGCTCAGTCAAGTGAATTCGACTGGAAGATGAAAATAAAGGAACCAATTAGAAAAATAAGGACAAAAAATACTTACATGGTGGCAGAATTATGGATTATTTGTTTTGTCAATGTGTAGATTTCTCTGACTTTCCAATTTACCATTTTTCAGGGTATAGGCGACACCAGTGAATGTTTAGTTTTTTTTTTCAAATTACATTTTCATTAGAATTAAAGCTGATTTTGTAATTTTCAATATGAAAGACTGAATGGCCTAGAAATTCAGTTGGTTGCGCCAGCCGTTAGCGCCTTAGGAGGAGTAGATTCCGGGCGCGAGGCGGCTTGCGCCCGGGCGAAGCGCGAACTGGTACAGGCCTTTGTGTGTGTTTATTGTGAGATACTTTTTAGAGGTCTCCTCAACCTCCATCTGTAGATATGCCTGTGCCAAGTCAATTTTTGTGAAACGTTTCCCTCTACCCTCGGAAGAGGATACTGTACCGTGTGAAGGACCGGGTTTACAGTCACCTTAAAGTCCCCACAGATGCGAATTTTTTTCTGTTCCTCAGAGTTATTTTTCAATGTTTTTTCATGACTGGAACGATGGGTGTTGCCCATTCGCTCCAATCTATTTTGGATAATACGCCTGCCTTTTCCAAATTCTTCAGCTCTGCCTCGACTGCTGGACGTATTGCGTATGGCACCGGTCTTGCCATAAAAAATTTTGGAATTGCTGTATCTTCCACTTTTATTGAGGCGGTGATGCCTTTCAAGGTTCCTAGTTTCTCTTGAAACACTTCTTTGGCGTTGGCCAAGATGTCTTTTAATCGTTCAGGTATGATGTCATCATTGTTTTTTTCCTTACTGGTCACCGTCAGTGCCTGAATGGAGTGCCAGTCTAAACGTATCTTCCTTATCCATTCACGTCCCAACAACGGTGGACCACCATCTTGTAGAATGTATAAATACAACTTTTATATTTATTTGCCGTTGTATACCACAGGCACCCTTATTTTTCCTTTGGGGTAGACTTTCTGCCCCGTATATGTTTTTAAGATAATGGATGTGTCTTTTAGAGGTATATGCGAAAATAGCCTCTTGTAATCTCGTCGATTTATTATGGTTAGAGCTGATCCTGTATCTAGCTCCATTTTAACTGGGGACCCTGCTATTGTGAGGGTAACCCAAATGGTTTGGTAATCCTCTTTGGCAAGTACATTATGTAATTTGAGACAGCTTAGTCTCTTGTTTCCGGAGTCGCTATCGCTATTCTGGTCTTTGGAGCTATTGTCCGTCATCATTTGTACCTTCCTGTACTTTTCTTTATTGATTTTTTGTTTTCTGTCAGTGGATTTATTTTGTCCAGATTGGCATACCCGTGCAATGTGTCCAATCTTACCACATTGCCTGCATGCTTTGCCCTTGAACCAGCAGTCCCTCTGGTTATGGGTGGATCTGCCGCAGCGATAACATCTTCCGAACTCCTGTGTCATTTTATGGGTGCCGAAGTCCTGTGTCTCTTGTTGTATCTCTGCAGCTCCTTTTGCTGCTGCTTCGTATGATACAGCCATACTGAAAGCTTTGTCCAATGTTAAATCTTTTTCAGAAAGCAGTTTTTTTTGTGTTCCTTCACTTAAGAGACCGCAAACAAATTTGTCTCGAAGATAATCCGATAGTCCTGCTCCGAATTGGCAGTACTTTGACAGCTTTCTTAATTCGGTTAGGTAATCAGCGTTACTTTCATTCTTGTGTTGATTTCTCTTGAAGAACTTGAATCGTTCCGCTATCAGCAGCGGTGTTGGGTTTAAATGCTCCTGCAGGGTATCAACAATTTCTTTAAAAGTCTTGTCCTTTGGTTTGGCTGGAGTGATTAAATTTCGTAACAGCCCGTATGCCTTCGTGCCCATTAAGTTCAGACGTACTGAAGCTTTTTTTTCATCTGTTATTCCATTTGCAGTGCAATAAACCTCTACTCTTTCCACGTATGTGGTCCAATCTTCTATTTCGCCATCAAAAGCCTCAATATTACCAGATTTAGGCATTTCAGAAAAGATATGGTGCTTCCCGCGCTTTTTTTTTTTCTCTCTGTAGCAACGATATGGCGCTTCCCGCGCTTTCCCGCCGCTGCTACCGATAACAACGCTGTTTTACTGTGGTTTCCGTTTATTCACTGTTGGAGACTCGTTCCCGACGGAGGTCTAAATGCTGACCTGTTTGCCGCGCCGGCCGTCTCTCGAGTGCACCCTCCCAGTCCGTTATTGCTTGCCTCCGATTTCGCTGCCTGTCTCAGCTGTAGAGCCCGCCGCTGGAGCTCCAGCCTGACGCCCAGGAAGGATTAGCGCAGTACCTGTCACCAGCTTGGCCAGCTGGTGAAACCACAGTTTCTCTTACTTCCTTGAGTCTTCTGGACGCTGGAGGAATCGATGTCCTTGAGGTGCTGCCGAATTGCAGGTAAATCCGTTTCCACTTCGTCGCCCCTGTAGTGTCCGTGTGTAGATAAAGACACTGAAGACAGGAGTTGGTTCATAGGTATTTACTAAGCAAGTCTGGGGGGGGTTTCTAAAGGATATACACAATACACAGGCTTATATAGCCCAAGTGGCAATTACCGGCATTACGCACACCTGGGGCTCTTAAAGGCACATACACCATAATTGCTCTTAAAGGCACATACACCACAGCCCCAACTTCACTAGAGATTTAGCGGCGGCGCAAAGTCTTTGCGCGCGCTCAGCTGCGCGCGCAGATCATGATGTCATTTCCTCGTGCAACACCCTTTGTGCGCCCCCAACCGGAACTTCAGTCGCGCCGCCCCATTGTGCGCCTGGCGCCCCTAGCGACTGTGAAGTGGAACGGTGCTCAGCCGATGCGGGGCGCGGGGGGCGCAAATTAAAGGGCACTCATCCTGCAATATAAAACGCTGCCATTTTGCAGCACACCTTCTTGCGAAACGGATCTTTGGAGAGAGACCAAGGTAGATAGCTTTCTGCTTTGGCCCAACACTCGGACAGGTACTTCTGGCTTCAGGCCACAGCTTTCCAATTGTCTTTGCCTTCATTGACATCTCATTGTTTGCCAGCATATTATGGGGGCTGCAATGGGTGTCAACGCTGGCTTTCTCAATTACATCCAAAGGGCTCAGAGACGCCATGAGAGACTGGCAGCCCTGGCTAGACGGAGAGGGGGCAACAGGCATCGGCAAAGGAGGCCTTACCCACCCAGGGTATACCGCCAGCAGTTCTCCTATCTCCAGATGTCTGAGGAGCAGTGTGTTCGGAGGCTGAGATTCAGAAGGGACATGGTCACAGAGATCTGCCAGCTTCTTGCCGGTGATCTGCAGCCACAGCTGAGGTGCAGGACGTCTCTGTCGGTGGCAGTGAAGGTGACGGTGGCTCTCAACTTTTATGCCACCGGCTCCTTCCAAGCCGCTACTGGCGACATTGCCAACATCTCCCAGTTCGCCGTGCATTGCTGCATCCGCCAGGTGACCAATGCCCTTTTCAAAAGGAGACGTCAGTTCATCTCCTTCTCCATGGCCCTTGACAAGCAGCAACAGCGTGCAATGGGCTTTGCAGCATTCGCGGGCTTCCCCATGGTGCAGGGCGCCATTGACTGTACGCATGTGGCTTTGCGGGCACCTCTGGAGAATGCCGAGGATTACCGCAACCGGAAGGGCTACCATTCGCTGAACGTCCAGCTGGTGTGTGACCACAGGCAGCTCATCCTAGCTGTCAATGCCCGCTTTCCAGGCAGCAGCCACGATGCCTTCATCCTCCGACAGACTTCTGTGGCAGACATGTTCCAGGCCCAGCCTCACCCACGAGGATGGCTTATCGGGGACAAAGGCTATCCTTTGTGTACCTGGCTGATGACCCCGCTCCGTGCGCCCAGCACCCCTGCTGAAGAGCGATACAACGAGAGCCATCAATCGACCAGGAACATCATCGAACAAACAATCGGCGTCCTGAAGCAACGGTTCCGCTGTCTCGATCGTTCCGGGGGAGCACTGCAGTATTCGCTGGAGCGAGTCTCCCATTTCGTCATCGTTTGCTGCATGCTGCACAACCTGGCTATCCGCAGGACTCAGCCACTGCCACCACACATTGGAGGACCACCTGAGGAGGAGGAGCAGGAGGAGGAGGAGGAGGACCAGCACAGGAGGGAGGCACTAAGTGCAAGGGCCGCCCGTCGCCGGCTTATTGAACGTCGGTTCTAGGCCCCCTCTCAGGGACTGGCTTGTGCCAATGTCAGCAGATGAATGTAGCCGCTCCACAAGCCCTCAGCCGAGCAGGGCAACCAGGACTTAACCAAAAAACCATGCACACTGCAATTTAACCACAAAAATTTATTGAAAACCTCTGCCCTTCCCACATTACATGCTCATGTGGAGAAGCCCCCTCCAAAAACACAAAAATACCAGTCTCGGCCTTACAAAAAGAAAGAAAGACACCAGTCTCGGCCTTACACAAATAAAGAAAGACACCAGTCTCGGCCTTACACAAATAAAGAAAGACACCAGTCTCGGCCTTACACAAATAAAGATAGACACCAGTCTCGGCCTTACACAAATAAAGATAGACACCCGTCTCGGCCTTACACAAAAACAGATAGACACCAGTCTCGGCCTTACACCCAAACAACTGCACAAGTGTCGGCCTTCCAACAAGCACCAGGCATTTGTGCATACCTCTACTTTTTACCCTTCAAGGGCGATGCCTTGCGCATCCTTGCCTGGCCCCTACCCGCCCTGCTGCTCCTCCTCAATGGGAGCCCAGTGGCTGCAGCAAGGCTGGGGGAAGGCTGCTGAGGGGCAGATGGCGAGACGGCAGATGCCCTCGGGGGTTGGCCTGCACCAGCTCTGGCCTTGGAGGGGCCGGCTGCTGACTGCTCCAACTGTGGCTGGGCGGCAGCAGTCTGTCCAGCAGCTCGTGGCAGCTGCAATGGCGGAGTGGCAGTGTCGGCTGCAGGAATGGTGGCAACCTGGCAGATCGCAGGTGCTCGCTGGTCGCCTGACACATTGGCACTCGCACGGGCCAGCAGTGCAGCATGCGCAGCAACCAGCTGAAGGACAGATTGCTGGGCTGCTGCTGCACGGCGAGTGCCCTGGCGAGGCCTGGCTGATCCAGCGAGGGTGGCAGCAGTTAGTGCCCGTGTGGCCCTGGTCTGTGTCCGCAATACACCAGCCAGTGAATGGACGGCATGACTGAGCACTTGGCTAGAAGCCGACTGTGTTGCCGTGAAGTCCTGCAGACTCGTGGCCTGTGCTGCCGCGATGTCCTGCAGACTCCTGGCCTGTGCTGCCGCGATGTCCTGCAGACTCCTGGCCTGTGCTGCCGCAATGTCCTGCAGACTCCTGGCCTGTGCTGCCGCGATGTCCTGCAGACTCGTGGCCTGTGCTGCCGCGATGTCCTGCAGACTCCTGGCCTGTGCTGCATTGATGTCCTGCACACTCCTGGCCTGTGCTGCATTGAATTGTTCCAGACTCCTGGCCTGTGCTGCACTGAATTGTTGCAGACTCCTGGCCTGTGCTGACCCGAATTCCTGCACACTCCTTGCCAGTGACTCGATGGAGTCAGGCATCCGTGCCACTGCAGCCATGAGCTCAGTGTGCCTGCGCTCAGCCTGGACGGCCATTTCCTCCAGGAGCCGCACCTCCTCTGCGCTGACCGTCGCAGGACTGGAGGCCGCACTCACCCTCTGGGGAGAAGTCCGCCGAGCTTCCCCACCCCTCCTGCATTGCTGCAGGCCGCTGGGCCCCGGAGCTTCGCTCTCCTCCGACCCTTCCCCCCGGCTCCCCTCCAGGGAAGACGTGTCCCCTACATCGGCATGGGCTGGCGCGGCTGAGGGTGGCACTGATGGGCCGGCTTCCTCTTCCTCCTCCTCGTCTTCCAAAGGGCTGACAGTGGCAGCTTGAGGGCCCGCCTCCTCACCTGGCGATTCACCATCTGAAAGCAGGAAGGCACAAGCGTAGCTTTAGAGTGAGGACAGGGTGGCAGCGAGCGAGGCATGAGTGGTGCCATTCACCGCATTGGTCGGACAGTGGCAAAGGATGCTGATCTGATGCGCAAGTGGAACGAGAGAGGTCCAAAAGGTGATGCCCTTACCATTGGTGCCCAGAACAGGGTCGGCATCTCCAGTGGCGACGGGGCCAATCAGCCGGCCTCCCATAATGCGCTCCACACGCTGGTCGAGGTCGGAGAGCTCTTTGATGTCAGGACGGCCTCCCCCGGTCTCAGTTTGGTTGCGCCGGTTGTGCGCAACCTTGGCCTGCAAGAGAAAGGACGGCCTCTAAGTACAGTGTGTAGCCCTGATCTTGTCTGCACTGCCTCCCATGGTCGAATAGCTTGTACAGTGTGTAGCCCTGATCTTGTCTGCACTGCCTCCCATGGTCAAATAGCTTGGACAGTGTGTAGCCCTGATCTTGTCTGCACTGCCTCCCATGGTCGAATAGCTTGGACAGTGTGTAGCCCTGATCTTGTCTGCACTGCCTCCCATGGTCGAATAGCTTGGACAGTGTGTAAAGTGCTGAATGTGCAAGTGATTTTCATGCCAGTCCCATAGCTGCTGGATGAGGGCTGGCCATTAGGGCTTTCAGGTCCCTTTGCCCATAATGTGAGGTGCACATGCAAGGATGAGGAGGACACTGGAAAGGGTACTCACCCTGACAACCCGAGTGAGGTCGTTGAACTTCTTCCGGCATTGCACAGCAGTCCTGGCAACCATGTTGTTGGAAGAGACCCTGTTGGACACCTCCCTCCAGGCTTTCCGGTAGGCGCTGGGCAGCGGCCTCTTGCCACCTTCTGGGTACAGAACGTGGCGCCTGCGCTCCACTCCGCCAACCAGCACCCTTAGGTCACCGTCGCTGAAGCGCTGCGCTCTCTCCCTGGCCTTCTCCATAGTCCTGGGCGTTGTACAGGTGAAGCTGAAGTGGTCAGGCCTAGGTTGAGGGCTGCAGTGTGCAGGGCGTGGCAGGCAAACAAATCGACCCTCCCCCTTTAAGAGCTGACCGGCACCAGAGTGTCTGCCGTCAATCAAAAACTCGCCGCACCTGCGCTGCGCCCGGCCTCGGTGGTATCGCTCAGCACCGCCGGCTTAGCGCCTAAAGATAGTCGTGCATCGCCTGTTTTAGCGCAGCGGCAACCTCTTGGGGCGTTGCGACTGAATATCGGTGAAGGGGGCGCGACTTTGCGCCGGGCGCAAACTTTAGCGGCCGCCCGACTTTACCGCCCCAAAAGTGGCTATACTGAATTTCTAGGCCAATGTCTTTGTCACTCGCCTCACTGCACCCCAGGATTGAACAAGCAACAATACAGGACAACTTGTGCATGATCTGTGTATGTTGAGCTGAGTTGCTTCTTATTTCATGTTATGTTCCTAATAATCTAATGCTAACTAGAGCAAACCCAAAGTCAGCAATCATAAGCAATAGTATGGATGCCCATCGAGTGTATGTATATTTTAGAAATTTACAATCTTCAAGAAATTAGAACATTTACATCATCTGTAGGCAAGGGCAGCCCTTCCAGTTGATGCTTTTTTGATTCAGTTCATTTTCATCCCTACTAAAAAATTAATAATCAATTTCTTTTTATGAAAACAAATATAGCCTTGTAAAAGGCACTTACTTTTATATTCAGGAAATGCAATTTTATTATTTAAATTTGCCATATTGATAGAAACAGAAAACTGAATAACTTCCCATTGGTGGCAGTATGGTCTTCATTAACAGACTCCATTGGCACTCTAACCACCAAACTCTGGAATTATTACTGACTGCTAACTGAGTTGTTTCATAATTAAACTGCAGCCTATTCGTTCACACAAAGAACTATTACTGATAGAAAAATGCAGCTTTGTGAAACAATGTACATTATTAAAAATTGAGAAGAAGTGTCCTCTTTGAATGCTTGAAATACAAGGGAAATCGTGTTGCTATGTAAGATCTTTTAAAAATCAATATTGCAAAGGAAGGCAAATGTCGCATTGAAGTGGCGCAGCACTGACATATTTTAAAGGGATGACTATGTCAAATTTATGAATATGAATTATCATATATAATGAGCCATACATTCTGTACAACTGGAATAAATAAAGCTCTGGCTTTACTTCTGACAAAATTTATCAATACCAGCAAGTCACTAATGGTAAAACCTGCTACTGGTGACACTGCTCTTCATTACCATTGGTAGTAACACAACACCAGTCTTTTTAAAATCCAGAGGATGGGGTTAATAATAGTTTGATATCCTTAGCTAACATTCCATCATAAAGCATTCAGCCCTACTTCAGGTAAAATAGTACAATGGCATTAACTGAAAGAAGTACGGATCAGCAGTTGGATAAATTTAGACTTCTGGTTTGTATTTGGCGCAGGAAAGTCTTAAAATTTGGTTCAGTTGAATTGAAAGCCATACTGGCAGACAGGGTAAGAGCTGTCCTCGGCCTGCCAGTAGCTCATATGCATTCCTGGGCTCATAAGCTCAATGGTGGCAGTTCCTATGCTTAATGCTTCATATTGTAGGAGCAGCTGCTGTCTGACACTGCTTACATCCATCCCTATGAGACTGTATATACAGTGGCCTGTCAATACAGCCAGCTATTTGATGCCTTCCCACTCCTGTTTCAATGATACTGTTAGGAATGGAACATTCGCCAACACCACCAGCAAGTGCCTTTATTGCTTTGGCTCTAATGTTTACATGGCAGCTGCCAGCTCAACATGTAGCTCTGTGTGGAGTCCTGTCTCCCTAGTCTCTGAATTATCTCAGCGCAAAGATGCCCTCTCTATCAGTGTATTAAACTAGGTTTCTCACCCTTCATTATTCCCTTTCATTCCACAGTTAATATTTAACTCTTCCTGTACCTAGAATATGAAAGAATTAAAAAAGTCACGTAAAGTATATTTCATTTTAGTAATAAATTATTTAGCAAATAGAGTTTTAAAAACCACCTATTTTCATTCATCAATAAATTGTATATTCGCTCTTCATTTTAGTGCAAATCTTTTATTTTTTAAAAATATTTTCCTAAAAATTAGGGGGCTTAACACCACCCATTACTGGCAAAAGATGGCGAAAGAGCGACGGCTGCCGCTCTTTCGCCAGCTGGTAGCGGGTCCCGCAGTGTCCTCCATTTTCGACATTGCGGTAGCGTTGCTGGTAAGTAGTAGCTCCTGCAAAACAAATGGCGGAGTGGTGACATCACCATGGCCAACTTAGACCCTAGCACTGAGTTCATCGCTGGGTCATGACCATGGCAGGGAAATCTAGCGTGCAAACAAACTGACAGAGGAACTCTCAGCAACTCTTAAAGGGACACACATCTTTCAGGTAAGTTTGCATTTAAACTTTTAGCCGGGGTTTTTTGATTTTATTGAAGTAGTGGCTTGCTGCAATAGATGTTAAAAGTTTTTTAAGTGTGTAGGGAGTGCTGCCGGATGCTTGCAAGGCCTCGGATGGTAAAGGAAGGCCTCTGAGAAGACAGAAAATGCACAAAATACTCAAGAGGTCAGGCAACATCCGTGGGGAGAGAAACACATCTCAGGTCAAGATGCTGCCTGGCCTGCTGAGTATTTCCAGCATTTTATGCTGTCATTTCAGATTTACAGCACCCGCTCACAGAGGGAAGCGGAGGAAGCCAAAGAGGAGGAATCCAAAGAGGAGGAAGCTGAAGGAAGGATGCAGCATAGACAGCCCCTTTCTGGCCAGAATATCTGGGATGGAATCATCCACATGCGGTCCCAGTGACCACAACCCCAATTCCCCATTCAACATTTGTCCCACACCTTACCTTCCCTCTGTTACTGACCATCACAGCGTCCTCTTGGCCACGTTGCTGAAATAAAAGCCACCACAAAGCAAACTTTCCAATCTAACTTTATACATCTATTTATCCAATATGACATCAAGAAATCAGCTCATCACACTTATGCATTCTCTTAGTGACTGTCTTGTGTGTGCCTTTGCCTATCCTACCGATGTCATGCAGTGCTACCCCAGTGGCTGCAGCATGGCTGGTGGAAGGCTGCTGACTTTCAGTGGGGGATACTGCAAATGGCCTTACTGGTCGACCATGAGGAGCTGGTGGCTGGGAGTATCAAGTCAATCGTCTTCTTCTTCTTCTTCATTCTCCTCTCCCTCTTCTTGGTCAACCACTGGCTAGGCAGGCCTCATTTCTTGGATGTGTAAAATGAGGAAGGCACAAATGTGGAGTTGTGGTGAGGGGAGGGCGGGAAAGTGAGAGGGGCATGCCAGAAGGAGGATAATGTATGAGGATACCAGCATCTTATATACTTTCAGCCATGCCCCTGCCAAAAATGGCCTTCACCGTCACCTACAAGGGGGTGAAGTGAGGTTAGGAATGTGTGAGGCTGGTGATGCAGTTGGTAGGATATGGCTTTTGAAGATGCATTCACTGACTTTGACCAGTGGTCTGAGGTCATGAAGTTTCTTTGGGCACTGGAGCCAGGTGGTGGGGGTGGCACTGGTGGCAGTGACGGCCTCGATGATGTGGTCTCACATCGTTCTTTCTGGAGGGCCTCCTGGTCCCTGTGGGTAGAGGACCGCTCTTGCAGTGTTGACCCTCTGCACAAAGCTGGAGTGCTAAGTGCGAGACCCTAGGTGTCCCTTCCGTGGCTTGCTGAGGCATTTGTGTTCATGCTGAAGCACCTTTCCCATTTTTTTAAGGTTCGGAAGGGAATTCAGTTTGAAGTGCTGAAGAATCCCATTTGGGACTTCTTTTTAGTGGTATTTCTTTTATTGGAAAGCTAAGGGCTGAAAGCTGCATGTTTTCCCTGCATTGTAATCCTTATTAGTTCTGAATGCAGTGCCCCTTTAATTCATAGCCCCTTTAATTGCCCACAATTCTTTGCAAACTCCACAGCCTTGCTCCCACAGGCTGTAAGAAGCTGCAACTCCGACTGTGGACAGGAACGTCGGGTCAGAGGCCTCCATTAATGCCACTAGGAGGGTGTTGCACAGTAAGTTAGCGCTGCGACACACATCACCAACCCCCAGTCTGAATTTTTGGCCGGTAGTGCTGTGGCCATTTTCAGTGGCCGTTAACTCGAGTTGCCAATGACACCGGCAATTCTCTTGGCATACA
The DNA here is from genome assembly GCF_052327205.1 of Somniosus microcephalus. NCBI lineage: Eukaryota > Metazoa > Chordata > Chondrichthyes > Squaliformes > Somniosidae > Somniosus > Somniosus microcephalus. The sequence goes on from NC_140991.1 coordinate 139,126,555, forward strand.
CGAATTTTTTCCCCCATCCAGTCATATAATTGTTGCCAATGTAGATAGATTGACTCCTTACTATCACAGTGAATTGGTCGCATGTAAGAGGGTTGCGAGACACTGGCTGATTTTTCATGATAGTACATGATAGCCTGGTGAAAGGGCTACTATTCCATTAAAGGTAAAGTTGCCTGCATTTGGGAATAGTGAGTCAACTCCCATAAAAGTAAGATGCTCAGACCACTTCAGAAAACAACCCAGCGACTTTTATTATAACTGCTCTCTATATCTAGATTGTTGTGTATCAAATTTTTGCAATGTTTCTTAAAGAACAAAATGGGTCAGAAGTTAAATATTAACACAGACGATAAGCACCAAATGAAGTGTTACATTTTTAAGACAGACACAGAGAATAAAAAGCAAAAGTTTCAAAATTAGCACTACTTTCTCAAAAAGCAAAATGCCGTTAAGATAAAAATGTGCATCATAGCTCCTTTAAGTATGAATACAAACACCATGTGGTGTTATAATGAGCTGTATAAACAAGTTGTTCTGCCTTTTCTTTTGTCTATATAAAGAGTTTTTTTTCACACATCTGAGTTGGATTCTAGGACCGGAATTTTCTTTACCTGGGTGGGTCCCGTGCGAAAGGTGTCAGTGTCGGGTCGTGACCCCGCTGCTGGCTCTATCCCGCTGTTGAAAGTGAACTTCCTTTAATAGGGCCTATTAAGCCCGCCCAGCGCGTTACCCGACCCAATGACATGGAGCGGGTCTGGCGACATCTGGGTTTTCAGCCGGGATCTTTAAAGGGACCATGGCCACATTAGATTTGAAGTATAATCTAACAAAGTGCTGTCAGTGCACTACAGCATTGGAGTGCTGCAAACACTGACAATGGCTGCACAGAGGCAGAGGGCTGCACCCAGGTTCTCCCATGACTCCCTCCATATGCTTATAGAGGGAGTCAGAGCACACAGGGAGGTCCTCTTCACTTCTGATGGGCGAAAGAGACCTCCCTAGGAGACCAAGACAGCCTAGTTGCAGATTACAGAGGAGGTCACAAGCAGGGATGTGGTCAGGAGGACCTGGGTACAGTGGCGCAAACCTTTCAATGATCTCATTAGATCACGAAACGTGAGTACAAAGCCACACTCACCTTCATCCTGCTGTGCCTCTCATCACATCCCCATCACTCTGCCTTCCCTATCCTACTCCTGCACATCCTTACTCACACCAACTTATCTTGCACCTCTACCCATCCCTCTCTATCTACATTATCACTAGCCACCCTCACACTCACCTTCATCCTAGTTCAATCATTCCAACTAACAACACACAAGGGTAGCCACTTGGGTGCTTTATCCAATGTTCATGTAAAGTTTCTGTTAATGTGGTGCCAAACATAAAAATCTTTATTTTCAACACTTTCTGATCTTGGATAGATTTGAGTGTACCTTTGGAAGTGGCTTAGTGAGTTGCAGTGAATGGTGAGACATAACGGTACCCCCCACAATGCTGATGAGTGTGAAAGGAATGGCTTGGTCATTGTAGGGATGCTTTATGGTGTTGGTGTGGGGTGGTGCCAACCTGGCGCATCATGTGGCAGCTATATAGGTGTACAGCGTAAAGTTAACTAAATCTGGCCATGGTGAGGCCATCCCTGGCCTCCCGGGCAGCAATGTGCTCGGGTGCTGATGCCCTCTGCCCTGTGCAGCATCAGGTGATTGCAGAGAAGGTTGGTGTTGTTGTTGCTGGTGTTGGGGCTCATTGTGGTCCGTAGCTGAGGACCAAGGTGAGACAGTATAAAGGGCGCCCATGTTGATGAAATAGATGGCAGGTGAAGTACAGATGACAGAAGCATTCTGTCAATGGTGAGAGAGTTCTTCCAATGAGGTGAGACTGGATGGAGACTTTGCGGGAAACACTTGCAGCCTGCAGAAGCTGTGCTGGAAATGGACTGAGCAACAGCTTCTGCCTGAGGAAAGTGATCATCTGTCAGGTGGGAGCTTTTACTGTACATTTGATGCTGTCAAGTAATCAGCTGGAGCAATGGCCATGGAACTCACGCTGAGTTCCTGGGAAGGTTTGCGCCACTGTACCCAGGTCCTCCTGGTTGACAGACGTGGTTCCTGAGCTGCGTGAATCCCGTGGCCATGCAGGGAAATTGAAAAAGTAAGGGAAAAATCAGTTGGGTCCCCTGCCGCTGCCAGTCGGGTCAACTCCGCGATGACAGACGCGCCTGGGGGAAAGGTGCGTGGGGGCGAGGATGACAGTGGGTTCCCGACCCTCTTTCTAAAGTAACAACTTTCCCACCCGACCCACCACCGATTGTGCCCGCTACCATCCCGGAAAATTCTGGCCTAGCTCTTTTTGTTGTTGCTAAAATCAATCTTATTGTCAAGTGCTATGTTATAAATCATTGAAGCACTCGTAGCAGCCAGGCATTTGAGTTATTTTGGAAAGATTATTGATTTTTTGGCAACCACATCAATGATTGTCAGTAGTGGCCATGCTTTTTTGTGTTTAGAAATACACTTTGTAATTAAATGATTCACTTCACAAGTATATGGAAAGCCAATGTTGAGAATTTATGTGGAGAATTTAGGCTTCAGTTACATGGAAACATTTTTGCCTGCTAACTACCTGTACTGAGTAGATCATTTTCCTAGAATAAATAATTCATTTCCTGTCTTCAAAGTGGTACTTCTTAATTACTGAATATCTTACCTTTCACCAAAGCAAAATACTGCGGATGCTGGAAATCTGAAATAAAAACAGAAAATGCTGGAAATACTGAGCAGGTCAGGCAGCGCCTCGAGCCAAGTTGTTCCAGTACAGCTACAACACTGGCATCTATCCGACAATGTGGAAAACTGCCCAGATATGTCCTGTCCACAAAAAGCAGGACAAATCCAATCTGGCCAATTACCGCCCCATCAGTCTACTCTCAATCATCAGCAAAGTGATGGAAGGTGTCATCGACAGTGCTATCAAGCTGCACTTAATCACCAATAACCTGCTCACTGATGCTCAGTTTGGGTTCCGCCAAGATCACTCGGCTCCAGACCTCATTACAGCCTTGGTCCAAACATGGACAAAGGAGCTGAAATCCAGAGATGAGGTGAGAGTGACTGCCCTTGACATCAAGGCAGCATTTGACTGAGTGTGGCCTGAAGGAGCCCTAGTAAAACTGAAGTCAATGGGAATCAGGGGAAAAACTCTCCACTGGTTGGAGTCATACCTAGCAAAAAGGAAGATGGTTGTGGTGATTTAAGGTCAATCATCACAGCCCCAGGACATCACTGCAGGAGTTCCTCAGGGCAGTGTCCTAGGCCCAACCATCTTCAGCTGCTTCATCAATGACCTTCCCTCTAACATAAGGTCAGAAATGGGGATTGTTGTGTATGTAATATGTGTGCTACTTTGAACCTATGGACAGGACTGCACTACTTGTTGGGCGTAGTGATACGCAGTACCACTCCTGGCCATAGGGGTATAAATAGTACTGGGGGTACTGATCCCCCTCAGTTCCCGCCTGTGGGCATGAAGTAAAGACCTATGTGCAGTCCCTACCTCCAACCAGTAAAGGCCTGTTTGAGTTATACGTTTAAGTCTTTGTGTTAATTGTTCAATACAATACACATACTTAACACTGGCGACGAGTCAGGCTCTTACCCTGCGGCAGTTATTCCAGGCGGCTTCGTCCAAAGACAGGACGTTGAAGAGAGGTTTCAATCAACACCCCACTCAAAACTGAAGGGCAGCAGAAATCCTGACAGCTTCCAGCGACTGGAAGAGACAGGCTTTAGGACCCTGAAGCCTCCATCAGCTTGTGAACCGGAGTAAAGACAGGACTGGGGAAGAGAGAGAGGTAGGGCGATAGCGATCGGCAGATAAGGGCCGGGCCGCTTTGAAGTGAGGGGCGCAGCCGGGCCAGCGATCGGGACCAAAGATAAGAGCCGCACTCGGACTGAAAGGCGCGGCGGCTGCAGAAGCTCAAGGTGCGAGAGTCGCGGTGCACAGCGCGGGCTATCGATCGCGGCGAAGATAAGGGCCGCACTCGAGGGCTGAAGGGAGACGGCGTCGGGGGGCGGGTGAAGACCGCCAAGCGCGGGAAAACCGCCATTTTGTGGGCGGAGGACGACGGCAAGAGCGGGAAGCCGCCATCTTTGATAACAAGTAAAGAAAATAAAATCTGAGAAATTGCAAATCTACAATGCCTAAACACGGGAATATTAGCACCTTTGATAGTGACCTCGAAGATTGGGCCATATATGTTGAAAGAGTAAAAAATTATTGTAAGGCCAATAAAATTCGTGACCAAGATAAAGCTCTAACATTATTAAATTTAATGGGTGCGAAGATGTACGGGCAATTGAAACACCTGTTATCACCAGATGAACCGGCGGATAAGACGTTCGATGAGATTGTTACTGTCCTGAAAGATCATCTAAACCCCACGCCGCTGATGCTAGCGGAACGATTTAAATTTTACGACAGAAGGCAGCTACAGCATGAAAGCAATGCTGAATATTTGCTGGAATTGCGTAAATTAGCGAAATATTGCCAGTTTGGAACGGGATTGACAGATGCACTACGAGACAAATTTGTGTGTGGTTTATTTAAACAGGATACACAAAAGCGACTGCTCGAGGAGAATGAGCTGACGCTTGAGAAGGCGGTCACTATGGCAGCAGCACACGAAGCCGCAGCGAGAGGCATGGCAGTAATGCAGCTACGGTCACCGGAGCTCAGTGCACACAAATTGGGTGTGAGTTCTGGCAAATGTTATCGTTGTGGAAAGACAACGCATGATCAGAACCAGTGTTGGTTTAAAAACCAAGAATGTAGAACTTGTGGTAGGCTTGGACATATAGCTAGAGTATGCAGGTCAGGGAAGAAGACCAGCAACAAGAAGTCACCGCAAGGAAAATACGCAAAGGTACACAAGGTGACCGAACAGGAGTCCGATTCAGACGCTAGCAGTAATGAACTGGCTAGCTTAAGCTGTAATGAACTGGCTAGCTTAAGAGTACTCAACGCTGGTAAGGGTGCAGACCTCCAGACAATTTGGGTCACTCTTCAGATAGAAGGAGTCCAAGTAAAACTGGAATTGGACACTGGATCGGCATTGACGGTCATAAATAAGAAAGATTACGGAAAGTTATTCCAACATATTCCCCTACAGGATACGGGGATTATATTGAAAACATACACGGGGCAAAGAGTGTACCCCATCGGGAAAATAGAGGTTGCAGTGGCCCACAAGGGCGAAGACAGTCAAATAATGGACTTATATGTGATATCTGAAGGAGGTCCTCCACTACTAGGACGGGAGTGGATTAGGAAAATGAATATGGACTGGCATTTCCTACAAACAATAACGAGTGAGAACTCGGTGAAGATAGTCGGCCCAGACTCTGGAACGGATGATGGTAAGCCCAACTCAAGTGCAGAAATCATGGAGGAGCACCAAAAGTCTACGGAACATCGGGAGAAGCTGGCTCTACGACGGAAACAGGAGGAAGAGAAGGAGGAACTGCGCATGCAGCTGGCAGCTGTGGCAGCTGACAATGGAGCCCAGAGAGTCTCCAAGAAGCAGAAAAGGAAAAGTAAAAACAGAAGATGACCCATCTGAACCATTATCACCTCTACCAGATCACACACGTGGTCCCTCCGAACGGAGCCAATTCAGTTCGGAAGTTCAAACTGTTAAATCCATGGAAGGACTATTGAATGAGTCACTCTAGCAACGTGAACCGACTACACCACAGAGATTGAATCTGTGAACTGTTTTCCGCAGAGACTGAATCTGTGATCTGTTTTTGACATGAAGTTATCTATGTATCTATGTTATTCTGTTATGTAAACCTGAAGTTATATATGTATATATGTTATTACGTTATGTTAAATGGGGAGATGACTGTAAAGCTAGGAAGGGAGGAATGTTGTGTATGTAATATGTGTGCTACTTTGAACCTATGGACAGGACTGCACTACTTGTTGGGCGTAGTGATACGCAGTACCACTCCTGGCCATAGGGGTATAAATAGTACTGGGGGTACTGATCCCCCTCAGTTCCCGCCTGTGGGCATGAAGTAAAGACCTATGTGCAGTCCCTACCTCCAACCAGTAAAGGCCTGTTTGAGTTATACGTTTAAGTCTTTGTGTTAATTGTTCAATACAATACACATACTTAACAGGGATGTTTGCTGATGACTGCACAGTGTTCAGCACCATTCACACCTCCTCAGATAATGAAGCAGTCCATGCCCACATGCAACAAGACCTGGACGACATTTAGGCTTGGGCTGATAAGTGCCAGGTAACATTTGCGCCACAGAAGTGCCAGGAAATGACTATCTCCAACAAGCGAGAGTCTAACCACCTCCCTTTGTCATTCAATGGCATTACCATCGCCGAATCCCCCACTATCAACATCCTGGGGGTTACCATTAACCAGAAACTTAACTCGATCAGCCACATAAATACTGTGGCAACAAGAGCAGGTCAGAGGCCGGGTATTCTGCAGTGATTGTCTCACCTCCTGACTCCCCAAAGCCTTTCCACCATCTACAAGGCGCAAGTAAGGAGTGTGATGGAATACTCTCCACTTGCCTGGATGAGTGCAGCTCCAACAACACTCAAGAAGCTTGACACCATCCAGGACAAAGCAGCCCGCTTGATTAGCACCCCATCCACCACCTTAAACATTCAGTCCCTCCACCACTGGCGCACCATGGCTGCAGTGTATACTATCTACAAGATGCACTGCAGCAACTCATCAAGACTTCTTCGGCAGCACTTCCCAAACCCGCGACCTCTTCCACCTGGAAGGACAATGGCAGCAGGTGCATGGGAACACCACCACCTCCAAGTTCCCCTCCAAGTCACACTCCATCCTGACTTAGAGGTATATCGCCGATCCTTCATCGTCGCTGGGTCAAAATCCTGGAACTCCCTCCCTAACAGTACTGTGAGAGTACCTTTACCACAAGGACTGCAGCGGTTCAAGAAGGTGGCTCACCACCACCTTCTCAAGAGCAACTAGGGATGGACAATAAATGCTGGCCTTGCCTGCGATGCCCAGATCCCATAAACAACTTTTTTTTTTAAATTCCACTGACAGGTCAGGATCTCATAAGCACCTTTTATGGTAATTTTGTAGGAATTGCCAAATTCCTATCTAAGAACTGAGGTCGACTCAGTTTTAATGCAGAACTAACGAGTTTAAACAGTTTGTCAAGATCGATACAGGAGAATCACGAAAACAGGTCTTTGCTGGTTGGAGGCTCCACGAGGACTGCCAGGGCGGTCCCGTGGATGGCGTCATGACGTCATCACGTTTCTCCCGCGCTTGGGTGGTCACGTGATTAGCGGCATGACAGCATCGCGTTTACCCGCGCTTTGCCGCAGTCTTAAAGGGACCGCGCCCCGTGCATGCAAACAGTATGTGCAAACACAGAAATCACTAACAGACTGGCTTAGGTTGGAGTAAAACCTCATTAAAGGGAATTATGTACAGTTGCTCAAAGTCCCTCAGTGGCTCTGCCACATGCGCCCCCCCAGAATTCTCTTTAACGGAAAAAGTCAAACGGTGAGGGGGTCTGACAAGCCTGTCAGAACGACTCCTGTACTCCCGAAGCGGAGGCTGCTGGACGGCTGGCGGTCGAGCGGGCGATTGCACTTGATCCGGTGTGACGGCGATGGGTGGCCGACCTCGTCTTGGCGGCTGTGCTGTCTCGACGGGGCGGTCAAAGTCCAAGTGTGCCGGCTTTAAACGGTCGACTGAAATGTGGTCCGGTTTACCACCGACATCGACCTTGAAGGTTTTGTCTCCAGCCTCTAACACCCGGAAAGGACCAGTATACGGGGCCTTGAGCGGATCCCGATGCACATCGTGGCGGATGAAAATGTATTCAGCCTTTTTAAGCTCTGTGGGCACATGCGATCGCTGAAGCCCGTGGCACGACGTGGGGATTGGCGCAAAACATCTGGCCGCCTCCTGGTGACTGTTAAGCTGGCCTGACGCGGACCATGGCTCCGTCGGCGTTGGCAGGAAATCCCCTGGGACTCGCAGCAGCTGACCATAAACCAACTCTGCAGAGGAAGAGTGAAGGTCTTCTTTGGGAGCCGTGCGAAGGCCCAACAGAACCCACGGTAGCTTGTCCGCCCATCCAGCATCCTGGAGGCTGGCCCTCAGTGCGGCTTTCAGCGATCTGTGAAAATGTTTACAGAGGCCATTCGCCTGAGGGTGGTAGGCTGTAGTGCGGTGCAATTTGACGCCGAGTCCCTGAGCCACTGCATTCCAGAGTTCGGAGGAAAACTGCGGTCCTCGATCCGAAGAAATGTCAGCGGGCACTCCAAAACGGGCGACCCAGGAAGAAATGAATGCCCTGGCCAATTCCGCCAAAGTAGTGGATGACAGGAGCACCGCTTCTGGCCATCTGGTGGTGCGGTCTACCATGGTCAGAATGTGAGAAAAACCATGGGAAGGTGGAAGTGGTCCTACCAGGTCCACATTGACGTGGTCAAAACGCCGCTCCGGAACCGTGAAGGTGGCCAATGGGGCCTTGATGTGGTGATGTACCTTGGCCTTTTGGATGATGACGCAAGTGTTGGCCCAGTCACGGACATCCTTATGCATGCCGTGCCAAACGAATTTAGCCGACATGAGCTTCTGCGAGGCCTTCATCCCTGGGTGCGACAACCCACGTATGGCATCGAAAACCTTGCGGCGCCAGGCGACCGGCACGACAGGGCGAGGGTCCCGTACGGAGACGTCGCACAGCAGTGTGGTACCTGCCGAATGGAACTCGACGTCGGTTAACTGGAGACTAGTGATGTTGGCTCGGTAAGCCTGAACTTCTGGATCCGAGACTTGGTCGGCTGCCATGAGGGCGTAGTCGATGCCCAGATGGACTGCATTGACAGTCACGCGGGAGAGGCAGTCTGCCACCAGGTTGTCCTTACCGGCCACGTGCTGGATATCCGTAGTAAATTCGGATATGTAAGTCAGCTAACGCTGCTGTCGGGATGACCACAGTTCGGCGGTCTTGGCCATGGCAAAGGTGAGTGGCTTGTGGTCCACAAAAGCGGTGAAAGGACGTCCTTCCAGCAAGAACCGAAAATGGCGGATGGCCAGAAAAAGGGCTAGCAACTCCCAGTTGAAAGTGCTATAGGATCTTTCGTTCCACCTAAGTTGTCGGCTGAAGAACACCAACAGCTGCCACGTCCTGTTCACCCATTGCTCCTGTACGGCATCGATTGCGTAGTCTGACGCATCGGTGGTGAGGGCAATGGTGGCTCCTGGTAATGGGTGTGCCAGCATGGTCACGCTGGCTAGGGCGCTTTTGGTGTCGGCGAACGCTCGGTCCATGTCAACCGACCAGCCTACCGGGTCCTTGCTAGTCCTGCCCTTGAGGGCCTCATACAGGGGCTGCATGAGCAGTGCTGCCTTAGGCACGAAACGGTGATAAAAGTTTACCATGCCTAGGAATTCCTGCAGGGCCTTTATGTTCTGCGGGCGTGGAAAGGATGTCACCGCCTCTACCTTCGCTTGCAAAGGAACCGCCCGCTCTGCGGTGATGCGATGCCCCAGGAAATCGATTTGTTGCAGGCCAAACTGACACTTAGCCGGGTTGATAATCAGGCCGTGTTGGCTGAGGCGTCGAAACAGGGAGCGTAGGTGACAGAGATGTTCCTCTTTGGTGGAGCTGGTGATCAGAATGTCATCCAGATAGATGAAGATGAATTTGAGGTCCCGCAGCACGGAATACATCAGGCGCTGGAAAGCCTGGGTGGCGTTCTTCAAGCCAAACAACATGCGCAGAAATTCGAAGAGGCCGAATGGGGTGATGACCGCGGTCTTCTGGACATCCTGTGGGTGCATTGGGACCTGGTGGTAGCCCCGGACGAGGTCGACTTTAGAGAAGAAGTTGCTTCCTGCCAAATGGGCAGAGAAATCTTGGTTGTGGGGGATCGGGTACTGATCCAGAGTGGTGGCGTCGTTCAGGCATCGATAGTCGCCGCAAGGTCGCCATCCGCCGCCAGGCTTCGGAACGATATGAAGGGGTGAAAACCAGGGACTATTCGACCGGCGAATAATCCCTAAACGTTCCATGGTGGCGAACTCCACCTTTGCAACCGCCAGCTTGCCAGGATGCAGGCGCCGAGATCGCGCGTAGACCGGGGGACTGTTGGTGGTGATGTGGTGTTCCACACCATGTTTCGTGGCCGTGGAGGAGAACGTGGGTCTCATCAGGTCGGGAAATTCTGCAAGCAGACGGGCAAACTCGGCGGGAGTCGGGAAAGCACAGGCGACCGTGCATGACGTAGTGTTACTGCGGTAACAAGGGATGGAATTGAAGGTTGCCGCGTTGATCAACCGTCGGTTTTTCACGTCGACCAGGAGGCTGTTGGCGCACAGGAAATCCGCGCCGAGAATGGATTGAGAAACCTTGGCCGTAACGAACTCCCAGTGAAAATGTTGTCCCCCGAAGCAAACCTCCACACGCCGTCTGCCGAACGTCCGAATCGCTCCGCCATTGGTCGCTTGTAGGGCGAGGCCGTGCTTCCCTGCCTGAACATCGAGGGGGGAAGCCGGCAATATGCTGCACTGCGCTCTGGTGTCGCACAGAAAACGACGGCCGGAGAGCGTGTCGGTAATGAAAAGCAGCTTGCCCGCATTGCCGATCGCCATGGCGGCCGCGGGGCGCCCATTAGACCCGTTCCTCATTATTCGCAGTTGTTTTTTTTGTGGGGGAAAGCTGCAGGGAGGACAGCAACGTCCTGCCTTCGCGCCGAACTGCGCGTGGTAGAAACACAGCCCTGTTGACTGACAAGCTGTGGCGGCATCTGTGGGGGAGGGGCGCCTTGTGGCGGCTTCCGCGGGGGATGGGCGCCTCGTGGCGGTGCAGTACTGCTGCGTGACCGCGAATATTTTGTCCGCCTCTGCCGCAAGTGCCGCGCAGTCTTCTACCTCGGATCTAGCCAGGGCAGCTTGCACCTGCTCAGGCAGCTGGCTGAGGAAGAGTTCCCGGAAAAGGAAGCATTCCGGTTCGGAGCCCAAGAGTGTGAGCATTTGGCTCATCAATTCCGAAGGCTTGGAGTCCCCCAGCCCGGGCATGGTGAGCAATCGACGTGCGCGCTCTGATTTAGTGAGCCCGAATACTTGCAGCAACCGCACCTTGATGGTATCATACTTGCCCTCCGTTGGAGGGTTCCCGAGGAGGCTGATGATCCACGAGGCGGTGGAGCTTTCGAGTGCCGAGACCACATAGAGGTATTTAGTTTGATCTGCAACGATGCCTCTCAGAGCGAACTGGGCTTCGACCTGGATGAACCACGAGGTCGCCTGCTGCTCCCAGAACTGCGGTAGCTTCAACGAAACGGCGTTGGCCTCCATGTAGTGTTCTTTTCGCGAAAAATGTTCGCAAAAGACAGGGTCACCAATGTAGGAATTGCCAAATTCCTATCTAAGAACTGAGGTCGACTCAGGCGATCAAACAAACAAGTTTTAATGCAGAACTAACGAGTTTAAACAGTTTGTCGAGATCGATACAGGAGAACCACGAAAACAGGTCTTTGCTGGTCGGAGGCTCCACGAGGACTGCCAGGGCGGTCCCGTGGATGGCGTCATGACGTCATCACGTTTCTCCCGTGCTTGGGTGGTCACGTGATTAGTGGCATGACGTCATTGCGTTTACCCGCGCTTTGCCGCAGTCTTAAAGGGACCGCGCCCCGTGCATGCAAACAGTATGTACAAACACAGAAATCACTAACAGACTGGTACAGGCTTAGGTTGGAGTAAAACCTCATTAAAGGGAATTATGTACAGTTGCTCAAAGTCCCTCAGTGGCTCTGCCACAATTTAATGATTAATCACACTGAAGATAGAAAATGCTCTAAGGTATAATTGTACCAGAATGATTCCTTTGCAATGTTCTTTCAAAGTCTTTGAAAGCTTAATGTAGCTTCTCTTAAATGCCTTATGTGATTAAAAAACTGTAAGGATAAATTTAGACAGACATTGATGATCAGGTACTCTGTAGAACACATTGGCCTAGAAATTCAGTATAACCACGTTTGGGGCGCTACAGCCGGGCGGCCGCTAAAGTTTGCGCCCGGCGCAACTTCGCGCCACCTTCGCCGATATTCAGTGGCATCGCCCCAAGAGGTTGCTGCTGCGCTAAAGCAGGCGATGCACGATTATCATTAGGCGCTAAGCCGGCGATCCGGGCGCTAACACCGAGGACGGGCGCAGCGCAGGTGCGGCGAGTTGCTCAGTGAAGGCAGACACGCTGGCGCCGGTCAGCTCTTAAAGGGGAAGGGTCGACTTGTTTGGCTGCCATGCCCTGCACACTGCAGCCCTGAAGCAAGGCCTGACCATTGCTGGTTCATCAGTTCTACGCTCTCAACCATGGGGAAGCCCGCTATTCTTCCAAAGCCGATTGCACGCTCTTGCTGCTTGTCCAGGGTCATCACAGAATCACAGAATCCCCCACAGTGCAGATAGAGGCCATTTCGGCCCATCGAGCCTGCACCGACACATATCCCACCCTATCCCCGTAACCCCACATATTTAATCCCCTAACACTAAGGGTCAATTTATCATAGCCAAATCAACCTAACCCGCACATCTTTGGACTGTGGGAGGAAACCGGAGCACCTGGAGGAAACCCACGCAGACACAGGGAGAATGTGCAAACTCCACACAGACAGTCGCCCGAGGCCGGATTTGAACCCGGGCCCCTGGCGCTGTGAGGCAACAGTGCTAACCATTATGCCACCGTGCCCCCCCATGGGGAAGGAGATGTACTGACGTCTCCTTCTGAAAAGGGCATTGTTCACCTGGCGGATGCAGCAATGTACCGCGAACTGGGAGATGTTGGCAATGTCCCCAGTAGCGGATTGGAAGGAGCCAGTGGCATCGAAGTTGAGAGCCACTGTCACCTTCACTGCCACTGACAGAGACGTCCTGCTCCTCAGCTGTGGCTGCAGATCTCTGCGAAGCAGGTGGCAGATCTCAGTGACCACCTCCCTTCTGAATCGCATCCTCCGAACACACTGCTCCTCAGACATGTTCAGATATGAGAGCTGCTGGCGGTATACCCTGGGTGGGTAAGGCCTCCTGTGCCGACGCCCGTTGGCCAATCTCCATCTGGCCATGACTGGCACTCTCTCACGGCGTCTCTGATCCCTTTGAATGCAATGCAGAAAGCCAACGTTTCCACCCATTGCAGCCCCCATTATATGTGGCGACTCAAGGCTCTGGCACTGAAAGTGAAATCCAAGTGCAAAGCTCTGGCCTGAAGCCACAAGTACCTGTGCAAGCGCTGAGTCAAAGCAGAAAGCTCTCTGCCTTTGTCTCTCTCCAAATATCCGTCTCTCACACAGAGGGATTGGCACAAAATGGCTGCCACTTATACTGCAGGAGGAGTCCCCTTTAAATAGCGCCCCCCACGCCCCGCAGCGACTGGGAACCGTTCCCCTCTACCCGTCGCTGGGGGCGCCAGGCGCAAAGAAGGGCGGCGCCACTGAATTTCCGGTTCGGAGCGCACAAAGGGCGTTGCACGATGAAATGACATCAGGATCTGCGCGCGCAGCTGAGCGCGCGCAAAGGCTTTGCGCCGCCGCTAAATCTTTACTGAAGTTGGGGAGAGGCGCAGATCGTGCTGCGCCCGGCCGCTAGCCGCCTAGCGCCCCACATCTCCTCCTCCTAAGGCGCTAGCGGCTGGCGCAAACAACTGAATTTCTAGGCCATTGTGCTGCTGGGACTTGCGAATATCAAACCATGGAAAGCGAAGCGAGTAAATAAAGCCCGAGACTCGAGACCCAGACCGAGCTATTGGGAGCAGCATCGGGAGTGGACCGACCTGTGAGGGAACAGGCGATTTAAAGAACAACAAAAAACAAGGAGTGATGTCACAAGAAAGCAGGGAAGCAATTGGTTGGTCAGTATTTCTCTCTTTTTTTTGGGCATTGGTTTAAATTAAGAGCCGGGATTAAAAACTAAGGCCTAAAAATTCGGTTGATTTGCACCTCCAGTTAGCGCCCTAAGAGGACACCAACAGGGCGCAAAGCAACTAGCGCCTGGCGCAGCATCGCCAACGCCTCCTGTGAAATTCAGCTTCCAGTAATGCCCCGCCACCCTCTTGGGGTGCTACCAGTGAATTTTGGGAACGTGGGTGCTAATTTTTTTGGGGCGCTAAAAGTAGCGCCCCCGCAAAGTTAGCACCCCAAAGGGGGCGCGACCCACTTTTTCCCCCCAAGCGATCAAAACTTAAACACTTAATTAATTAAATACATTAGAGATGGCAGGGCAGGCGATGTGTTACTGCTGCAACATGTGGGAACTGGCGGACACCATTGAGGTCCACAGCGACCACATTTGCAGTAAGTGTTGGAATATTACCTTTGTGGTTCTGCTTTTTAATTTAGCCCCTAGCTGCTCATACTCTCTCAGCAGAACCTCTTTCTTAGTCCTACCTATGTCATTGGTACCTACATGGACCACGACAACTGGATCTTTCCCCTCCCACTCCAAGTTCCTCTCCAGCCCAGAGGAGATGTCCTTTACCCTGGCACTGGGCAGGCAACACAGCCTTCGGGACTCACGCTCTTGGCTGCAGAGAACAGTGTCTATCCCCCTAACTATACTGTCCCCTATCACTACCACATTTCTTTTTGTTCCCCCTTAAATGGCTCCCTGTATCACGGTGCTGTGATCAGTTTGCTCATCCTCACTGCAGTCCCTGCTCTTGCCCACACAGAGAGTAAAAACCCTGTAGCTGTTGGACAAGAGCAAGGGCTGAGGCTCCTCCACCACTACCTCCTGGGTCCCCATACCTGCCTCGCTCGTAGTCACACTCACCTGTTCCTGACCACAGACCAAATTTGAATTAATTAATCTAAGGGGTGTGACTGCCTCCTGGAACACAGCGTCCAGGTAACTCTCCCCCTCCCTGATGTGTCGCAGTGTTTGAAGCTCGGACTCCAGCTCATCAACACGGAGCCGAAGTTCCTCAAGTTATAATTATGGGCCAGAACTTCGGGTCCCCATGGGTAAGTACGCGCTGGGTACTCACACGTAGGCCCAACGAAAGTGCCAGTTTTGTGCATGCACTGCACATGCGTGGGAAACAAGAACTTTCATTCCCTTAAAGGAAGGGGTTCACAGGTCGAACGCGTGCACCAGAGAGGCAGCGCGTACGCCTGGAACTTGTTTTTTTTTTGCAGGTTTCTCTGGGAGGGTAAGTCGCAAGGCCTGCTTTTAACAAGGTAAGTGGTGAATTAAGTAAAATTAAAACATTTTTTCCACAGATTTATTATTTTTAAATACTTTAAAGAAAGGTAAGTTTATTTTTAGCCCCGTTAGAAACTGTAATTAATTTTTTCAAAAATTTAAATTATTGTTTAAAATAGTTATTTTATGTAATTTATAGTTAGTTTAAAAATGTGATTTAAAAAAAAAAATTATTTGAAGTTTTAGTTATGTTTTGGGGCTGAATTGTATTTATAAATTTGACAGGTCTTCCTGTCAAATCTATGAATAGAGATTCCCTGCTACGATTGGCTCTCCATGGCCCATGTGATCCCAGGGGGCGCTTCGAACTAACTGCGCCCCTGGGATACGCAAGCACTGCGCGCCGGCAGTTGGAGCAGGCCCAGGATTGGAATCCCACGTGGGCCCACAGCACAATGGCCGGCACGCTAGGTAAGTGCAGGTCGGGAGCTTGCACCCGCGGGATGCCTCCGACCTGAATTTCTGGGCCAATAATCTCTGGATTACTACCTGAGCCACGTGCAAATTGGCATAGGGTAAATAAGATCAGAGAGTTGAACAAGTGGCTCAAAGATTGGTGTGGGAGAAATGGGTTTCGATTCTTGGGGCACTGGCACCAGTACTGGGATAAGAGGGAGCTGTTCCGATGGGACAGGCTTCATTTGAACCAGGCTGGGACCAGTGTCCTGGCGAATCGAATAACTAGGGCTGTAGATAGGGCTTTAAACTAAATAGTCGGGCGGGGGGCGGGGGGTGGGTGTGGGGGGGGAGGGATATGCTGAGCGGAAATTAAAATATCAAAGAAAAATGAGAAGGCAAAAGTGCAGGGTAGCAATAGGGGTAATGATAACCAGAGTATGACAGGAAGGGACAGAGCATATACACATAAGAGTGCATTCGAAAGAGGAGTCAGAGTAGGGAAAAATGGTAAAAAGACAAAATTAAAAGCTCTATATCTGAACGCATGCAACATTCGTAACAAGATAGATGAGTTGACAGCACAAATAGAAATAAATGGGTATGATCTGATAGCCATTACAGAGACGTGGTTGCAAGGTGGCCAAGGATGAGAACTGAATATTCAGGGGTATTTGCCATTTTGTAAGGATAGGCAGAAAGGAAAAGGAGGTGGTGTAGCTCTGTTAATAAGGGATGAGATCAATGCAGTAATGAGAAATTATATTGGCTTAGAAGATCAAGATGTAGAATCAGTTTGGGTGGAGATAAGAAATAATAAGGGTAAGAAGTCATTGGTGGGAATGGTCTACAGGCCGCCAAACAGTAGTCACGCTGTAGACAGAGTATAAATCAAGAAATAAGCGGTTTGTAAGAAAGGTACGGCTATAATTATGGGAGATTTTATTCTTTATATTGATTCGACAAAGCAAATTGGCAAAGGTAGACATGAGGAAGAGTTCTTAGAGTGTATAAGGGATGGTTTCTTGGAACGATACATTGTGGAACCAATCAGGGAGAAGACTATTTTAGATCTGGTAATGTGTGATGAGGCTGGATTAATTAATGATCTCGAAGTGAAGGATCCTCTTGGGAAGAGTGATCATAGCATGGTAGAATTTCAAATTCAGTTTGAGGGTGAGAAAGCTAGGTCTCAAACTAGTGTCCTGAACTTAAATAAAGATAATTACAAAGGTATGAAGGCAGGCTTGGTTAAAGTGGACTGGGAAAATATATTACAGGGTAAGACTGTAGAAAAGCAGTGGCAAACGTTTAAGGAGATATTTCATAACTCTCAGCAAATATATATTCCAGAGAGAAAGAAAGACTAAGAGAAGGAGGAACCATCCGTGGCTAACTAAGGAAGTAAAGGATGGTATCAAATTGAAAACAAAAGCATACAATGTTGCAAAGAATAGTGGAAGGCTAGAGGATTGAGGAATTTTTAAAAACCAGCAAAGGACGACTAAAAAAATGATAAAGAGAGAGAAGATAGCTTATGAGAGTAAGCTAGCAAGAAATATAAAAACAGACAATAAGAGCTTCTATGGGTATATAAAAAGGAAGAGAGTAATTAAAGTAAATGTTGGTCCCCTAGAGGAAGAGTCTGGGGAATTAATAATGGGAAACAGGGAAATGGCGGAGACTTTGAACAAATATTTTGTATCGGTCTTCATGGTAGAAGACACTAAAAACATCCCAATAATGGATAATCAAGGGGCAATTGGGGTTTGGGGTGGGGGGGGGACTTAAAACAATCACTACCACTAGAGAGAAAGTACTAGGCAAACTAATGGGACTAAAGGTGGACAAGTCCCCTGGACCTGATGGCGTGCATCCTAGGGTCTTAAAAGAGGTGGCTGCAGAAATAGTGGATGCATTGGATATAATCTACCAAAATTCCCTGGATTCTGGAGAGGTCCCAGCAGACTGGAAAACCGCAAATGTAACGCCCCTATTTAAGAAGGGAGGGAGACAGAAAACAAGCAACTATCAACCAGTTAGCCTAACATCTGTCATTGGGAAAATGCTGGAGTCCATCATTATGGAAGTGGTAGCAGAACATTTAGAAAATCATAATATAGTCAAGCAGAGTCAGCATGGTTTTATGAAAGGGAAATCATGTTTGACAAATTTGCTGGAGTTCTTTGAGGATGTAACAAGCAGGGTGGATAAAGGGGAACCAGGAGATGTCGTGTATTTGGATTTCCAGAAGGTACTCGATAAGGTGCCACATAAAAGGTTACTACACACGATAAGAGCTCACGGGGTTGGGGGTAATATATTAGGATGGACAGAGGGTTGGCTAACTAACAGAAAACAGAGAGTCGGGATAAATGGGTCATTTTCAGGTTGGCAAACTGTAACTCGTGGGGTGCCGCAGGGATCAGTGTTGGGGCCTCAACTATTTACAATCTATATTAATGATTTGAATGAAGGGACTGAGTGTAATGTAGCCAAATTTGCTGCTGATACAAAGATAGGTGGGAAAGCAAATTGTGTGGAGGACGCAAAGAATCTCCAAAGAGCTATAGATAGGCTAAGTGAGTGGGCAAGAATCTGGCCGATGGAGTATAATGTGGGAACATTCGAGGTTATCCACTTTGGTAGGAAAAATAAAAAAGCAAATTATTATTTAAATGGGGAGAGATTACAAAATGCTGAGGTACAGAGAGATCTGGGGTCCTTGTACATGAATCACAATAAGTTAGCATGCAGGTAGAGCAAGTAATTAGGAAGGCAAATGGAGTGTTGGCCTTTATTGCAAAGGGAATGGAGTATAAAAGTAGGGAAGTCCTGTTACAACTGTACAGGGCATTGGTGAGACCACACTTGGAGTACTGCGTACAGTTTTGGTCTCCTTATTTAAGAAAGGATATACTTCCAATGGAGGCAGTTCAGAGAAGGTTCACGAGGTTGATTCCTGAGATGAGGGGGTTGACTTATGAAGAAAGGTTGAGCAGGTTGGGCCTATACTCACTGGAGTTTAGGAGAATGAGAGGGGATCTTATTGAAATATATAGGGGGGAAAATTAGGTTGCTTTGCGCCTCCCATTAGCGTCCTAAGAGGGCGCTAACAGGGCGCAAAGCAACTAGTGCCCAGGCGCGGCGCCGCCTAATGCCTACCGCAAAATTCAGCGGGAGGTTAGTGGCAGCGTCATCGCCTTGCACAGCGCCCTACTCACGCCCCGGCTGCGATCTTTGGTAGCGTCCCCTGACTTACCGCTGGACGTTATGTCTGATGGGATCAGGGAGCCTACCTGCGGCCGGGGTGGAGCTAGTTAAAGGGGAGGTGGAGGGCGGCCATTTTTGTTGCTGGCCGCCTGCCAGCACCTTCCCCCGTTGCTGTCGCCGGCCCCCGTGAAACCCCCCACGGAGTGTCGGCTGCTGTCCGTGAGTCTGGCACTCCTCTTGAGTGCCGGGCTCGTTTGCTGGCACTCCCGATCCCTGGTGGCCCAGCTGGGCGCTGGGACGTGCTGCGCCAGGCCCCTCCCCTTTCAGAAGGGGAGGAAGGCCTGTAGTACAGTGGCGTGATGTGCGGCAGTGCGTGGCGCTGCGGCATGTAGCGCCGCAATATTGCCTCACAGCGCCCCAAGAGGGACGTAGGGTGCTACCTGGGAAAATCAGCCACGGGGGTGCTAATTTTTTCGGGAGTAGCGACCCAGCGAACTTAGCGCCCCAAAGGGGGCGCGACTCAATTTTTCCCCCATAAGATTCTGAGGGGGCTTGACAGGGTAGATCCAGAGAGGATGTTTCCCCTCGTGGGGGAATCTAGAACTAGAGGGCATAATTTCAGAATAAGGGGCGCCCATTTAAAATGGAAATGAGGAGGAATTTTTTCTCTGAGGGTCGTGAATCTTTGGAATTCTCTTCCCCAGGGAGCTGTGGAGGTTGGGTCAATGAATATATTCAAGGCAGAGATAAACAGATATTTGAGCTACAGGGGAGTCGAGGGTTATGGGGAGTGGGCAGGGAAGTGGAGTTGAGGCCAAGATCAGATCAGCCATGATCTTATTGAATGGCGGAGCAGGCTCGAGGGGCCAAATGACCTACTCCCGCTTCTACGTCTTATGTTCTTATGAAAACAATTTGCAGGTTTGCATAAAGCGGATTTTAATACTGAATTGATATTCTTGAGTTTTACTGCAACATCCACGGGGTTGGGGAGAATTCTACCGAGATGTATAACATGAAATTAAAACCTTTGAGGGGAAAATTTGGTTGGTTAGCACCTCCCATTAGCGCCTCCGGGGTTACAGGCTGCAGCAAGTGCAATGGCGGAGTGGCAGTTGTGGGAGCAGGAAAGCTGTCATCCTGCGAGAGGACAGCACCTTCCTGCTCGACCGACACACTGCCACTCCCCCGGGGCAGAACCACAGCATCCGAAGCAATCTGCTAAAGCACAGATTGCTGGCTGCTGTGGCACCGTGAGATCCCCGGTGGACAGTGGTCACCCCAGCAACGATGGCAGCAGTCAACGCTTGCGTGGCATCAATCTGATAGTGCATGAGAGCAGTCTGAGATTGGATGGCATCAACCAATGACTCACTTCCAGCACTAAGCCATTGCATTGCCTCGGCCTGTGCTGCAATAGATGCTGACACCTCACGGGTCCCCACGGTCTCTGCAATTCAACCATCCTCTGCAAAGAAGCAAGGATGGGCTCGAGGGTTTGCGCACAGGTGACAGCTGTGCTGGCGATGGACTCCTCCACGCTCCTAGCCACTGCATCCATGCTCTCGGGCACCCTTTCCATTGCACCCATGAGTTCAGTATGCATGCTCATCGCCTCAGTATTCATCACCGCGATATCGAGGTCCTCATCCAAGTCCTGTGCAGCAGAACTCGTGTGCATATTCACCCTCCGGGGAGATGGCCCTGAGCTTCCCTTTCCCCATGGCGTTGCTGCAGCCCGCTGGATCCCGGAGCTTCACCCACATCAGATCCAAAACCCCTGCTCCCCTCCAGGGAATGCGTGGCCCCAGTATTGGATGTCTCGCCCTCGAGACATTGGGCTGCCACTGTGAGGCTGAGGGACAGGCTGGTCAGATGGTGGTTCACTATCTGAAAGTAGGAAGGTACAAGAGTGGCTTTAACGTGAGGGCAGGAGGGCAGTAAGGGAGCAAGGAATGGAGACAGTATAATTAGATGGAAAGTGTGAAAGGCTGGTGTTTTGAAAGGGAAGTGATCTGAGAGAGGAGATAAAGATGATGAACATACCGTTGCTGTCCACAGGGGGGGCGACCTCTCCAACTGCCACAGCACCACGACATGATTGGCGATGAGTCTGTGAACTCGCTCCTCCAGCTTTGTGAGGGGTTGCAGCTCCACCTGACCTCCTCCTGTGCATTGTTGCTCCCTCCGGTTATGTGAAAGCTTGGCCTGCAAGAAAAAGGACAGCGTGTGAGTGAGTGTGCAGCCATGTGTTTGGCAGATGTACCTACCATAGTTGAATAGCCTTTAATGTCTGCAAGTTATGGGATTTTTTAATTCATTTTTATGGGATGCAAGGCCAGCATTTATTGCCCATCCCTAATTGCCCTTGAAAAGGTGGTGGTGCACCGCCTTCTTGAACCGCTGCAGCCCGTGTGGCGAAGGTACTCCCACAGCGCTGTTAGGGAGGGAGTTCCAGGATTTTGACCCAGCAACGATGAAGGATCGGCGATATACTTCTAAGTCAGGATGATGTGGGACTTGGAGGGGAACTTGCAGGTGGTGGTGTTCCCATGAGTCTGCTGCCCTTGTCCTTCTAGCTGGAAGAGATCATGGGTTTGGGAGGTGCTGCCGAAGAAGCCTTGGTGAGTTGTTGCAGTGCATCTTATAGATGGTACACACTGCAGCCACGTTATACCGGTGGTGGAGTGAGTGAATGTTTAAGGTGGTAGAGGGGGTGCAAATCAAGCGGGCTGCTTTGTCCTGGATGGTATCGAGCTTCTTGAGTGTTGTTGGAGCTGCACTCATCCAGGCAAGTGGAGAGTATTACATCACACTCCTTACTTGTGCCTTGTAGATGGTAGAAAGGCTTTGGGGAGTCAGGAGGTGAGACACTCGCCGCAGAATACCTAGCCTCTGACCTGCTCTTGTTGCCACAGTATTTATGTGGCTGGTCCAGTTAAGTTTCTGGTCAATGGTGATCCCAGGATGTTGGTGGTGGGGGATTTGGCAATTGTAATGCTATTGAATGTCGCTTGTTGGAGATAGTCATTGCCTGGCACTTCTGTGGCGTGAATGTTACCTGCCACTTATCAGCCCAAGCCTGAACGTCATCCAGGCCTTGTTGCATGCGGGAATGGACTGCTTCATTATCTGAGGAGTTGTGAATGGCATTGAACACTGTGCAGTCATCAGCGAATATCCCCATTTCTGACGTTATGTTGGAGGGAGGGTCATTGATGAAGCAGCTGCAGATGGTTGGGCCTAGGACACTGCCCTGAGGAACTCCTGCAGCGATGTCCTGGGGCTGTGATGATTGGCCTAAATCACCACAACCATCTTCCTTTGTGCTGGGTATGACTCCAGCCAGTGGAGAGTTTTCCCCTGATTCCCATTGACTTCAGTTTTACTAGGGCTCCTTCCTGCCACGCTCGGTCAAATGCTGCCTTGATGTCAAGGGCAGTCACTCTCACCTCACCTCTGGAATTCAGCTCCTTTGTCCATGTTTGGACCAAGTCTGTAATGAGGTCGGCAGCCGAGTGATCTTGGTGGAACCCAAACTGAGCATCAGTGAGCAGGTTATTGGTGAGTAAGTGCAGCTTGATAGCACTGTCGATGACACCTTCCATCACTTTGCTGATGATTGAGAGTAGACTGATGGGGCGGTAGTTGGCCAGGTTGGATTTGTCCTGCTTTTTGTGGACAGGACACACCTGGGCAGTTTTCAACATTGTCGGATAGATGCCAGTGTTGTAGCTGTACTGGAACAGCTTGGCTAGAGGCGCGGCTTGTTCTGGAGCACAAGTCTTCAGCACGATAGCCGGGATGTTGTCAGGGCCCATAGCCTTTGCTGTATCCAGTGCGCTCAGTCATTTCTTGAGATCACGTGGAGTGAATCGAATTGACTGAATACTGGCTTCTGTGATGGTGGGGACCTCGGGAGTAGGCCGATATGAATCATCCACTCGGCACTTCTGGCTGAAGATGGTTGCAAATGCTTCAGCCTTGTCTTTTGCACTCACGTGCTGGGCTCCACCATCATTGAGGATGGGATATTCATGGAGCCTCCTCCTCCCATTAGTTGTTTAATGGTCTACCACCATTCACGACTGGATGTGACAGGACTGCAGAGCTTTGATCTGATCCGTTGATTATGTGATCGCTTAGCCCTGTCTATAGCATGCTGCTTCTGCTTTTTAGCATGCATGTAGCCTTGTGTTGCAGCTTCCCCAGGTTGGCACCTCATTTTTAGGTACGCCTGGTGCTGCTCCTGGCATGCTCTTCTACACTCCTTATTGAACCAGGGTTGGTCCCCTGGCTTGATGGTAATGGTAGAGTGAGGGATATTATTATGTCCGTGTATGATTGAGACACGGACAGCAGGAGTTGAACAAAACAAGTCTTTACTGAAAGGAGTCAATCGGGAAACTGAAACTACAGAGGCTTACTAGCGCCTTTTATACAGGGGTGGTCACTGCCGGTACTGCAGTCTGAGACCAGTTATTCTCTTAAAGGTACATACACAACAATTCCTCCCCTTTTAGATAAACAGTACATAACATTCATTTAACAACTAAATGATAACTAATTACAATCACAATTATGGTTGCTAGATACATTGGTTAAGTTTAAGCAATTATAAGTTCAGTCTTTGAGGAGGCTTCCTGATTCTGTCTGGATAACGCCTCTTTGGGGTATCAGGTTCCTCTGGCAAGGTTGAGTCGGGATCAATGTCATTGTTTGGTTCATCTGCTTCCAATATCACCGATTCTGCGGTAGCTGCAATTGGTACGCCGATTTCATTACCAGGTGTATCAGATCGTGGTGTGGAGTTGACGTTTTCCAGTGACTCTAGAATCTGGTCAGCATGGCATCTTACAATGCTCTCTCCAACGTCCACGGTATACATGAGAGGTCCTTGCCGTGTACAAATCGTTCCTGGCTGCCATTTCTCAGTGCGGTAGTCCCGGGCCAAAACTGGTTGACCTATCTTAAAACTCCTGGTCGGCCTTTCATTCATATTCTGAAACTGCCTGTTCGCCACATCTCTTCGGACGTTTGGCTTAACCAAATCCAAGCGGCATCGTAGTCTTCGATTGAAGAACATCATGGCTGGAGTTTGGTTGGTAACCGCATGTGTCGCATTCCGGTAGGCAAACAAGAAGTTGTCCACCTTGTGTTGTAGGGGTATATCTTCATTACACATTGCCTTGATAGCCTTCTTGAATGTTTGAACCAACCTCTCGGCCAATCTATTAGTGGCTGGATGATATGGGGCAGATGTGTAATGCTTAACACCATTGTTCTTTAAGAACCTCCGGAACTCTTCAGACACAAACTGTGGTCCATTGTCAGAGCAAATCTGTTCAGGCAGCCCATTCCTGGCGAATATGGTTCGTAAAACTGTGATAGTTTTTTCCGTGGTGGTTGAGGACATTTTTATTACCTCTGGCCACTTTGAATATGCATCCACCGCAATTAAAAACATCGAGTCCATGAAGGGACCAGCAAAATCAATGTGCACCCTTTGCCATGGAGATGAGGGCCACTCCCATGGATGTAGAGGAGCTTGTGGTGGGGCGTTTTGGACCTTCTGGCATCCTGCACAGCTCTTGGTCATCTCTTCGATTTCTCTATCGATTCCCGGCCACCACACAAACGCTCTGGCTAAGTTCTTCATTTTTACCCCACCCAGATGACCCTCATGAAACTCATTGAGCACTCTATCCGTCAACTTAGGTGGAATTACTACTCTGGATCCACACATCAAGGTTCCTCTGCACACTGACAGCTGTTTTCTTCTCGGCGAGAATGCTGGCAGCAGTGGTTCGCCATGTGCTGGCCATCCCTTCACCGTTAAATCATAGACCCGTGATAGTGTCGGGTCATTCCGTGTTTCCTTTTCTATGTTTGCATTCGTCACAGGGAGACATTCGACTATGGTCGAGTGGAATAACTCCATTGGATCCACTGCAAGGTCTTCTTCTTCCACCGTCGGCAACGGTAGGCGTGACAATCCATCAGCATTCCCATGCTGTTTAGTTCCTTTGTACTCGATGTCATATTGATGTGCCCCTAGGAAAAGGGACCACCTCTGCAGCCGTTGCGCTGTCATTATCGGTACGCCCTTCTGAGGGTTGAAAATGGAGACGAGGTTGATGATCGGTTAGTAGAGTAAATTTTTGACCGTGCAGGTAGTGATTGAACTTCTTCACCCCCCACACTAGGCTGAGGGCCTCTCTGTCAATCTGGGCGTAGTTACGCCTGGCAGAAGTTAACGAGCGTGACGCAAAAGCTATCGGCCTCTCTAAACCATCAAGGAATTTACGTGACAGTACCGCCCCAATGCTGTAGGGAGACGCATCACACGCCAGTGTGATCGGCAGTGCTGGGTTGTAGTGAGCCAATACTTCTCTTGAAGTGATTAAGTCCTTACTCTTCTGAAAGGCCCGCTTACAGTCATTGCTCCATTTCCATGCTACTCCCGTTCGTAGCAGGGCGTTCAGTGGGTGCAGGATTGTCAACAAATTCGGCAAAAACTTATGGGAGTAATTCACCAATCCGAGGAATGACCTCAGTTGCGACACATTTTCAGGCGCTGGGGCCTTAACAACCGCTTCAATTTTGTCAGGGGACTTATGTAACCCCTCTTCATCAATCACGTGGCCACAATACGATATCTGTTTCTTAAAAAACTCGCACTTGGGGCGGTTGGCTCGTAGCCCATGTTCCCGTAGTCTAGTGAGCACCTGTTCTAGGTTGTTAAGGTGTTCACTGTCACCTTCACCTGTCACAAGGATGTCGTCCAAGTAACACTGAGTCCCCGGAATCCCTTGCAGGACTTGTTCCATCGCTCTCTGCCATATCGCCGGAGCCGATGCTACTCCGAATACTAATCGATGATACTGGTAAAGACCTTTGTGAGTGTTTATCGTGAGATACTTCCTAGAGGATTCTTCAACCTCCATCTGCAAATATGCTTGTGCTAGGTCAATTTTTGTAAAACGCTTCCCTCCAGACAGTGAGGCGAAGATGTCTTCTATCCTTGGAAGAGGATATTGTACTGTGTGAAGGACTGGGTTCACCGTCACCTTGAAATCCCCACAGATGCGAACCTTCCTTGGCTCCTCAGACTTATTGCTTAACGTTTTCTTCATGACAGGAACGATGGGTGTCGCCCACTCGCTCCAGTCGACCTTAGACAACACGCCTGCCTTCTCCAGATTCTCCAGCTCTGCCTCGACGGCTGGGCGAATTGCATATGGTACCGGTCTTGCTTTGAAAAACTTGGGAATTGCATTCTCTTCTATTTTTATCGAGGCGGTTACGCCTTTAAGAGTGCCCAGTTCTTGTTGAAATACCTCTTTGGCGTTAGCTAAGATTGTTGACAATCGTCCAGGAGTGACGTCTTCATCTTTTTTACCATCCACCGTCATTGCATGAATGGAGTGCCAATCTAAGCTTATCTTCCTGATCCATTCACGTCCCAATAACGGTGGTTCACCATTTTGCAGTATGTAGAGATACAATTTCCGTATTTTCTTGCCGTTGTATTCGACAGACACCCTTATTTTTCCTCTGGGGTATACTTTTTGCCCCGTATACGTCATCAAGACAATGGATGTCTCTCTCAAGGGTATGTGTGAGAATAGCCGCTCATAGTCTCGTCGATTCATGACGGTTAGCGCTGATCCTGTATCCAATTCCATTTTAACTTGGGACCCTGCTATCGTGAGGGTGACCCAAATGGTTCGGTGATCCTCTTTTGCGATTACATTGTGAAGTTTGAGACAGCTTAGTCTCCTGTTCCCGGATTCACTATCGCTCATCTGGTCTTCGGAACTACTGTTCGTCATCTTTTGTACTTTCTTGTACGGTTCCTTAGTAGCCTTTTTGTTGTTGCTGGTCTTCTTCCCAGACCTGCAAACTCGTGCAATGTGTCCCATCTTTCCGCATTGCCTGCATATTTTGTCCTTGGACCAGCAGTCCTTCTGGTCATGGTTAGTTCTGCCGCAGCGATAACATTTTGCAAATCCCCGTGTCATTTCGTGGGTGCCGTATTCCTGTGGCTTTTGTTGAATTTCCGCAGCTCCCCTGGCTGCTGCTTCGTACGATACTGCCACGCTGAAAGCCTTATCTAGCGTCAGCTCTTTCTCTGAGAGTAACTTCTTCTGTGTACCTTCACTCAGGAGTCCACAGACAAATTTGTCCCGTAGTGTATCTGCCAGTCCTGCTCCGAACTGGCAGTGCTTTGATAGCTTGCGTAGTTCTGTAAGGTACTCAGCATTGCTCTCATCTTTATGCTGAGTTCTCCTGTGGAATTTAAATCTTTCGGCTATCAACAGCGTTGCAGGGTTTAGGTGTTCCTGTAGGACAGCAACAATTTCATTAAAACTCTTCACCTTCGGTTTGGCTGGAGTAATCAGGTCCCGCAATAGGCCGTACGTTCTAGCGCCCATTAAGTTTAGCAATGCCGATGCCTTTTTCTCATCGGCTATTTCGTTTGCCTCGCAATATACCTCGACTCTTTCCACATACGTGGTCCAGTCCTCTATTGTATTATCAAAGGCAGTGATACAGCCAGTCTTCGGCATCTTGAAAATCTAAAATGGCGCCTCCCGTGCTTTGCCTTCTTCCCCGCTGTTGCTAGCGCTGCTTTCCGCGGTTTCCGTTGCAACCTGCAGCTCCTCGCCGTTTCCTGCGCGTTTAATATTTCTTTTTTTTTAATTATTTTCCCGTCGTGGAACAACCCTGTGGGACTCTTGCCTCCCTCTTCTCGGGTCTATACGCAGCCCGGCTTCGTAGCACCGGCCGCGCCCTGTGTGCTCCACCCTCTCTCTCTCCTCTTCCCGACAACGCTGCTCGGCCCCGTTGCAAGCCACCCAGCCGAGTTCGCGACCGCCGCAGCCCAGGAAGGATCAGTGTACTACCTGCCACCAGCCCGATTAGCTGAAGCACCGTCGACAGGAACCAGGCCCCGCTTTCGACAGCTTCTCCAGCAATCTTCAACTCCGCTAACACGGGGCGGATGCCCACGGTCGACGCCCGTTTCTACTGCTTCTTTCTTCCTTCTGGCCTCGACCTCTGCTCACTTCGCTGCAGGATTGGATCCCAGGAGGTGGTGCAGACTGTAGGTAAGTTCGTATCTGCTCGTCGCCAGTATTATGTCCGTGTATGATTGAGACACGGACAGCAGGAATTGAACAAAACAAGTCTTTACTGAAAGGAGTCAATCGGGAAACTGAAACTACAGAGGCTTACTAGCGCCTTTTATACAGGGGTGGTCACTGCCGGTACTGCAGTCTGAGACCAGTTATTCTCTTAAAGGTACATACACAACAGACATGTCGGGCCATGAAGTTACAGATTGTGGTGGAATACAATTCTGCTGCTGCTAATGGCCCACATTACCTCATGGATGCCCAGTTTTGAGCTGCTAGATCTGTTCTGAATCTATCCCACTTAGCACAGTGGTAGTGCCACACAACATGATGGAGGGTGTCCTCAGTGTGCAGACGGGACTTTGTCTCCACAAGGACTGTGTGGTGGTCACTGCTACCAATACTGTCATGGACAGATGCATCTGCAACAGGTAGATTGGTGAGGATGAGGTCAAGCAGGTTTTTCCCTCGTGTTGGTTCTCTCACCACCTGTCACAGGCCCAGACTGGCAGCTATGTCCTTCAGGACTCGGCTAGCTCAGTCAGTGGTGGTGCTACCGAGCCACTCTTGGTGATGGATATTGAAGTCCCCCACCCAGAGTACATTCTGTGCCCTTGCTACTCTCAGTGTTTCTTCCAAGTGGTGTTCAACATGGAGGAGTACTGATTCATCAGTTGAGGGAGGGCAGTAGGTGGTAATCAGCAGGAGGTTTCCTTGCCCATGCTTGACCTGAAGCCATGAGACTTCATGGGATCCAGAATCAATGGTGAGGACTCCCAGGGCCACTCCCTCCCGACTGTATACCACTGTGCTGCCACCCCTGGTGAGTCTGTCCTGCCGGATGTGGATGTAACTTTTATTAGATGGGCATAGATATTGGGTGAGTGTTGGGGATTTGTGACTTTACACCGTCTGTGTACAGAGTGAGGTTCAGATGGTGGGATGTAAAGGTTTTTCAAGCATGTACTCACCCTGACCACCCGAGTGAGGTCATTGAACTTCTTGTGGCACTGCGTCTGAGTCCTTTGGACCACACTCCTGGATGAAACATACTGGACAACCTCCCTCCACACCCTTGTAAACTCCAGGGGCAATGGCCTCCTGCCAGTCTCTCAAAACAGCACTGCCCATTGGTGTTCCACTGTTCCAACCAGAGCCAACAATGCCTGGTCGCTAAACTGGCAAGCTCTCTCCCTGGGCCTCTGAGTAGCCATGATAATCTTTGGTGAAGATTTGCACCTCCTTGCAGGCCCAGGTCAAACGCAGCAATGATCAGGGTGAGGCTGTGCAGCATGATTGACCCTCCCCTTTAAGAACTGGAAGGCGCCAGTATGTCTATTGGTGAGACCGCACCTGGAATACTGCATACAGTTTTGGTGTCCATACTTAAGAAAAGACATACTTGCTCTCGAGTCAGTACAAAGAAGGTTCACTCGGTTAATCCCGGGGATGAGGGGATGGACATATGAGGAGAGGTTGAGTAGATTGGGACTCTACTCATTGGAGTTCAGAAGAATGAGAGGCGATCTTATTGAAACATATAAGATTGTGAAGGGGTTGGATCAGGTGGATGCAGGGAGGATGTTCCCGATGATGGGTGAAACTAGAACTAGGGGGCATAGTCTTAGAATAAGGGGCTGCTCTTTCAAAACTGAGATGAGGAGGAACTACTTCACTCAGAGGGTGGTAGGTCCATGGAATATGCTGCCCCAAAAAGCTGTAGAAGCTACATCATTACATAAATTTAAAACAGAAATAGACAGTTTCCTAGAAGTAAAGGGAATTAAGGGTTACGGGGAGCGGGCAGGAATTTGGACATGAGTCTCGGTTCGGAATGGTCATGGCCCTGTGGGTAGCGGAGCGGGCCCAGGGGCCGTGTAGCCCGATCCTGCTCCTATTTCGTGTGTCTAATTCTGTTAGATTCAGGAGATGGTTCTGTGATAGTAGATTGGCGGTTAGGATCAGATCAGCCATGATCTTATTGAATGGCGGAGCAGGCTCGAGGGGCCGATTGGCCTACTCCTGCTCCTATTTCTTATGTTCTTATGTTCTTATGTCTGAGTACAAGGTGATTAACATCGCCTGAGCTTGAGTAGCGCTCTGAGGTAGCACCCCATCCCCCGACGTTAGCACCCTAAGAAAGGCATGTAGGGCTTGATTTAGCGCGCCAATCACCTCCAGGGGCGCTGGAGACAAATTTTGCGGTCGCCAGCGATAATTTGTGGCGGGTGCTAAAGTTTGCACCCAGCCAGCATTAGTGCCCCAAAATGGTCGATACCGAAATTTTCTTCCTTGAAATTTAGCTATAAGCACTAAACACATTCAACTATTTTTAACAGTTTAAACCCTTTAAAATAAACAAGCTAGTGCCTCTATTAAAAAAGTAGACAAAGGAATTCCATACAAATGCAGAGAGCTTCCATAGACTAATATTCAAAAAGCCAAATTTCAAGGCATTATTTTCAGTAGAGTCTATGACTGGCTCAATTGTAAATGGTCTTTGAATAGCTAGCTGAACGGCCTTTTGTTGTTTGATATTTTCTATTCCTACTATGTTGTTAACATCAATTGCATCAATTATGTTACATTGGTGATGTTAAGATTTTACAAATTTTAGTTCCAGAATATTAGATGTACAGATATTTACATTATCTTACTGAATTAATGAATATTAATTCAACTATTAGTACACCTGCATTTTTATTCTAGTAAAATTCCTTTTTGGTGCAACAAGAATTTTGCTTTTTAATATTTTTCATTTAAATTATAGCTTGGAAAGAGCATTCTTGTAATCCCAGCCACTCTCCCATCACCTCTTTCCTAGCTTGATTACAATATTATTTCAGTGTTTCCCACATTCCCTTGTACCATGTACATTAACTGAGCACATGTAATCTTCTTAGACAGTCCTTTAACATCTTTGAATAGAACATCTTAGAATAAAAGATCAAGGGAGACAGAAAAGTAAATTGCTCTTCTTCACCACACAGAAGACATGCGAAGATAAATCTGAGCAGCCATTTACGTGGCCTGGCGTGTTAGCTGAAG
This sequence comes from Somniosus microcephalus, assembly GCF_052327205.1. Classification (NCBI taxonomy): domain Eukaryota; kingdom Metazoa; phylum Chordata; class Chondrichthyes; order Squaliformes; family Somniosidae; genus Somniosus; species Somniosus microcephalus. The sequence continues at coordinate 139,157,641 of NC_140991.1, forward strand.
AGACAAATTGAGCAATTTATTTTAGAATGCCTGTCACTGAATATTAAGCTTATGGCAGACAGAGAGACATTATTGATACCTACGCTCCTTTCCAGAATACCACACATTTAAAAATGTCACAGCTTTGTTTAATCTGATCTTGGCAGGGAATGGAATTGTGTGAATTTGGTGAGTGAGATGCAGGTGAATAAATTCTTGCTGCTTGTACAGAGAATATTATGGGCCAATGAATGGTGGCCATTCAATGCTTTATCAGTCATTGTCAGATCTAATCACTGCTATTCTCGTGTGATATTAGAGAATTAAGTGAAGAGCCCAGCAAGAGCCCTTTATAATAGTGTCAATGCAAGAGGAAATTAAGACTTTCAAAGTTAATAACTCTCCAAGTAATGAAAATGTCTTAAGTTTTCGCAAACATATAGAAAATGACTTTCAAATAGATCTTGAAAAATGGCACATAGTAAAAAAAATGCACCATCTTAAAGACCCATATCCTCTCCATTTGGCTGCCTTCTGGAGCCACACAAAAAGGACAAGTTGCAGAGGACACTTTCATACATCTTCTCTATTAAAGAGAGAGTAATAAGTGATAAGTTCCTCATCCAGGAAAATATTGCACAACTCAATGAGATTAAAGGCAGGAGGCTCAGACTGCTGGGTGTTAGTACCACCAAACCTGCCAGAAATGTAACTTGTGTTACCTTAAGGTATGTGACACTGAATGCTAACTCTCTCACCCCTAGGACTGCACAGCAGTGCTGCAAAAAGTTTAACAACCTCACCAGGGCTGGCAAGGTAGCACACTGGACACTCTCCTTTTCTTCCTTTCCTAACTTGGACAGCAACACACTCTTCACCCTCTTAAAGCACCACTTGCACAAAAAACCCTCCATAACTCAATATCCTAATCTGTGTTTAAACAGTATCCCTAACATCCCTTGCATACACAACCCAAAAACCTTTTCCTTCACTTTAATTCACTGTATTAAAATAGACTGTGCACTGACATGGCACGTTGTTATTGATGGAGGTTAGAGTCATACAGGAAATGGTGCACTTGTGTGGTGCTGACATCTTCACTTAGATGATGATTGGCATGGTGATGTAGGGGTAAAGAGGGTTGATGTGTTGAGGGCTGATATGTTGTCATGTATTGGTATTGGTTTGAGGAAATATCCCATTATTTGAAAGTGGCGAAAAAGGAGGTATGACTGTAATATCAAAGGTAGACTTTGATTCACAGAAGAGAAGACTGCACAGATGAGAAGGGCTCTGATGCCTCTTGCAGTAAATGCTGCCTGAGTCTCCTTTGCTCCATCCTGTGCTGTTCCTTCTCCTCCCTGATAATACCATACAAGAGTATGCCTTTAGGGAATGCCATACCTGCTGCTGAGAAACCCTGAAAGTGAATAGGGGATGTTGGTATTAAAATCTGCCAGTGGTCTGATTCCATGAGAAGTGGTGAGAGGCAAATACAGGTATCTGAAGGTACAATGGCAAAAAAAAAACACTTTTAAAAATTGTTTCCCAGCTGTATTCAAAATCTCCAGATTCTGGTGTTAGGAATGCCTCACTTCTGCCCATACCAGGTGATCCAGGTTGTTGCTGTGCCTCATGTATCTCAGTCTGACTTACCCAGAGTGCACAAGCACTGCAAACACAGGAATTGGGCAGCTGCAGCAGCTACTATGGCACTGGCCCTCACACTGACATATGTAAATAAGATCAGTGGGGACTTAGTGGGCAGATGCAACAAGGCTCAAAGAGCGCAAGGAAACTAGGGAGAACTGCTTTAATGGTGAAAATCAGAAAGAAACGGTTTCTAATGCACTAAAAAAAAGTGAGGAAATTCACCCCCAATGTGTCTCACTTGGTTAGCTCAAATCTCACTCATAAAACAGCAACAAATCAAAAATTAGAAATATTAATAAAACTACAGCATGGGGATTTTGTTCTATCTTGATAATCTGTTCTTTACCAAAGCGGGAGAAGTGTGGTGCCGATTTTTATCCATGTTTCCTGGTGGGAACAGGGCGCTAGTGCAATGACAATGGGGTTGCAGAGCTTACCACTGCTTTCCCACTGCTGTTCAGCCCACTGTCATTTTGGTCGGAGCCTCATTAAAATAGGCAAATCTGGATCCTATGACATCAATAGGTCTCCAATGTCATTTTCATTAACTTTAGTGTGGCGATCGGTCAGTGCCAGACCCGCCCAGTATTATTCGGCTACACAGGCCAGAAACAGTTAATTCCAGTGTTGTTTAAAGGGCCACTCACCAGCAAGCACTCAGATCATTTGTATGTATCTGGAGATTTGACGGAGCTTTTCTAAGGTTTTTTTGCTTGAAAATATGCTCAACCACTCTGTTAGCAATGAGAGTTGTTTGCTTTACTGAAGAATGGGAATGATATTGGCCACCCCTCATTAGCTGCAGGAAGAGGAGGAACAGCTGCAGCAGCAGCAACAAGTGGAGGAATCTCAGGGAGCAACACTTGACCCTGCAAGGAGTAGAGGAAGGAGGAGGGCTGCTCGCTGGCGGCCTTAACCAGCTCATAAGGTCTATACGCCCCGAGTGAGTTACCTGAACCTCAGTGAGGAGCAGTGTAGGAGGAGACTATGCTTCTCATGAGAGGCCATATCAGAAGTCTACAGAATGCTGCAACAGGAGCTGCAGCCCACTAGCACAGCTGGCAATGCATTGCCTGTGGCAGTTAGGGTGATCACAGCCCTGAATTTCAATGCATCAGGGTCATTCCAGGCTGCAGCTAGAGACAGATGCAATCTGAGTCAGGCTGCAGTGCATCCCTGCATACAACAGGTCACACATATTGTTTGCCAGGTGAAAGGATTCGCAAATTTCATGTCTCCCCCGAAGATTTACTTTTGGCTTATTGAAGAAACCCTGGCTGGACTGAGTTTAAAATCCAGGGCTCCAGGGCTCAACAAGATGGCTGCGGTCAACCTCATGGCCAAGGCCTGTAAGTTTCAGTTTGGGCTGACTGTGAGAAGGAACTTTCCAGAAATTCGAATGCAGGCAGACCTTCTGCATTTATGCATGAGGAGCAAACCCTGTGGCATTCGGGCCTCTGATTAAAACCCATCAAGGTCGTTTGCACAGACAATCAATATGTAATAGCTGCGTTCAGACCTTCGTTACAGAACATCAACACTGTTGGCAAACGATCAACGGGGCATTCAAACTGGAATGGCCCCATCACGAAACCAGTTGGACAAAGGGGAACACTGATGAGACGTTTAAAACCGATTAACCGGCCATCCAGGTCGATGGGCCCAGATCGGTTTCCTTTGTATAAGCTTCAACATGTCCAGGTCAGACAAAGAAATAAGCTGATCTGGCGGGAGATAAGGGCTACCAGGAAGGGTATAACTAGTCCCTTGGGAAGCCATCTCTCTCTCTCTCTCCCCCGCCTCGACTCCGGTGCCCTGCCTCGCCATCAAGAGGATCATCGACGAAGAGCCCGTCCAGGGAAGCAGGATACCCGCAGTTACATTTAAATCACGGGGTAGCTCTGCTCTGGGCGGTGAAAACCCTAAAGACATTGGCAGGCAATGGGGCACGGAGCAGGCGTTCCAACATCCTAGACTGGTGAGCATCAATTTTCTGGCCCATCACAAGACAACCTAGATAGGTGTAAAGGGTGGGAGTTAAGGGGATTGCTAAAATTGTCATTTTAGTCATTTTCCCTCGATGTGTCCATTTCTCCTCCCCCGCTAAGTGTAATTGTGTTGCATCCATAGTGATTTTCTCTGTATAATAATTATTTCTCTATTTTAATAAACATTGGTTTTCTTCGCACCAAACCACTGGTCTTGTTTGTCTATATCGCTACTCATAAATAAGTCCGGTGCTCAGAGCTGAAAGGGGGAAACGATTCAAACCGCACGGGACTGGGGCAGCTCAGGCACACGACAGACTGACCAGGCAAAAACCCCAAATCAAAACCCCCTACACAGGGTTAATGCATTCATCTTATTCCCCATGGATCCCAGGAGCTAACAGGTCAACGGTTTTCAGCCATTCTAGCATTCCTGTAAGCGCAGGGTGCCATCAACTGCACACAAGTAGCCATCTAGGTTCCTGCCGACGAGCCCAGCACCTTCATGGGCCGCATAGGGTTTCACACTCTTAATGTCCAGCTAGTATGTGACCACTGGCCGCTGCTCATGCAGATGTGTCCCAGCTTTCCAGGCAGCTGTCACAGTGGTTACAACCTGTGACAGTCCAGTGATCCCCCTCTCTTTGGCATGGAACAACACATCAGAGGCTGGCTGTCAAGAGACAAGGGACATCGCCTGTAGACTTGGCTGATGACTATGCTCCAAAGCCCAAGATGCATGCAGAGATCAGATACAACAGTCACAGCTCAACCAGTGCAGTTATTGAACAGACAATAGGGACCATTAAAGTTTATTGTTGTTCACAAATGCCTGAATAAATAATAATCACCCAAATGTCAGACCAAAGTGCCTTTCCTACATCTCTTTTGCCTATCCTGTTACTTCTACAAGGTGCTCCTTCAGTGGCTTCAGCATGGAAGGTTGGAAGGCTGCTGATGCTCAGATGAGGGTTTTTGAGATTCTTGTGGTTGGCGACAGCTAAGAGCTTATATCTGAGCGGGCTCGGCTGCAGACAGGGCAGCCTGGCCCAGCTGGATTTCAGTTGCCAAGACAGATATTGGTTGAGGAGATGGGAGGGAAGGAGGCATGTTGTCATCATAGGAGAGGATGACATGTGACACTTCTGTTGACCCACTACTACTACCATGGGGCTGTGGCGTTCCTACTGATCTGCAAGAAAGCAAATGGTAGGAGATCTGAGACACGATTGAAGCTCCTATCAATGTGTTCCTCAGCCTTCTGAAGGCGGAGGAGATGGTACAGCCCAGAATAAATGGCACCGGTTTGAGCTTTGATTAGAAATGCTAGTGCTGGTGACCGGGGTGGTGAAATTCGTCTTGGGCAGTAGTGCAAGTTGGGTGATAGCAAATCGGCAGCATGATGTTCTTTTCCACTGAACGTCAAGGAGGTAATTGTTGGTTTCTACTCAATGATTAGCTGTATGGACCAAAGAGCCTACTTCATTGATACATTTTGATCTTGTTGCATTTTTTAAATTATGCGTACATCATATAGATCCACTTCCTACAGTTATTTGCGTAAATCACATATAACCACAATCAATATGAATGCACAATGCAAATGTACATTCTATATCAACAGGTGTAATCATCTTCTATAGCTGCATATGTACACAATAAATAGTCACATTTCACATTTATATAAGTCCACACTGTACGCTATGTGTATGGCCTAGATTTTCTGGGACCTATGACCACGTACGCGGTGTAAGTGCCCCGCAAGTTCCGGGTTTCCGTATGCGCTGCGTATGTGCAAAAACCCAGAACTTGTGATTTGTCTTGACAGATCATCTGTATCTCCGGGAAATGGACATTCGTTGGCAAAGAGTTTGGCTATTTGCCCAACTACTGCCCAGCGAATGCCCATGAAAGGCCTGCTGAAAGCAGGCATAAGGTCTTCTTTTACCAGCGTAAAGGTTTAAATAAATATTAAAATAAAAATTTGGGGGGGAGAAATTCGGTATCGCCTCGTTTGGGGCGCAATTATTGGTCGGGCGTAAAGTTTAGCGCCTGCCGCTAATTTCCGCCTCTGACTGCAAACTTGGCTTTTATCGCCCCTGGAGGTGATTAGAGCACTAAATCAGGTGCTGCACACCTGTCTTAAGGTGCAAAGGCCAAGGAGCGAGGTGCTAACACAGTGCACGGGCGCAGCGCAGGTGATGTCAGTTAGCGATGGAACACAGACACACTGGCGCCGGCCAGTTCTTAAAGGGGAGGGTCGATCTTGCTCTCCAGCCACACCCTGCTCATTGGAGCCTTGAATCTCGGCCTGGAGAGACCTGTGACTACATTTTCCAGCCAAGGACTATGGAGAGGGTAAGAGAACGAGCTCAGAGCTTCAGCGAGCGGGCCTTGGAGGCTCTGGTTGGCGCGGTGGAGCGCAGAAGATCTATACACTACCCTGAGAGTGGCAGGATGTCTTTGCCACGCGACTGCAGAAGAGTGTGGAGGGAGGTGGCTCAGCACATCTCCTCCAGGAGCACGGTGCCCAGGACCCATACTCAATGTCACAAAAAGTTCAACGACCTCACTCGGGTCGTTAGGGTGAGTGGCTTTTTTTCAATACCTCTCCATCCCTCCATTTCAACCTCACTCTATGGCCAGAGGGTCTTAAAATGCCCCAATGCCCAACATTCATCCAACACCTATGGCCCTCTCATGAAACACACACGCACATTCCACACCTTGCATACAGTAAGGGCTATTCAACTATGGGAGGCACATTAGGCAAGACCATGGCTGCATACAGTAAGGGCTATTCAATTATGGGAGGCACATCAGGCAAGACCATGACTGTATATTTACTCAGACGCTGTCCTTTTCTTGCAGGCCAAGCTATCTCATAACAGGAGTCAGCAGCAACGGACGGGTGGAGGGTGGCCTCAGCTGCAACCCCTCAGCGATCTTGAGGAGCGCGTCCACAGGATTGTGGCAAGCCGGGTGATCGATCCCGTCGCCCCTGGAATGGTTGACCCCGTTCAGGACAGCAATGGTAAGGTCATCTGCTTTCTCTCCTCTCTCATTCCACTTGCCCCTCACAACACCAGCCTTTGACACTTTCAATTCAACTTACTAAAGCGCTCCATTCCTTCATCCCTTACTACCCCACTGTCCTGACGCTAAAGCCACTCGTGTACCTCCCTGCTTTCAGATGGTGATTCACCAGCTGAGGAGACGGGCCCTCAAGCTGCCAGTGGGAGTGAAGCCGCAGGCGAGGAGGAAGAGGAAGCCGGAGCATCAGCGCCACCTTCTCCCGAGGAAGCCCATGCCCACACTGGGACTACGTCTTCCCTGGAGGGGAGCAGGGGGGAAGGGTCTGATGAGGGTGAAGCTCCGGGACCCAGCGGGCTGCAGCAATGCGATGTGGCTAGGGAAGCTCGGGGGCCTTCTCCCCGGAGGGAGAGTAAGCCAGCGAGTCCTGCTGCACTGGACACAGAGGAGGAGCGGCTCATCACTGAAATGAACACCCGGGCAGTGGACATGCACACTCAGCTCATGGGTGCAGTGGGAAGGGTGCCCGAATGCATTGATGCACCGGCAAGGAGTGTGGAGCACTTCGCTGTAGCACAGGCGGACGCCACGCAAATGCTTAGTGCTGCAATTCAGTCACTGGCTGCCGTGATCCCATCTCAGACTGCTCTCATGCAGACTCAGATTGAGGCCATGCAAGCTGGTTCGGACACATTTTCCCAGGGCTCTCGCAGCGCCACAGCAAGCCAGCAATCTGTGCTCCCGCATATTGCTCCAGATGCTGAGGTGCTGCCCTGTGGGAGTGCCAGTGTGTTGGTCCAGCAGGGAGTTGCTGTCCTCTCTCAAGATGACAGCATTCCTGCTGCCAGCACTGTCACTTCCCCCGTGCACTTGCCACCGCCTGTAGCCCAGACTGCTGCCGCACATGCAGAGTTGGTGCAGTCTGCAGCCGGGCCCTCCAGGCCCAGAGCTGGTCGAGGCTGTCCTTCAAGGGCATCTGTAGTCTCAGGTTCTGACAATCAGCAGCCTTCCACCAGCCTTGCTGCAGCCACTGGAGCCCCATTACGGAGGAGCAGTAGAGTGGGAAGGGGGGAAGTGTGCAAGGGAAGGAGATCACCCTCGAAGGGCAAAAAGTAGGAGATTTGACAAAATGTTGGGAATTTTTTTATTAAAGGCCGATGTTCGTGTTCAAACTTTTGTTTAGTGTTTTGGACATTATCTCCAGGTTGTGAGAACCAGTTATGTTAATTAATGATTTTTTGTGTTTGTTTCTATTCGTTTGTCATGAAGAAATGACACACACAGAGTTTGTAAAATAAAAAAGTTTTTGTATTCAAAATGTACAGGTTTGGCCTTTGGAATCATTGCGTCCTTGGCCAGCTTTGGGGTTGCGGGTTGCTTTCATTCATGTTGTTCTCCATGTCAGAAGCTATTTCCTCAGTAGGGGCCTAGAAGCGGCTTGTTATCAGTCGTTGATGGACGGCCCTTGCAATTTCAACATTGTGGGCCTTCCTCCCGTCTTGGTGCTCCAAGGCCTGGTGGCATTGGCTGGGTCCTGAGGATTGCCAGGTTATGAAGAAAGCAGCACAAAACTATGAAGAGGGAAACTCACTCAGGCGAGTACTGCATGGCTCCTCCTGAGTGGTCCAGACAGCGGACCTGTTGCTTGAGCACGCCGGTCGTCTGCTCAATGATGTTCCTGGTGGCGAGATGGCTCTCATTGTACTGCAGCTCAGTAGGGGTGTTGGGGTTACGGAGTGGTGTCATCAGCCAGGTGCAGAGTGGATAACCCTTGTCCTCGAGGAGTCAACCACTTGGCTGATGCGGTGCCTGGTAAAGTTCTGGCACACCAGTCTGGCGCAGAATGAAAGCATCGTGGCTGCTGCCAGGATAGCGGGCATTGACAGCGCGTATCAGCTGTCTGTGGTCACAGACCAACTGAACGTTTATGGAGTGGAACCCCTTGCAGTTTCGGAAAACCTCTGCATTCTCATGCGGTGCCCGCAATGCCACATGCATGCAGTCAATGGCGCCCTGCACCATGGGAAAGCCCGCTATCCTCGCAAAGCCCAATGCGCGTTCATGCTGCTTGGCCCGGGTCATCGGGAAAGATATGTACTGGCGTCTATTTTATAGAGGGCATTTGTGACCTGACAGATACAGCAATGGACCGCGAACTGGGAGATATTGGTGATGTCTCCAGCAGCTGCTTGAAAATTCAGAGCCACTGTGACATTCACTGCCACCGACAGAGACATCCTGGTCCTCAGTTGAGGCTGCAGGTCTGGCTGCAGCAGGTGGCAGAGCTCAGTGACCACCTCCTTGCTGAAGCGCAGCCTTCGCAAACACTGCTCCTCAAACAAATTAATGTAGGAGAATTGTTTCCGGAATACCCTGGGAGGGTAAGGTCTCCTGTGCAGAGGCCTGCTGGCCCTTCTCCGTCTGGCCATGATTGCCACTCTCTCTCTGTTGCCTCCGATCCTGCAGGCGCAGGACGACGCCCTGAATCAGTGCAGCCCCCATAGTCTCTTGGCAATCGAAGTAATGAAGGTCAAATCCAAAAGTACCTGCAAAGTGATGCTCAGTAGCCAAAACTACTTCACACAGTGTTGACTCTATGCAGAAGCCTCTCTATCTCTCTCTCAGAATCTCTCTCTGTCAGAATGAGTGGTGCAAAAATGTCTACCACAGAAAAAGCCAGGAAGAGGGCTCCTTTAAATGCATCCCCCCAGCCCCTCACCGACTGGGAAACGTTCCAGTCTCCCTGTCGTTGCTTGCGCCAGGCAGAAAGGAGGGGGGCGCCACTCAATATCTGGTCCAGGCCGCCACCGGGGCGTTGCACGTTCGACTGACGTCACGATCTGCGGGTGCAGGAGATCATTCAAAAACCTGTAAAATAGGTTATTTTTGGCCCCTTGAAAAATGTTTACATTTATTTTTCAAAAAATTAAATTTTTGTTTTAAATGTTTAATTAAATTGTATTTTAATTAATTTTAAACATGTAATGATTTTTTTTTTAATTTCAGGGTTGTGTACATGTGTTTTTTGGGTGATTCCTATTAAGTTTATGGGGATTCCGTACATAAATGGAATCACCATAAGCATAATGGTAATTCCCTTTCTGATGGGTTGGGCCAGCCCACGTGACCTCAGGGATGCTTGTGAACCGTATGCGCCTCTGGGATATGTGGGCTTCTACACAGGTGTATGCATAGAGGCCCAGGAGTGCGAGTCTCCGTGGATCCAGGACCGTCAGGTAGGTGCGTAGATTTATTGCGGTTTGGAGGCATCTGCCCACAGAAAGCCTCCGACTGCAAATTCAGGCCCTATATATATTCTGCATCTACGAAATCACAATAGCTTTGAGCTTTAGAGAACCCAACCAGTCTCAATGGAAAAACACTGAGTGAAGGTGTTTCTGGTCAATTAGCAAAATTTGTTTCCTGAGATAATCGAATGATGAAAGAATGTTTACCATGCAACCTGTAAGGTTCACAAAATTTCGGCAGCCCCCGAAGATTATTTGATTAAAGAAAACCTGGTTGGAATGTACTTTAAAAACCCAGGACATCAAAGATGCTGTAGCCGGCCCCATGGCAAAAGAGGAAGACAGCCTGTATGAATATGGAAGGAGAATCTCCTAGCACTGGCTGACGTAAGGATTGAAACATACCAGCTTCTGAGTACTTATGTACTTGAAGCTGTCAATCAACTGCGGTTAGGAAGTTTCAACATGGAACAAAGGACTCTGTTTACACAAGCCCTCAGCAGTGTTGACTCAAGGGCTTAAGTGATTGCTGTCAATCTAGTTGCGGTTGGGCGGTAACCACAGGACAAAGGATTGTTTACACGAGCACTTAAGGATTGTTTACCCAGCACTCAAGAAACCAGCGGGACATTTTCAAACTGGGACAGCTCCATTCACAAACCAGTTAAACGAATGGGAAACGTATTCAAACCCATTACAGTCAATGGGGACAGATCGGTCCCTTTTGTGTAACCCAGATACGCCCAGATTTGGGCATGAAGATAAGGGCTCCCAATGGTGTATAAAGGTAGCCCCTCAGGAAGCCATTCTCTCTCTCTACCACCTTGCCTCCGGTGCCCTGCCTTCAAGAGGAACATCACAGCTCACCCGAAGAAGTGGAATACCCGCAGTTACTTTTGAATCACTGGGGTATCTCTACTTCGGGTGGTGAAAAATCCAAGCCAGACTGCAGGGCACGGAGCAGGCATTTCAACATCGTAGACTGGTGAGCATAAACTTTCTGGCCCATTACAAGGCAACCTAGATAAGTATAAGGGGTGGGAACTAAAGGGGAATTTTGTTAAATTGTCATTTTTAGTCAATTTTCCCTCGATGTGTCTGTCTTTTCTCCTCCCCGTTAAGTAAAAGTGTGCTGTATTCATAATTATTTTATTCTTTATTTCACTATATAGCAATTTATTCTTTTTATTTCAATAAAACATTGGTTTTCTTTGCACCAAACCACTGGTCTCGTTTTCTCTATATCGCTACTGAAATAAGTCCGGCGGTCAGAACCAAAGGGGAAGCGATTCGAACCGCACAGGGCTGGAACAGCTCAGACACACGGCTGACTGACCAGGCAAAAACCCCAAACCAAAACCCCTTACAAACCTTTGATCTCACATGTAATAAAACCTTGGTGCAATATCTATTAGAATGCATATTTCAATACAATGGTCTTTGACTGACATTATGGAAAATTACTGAAGTTCTCTAGAATCAATTGCTAGGTTGAGAGGATCTACTATAGAACTTTTTTTCATTCTTGGCATGTCGCTGTCACTGGTGAGGCTGGCATTTTTGCCCATCCCAAGATGCACCTTCTTCTTGAACACCTGTATTAGTTTGCTATAACTGAGTGGCTTGCTAGGCTGCTTTAGTGGGCAGTTAAGAGCCAACCATGTTGGGGTGGGACAAGAGTCACATGTAGGTCAGACTGGGTAAGGGCAGCATGTTTCAATCCCTAAATGACGTTAATGAACCAGTTAGGGTTTTAATGACAATCCGACAACTTAATTGTCACTTATGCTGATACCAGCCTTTTAACTCCAGATTTTTTGTAATTAATTCAATTTCTCAAACTGCCATGATGGGATCACTAGTCCAGTAACATAATCACTACATTGCCGTACCTGTAGTAGTGTTTATGTTTAGGTACATTCAATTAGGACATACAAATTGAAATAATATGTAGAAAGTAAAACAAAAATTGAAACATGCCTGTTACATGCGTCCAACTTTTTGAAAATAAAAATACATATTGTGGACTGACCCTCACATTTTTCAATGTTTCAACCCACTGGGTAGATGCCCCTGATGTATGCAATTAACTGTTCAAACAGTAGAGGAAATCACAAAGACAGATCTTGTAACAATTATCTTATTAATCAAAGTAACAAAGGAAAGTTTATATAGATCACATTTCAGATATTTTTGAAACAGATTATATTACCATTCACTCCACAAAGATGAATGAAGGCTCTCACTGCCTTTGTTTTTTTTATCCCCAGCCCAACTGTTACAGTTATATCTATTGTAGTATGCGGATTGAAGGATAGGATAATGGTACTGACCTGGAGCAGACTGTGAAGGATAACCACTTCACCTCTACCTGTGCTCCCTGTTCTGTCGACAGGATCATGAAAGGGGAAGATAGCTGTGTGCTAATTGTAGTTCCAGGATCTCTACTCATTTGTGAAATGACATGCACAGTAGATGTGCTTCCCATTGCAGGGATGACACTACTGGCACCATTGTTCACTGTCCCAGCTATGAATCACCAATAATAACCTATTTGTGTTGCTCAATTTCATATCAGCTCCCAGTTGCCCTACCACTGAGTTAGGTATGAAGGAGCGAACACCTATCGGCTTGATGTAGCAAAGTTCCCTGGTTGCCCATCCAATGTGCTTAAATCTTTTGAATGAATGGAAGATTTATTCTATGGTAAGTATAGTTGGATATGCAAGTGGGGGTAGATTTCTATCTACCACCTGGGTTGTAATCTGGTGGAATAAATCACTCACTCTTTATAGAATCTGCCCAATTTTCACTCTATTGAAACCAGTGGACTGAAAATCAGGTGCATTCTATAACAGGCAGGTGATCCGCTCCTCCAGGTTATTGCCCAGGTACTGGAGGCAAAAATGGATTCTATGGATTCCAAAAACGCTTTGATACTGGTGACTCTCTTAATTTCCCGTGGGAAGTTTATTCTCCATCAACCATAATAGACATAGACATAGAAGCTAGGAGCAGGAGTAGGCCATTCGGCCCCTCGAGCTGCGCCGCCATTCAATGAGATCATGGCTGATCATCCAAATTCAGTACCCTGTCCCTACTTTCTCCCCATATCCCTTGATCCCTTTAGCCTTAAGAAATATATCCAACTACTTCTTGAATATATTTAATGAATTGGCCTCTACTGCCTTCTGTGGTAGAGAATTCCACAGGTTCACCACTCTCTGGGTGAAGAAATTCCTCCTCATTTCTGTCCAAAATGGCTTACCCCTTATCCTTAGACTGTGACCCCTGATTCTAGTCTGTCCAGTCCTGTCAGAATTTTATAAGTTTCAATGAGATCCCCTCTCATTCTTCTAAACTCCAGCGAGTATAAGCCCAATCGACCCAATCTCTCCTCATACGTCATTCCTGCTATCCCAGGTATCAGTCTGGAGAATCTTCACTGCACTCCTTCCATGGCAAGAACATCCTTCCTCAGATAAGGCGACCAAAACTGCACACAATATTCAAGATGTGGTCCCACCAAGGCCCTGTACAACTGCAGCAAGACATCCTTGTTCCTGTACTCAAACCCTCTCACTACGAAGGCCAACATACCATTTGCCTTCTTAACCGCCTGCTGCACCTGCATGCTTACCTTCAGCGACTGGTGCACAAGGACACCCAGGTCTCGTTGCACTTCCCCTTCTCCCAATCTATTGCCATTCAGATAATAATCTGCCTTCCTGTTTTTGACACCAAAGTGGATAACCTCGCATTTGTCCACGTTATATTGCATCTGCCATGCTTCTGCCCAATCACCCAACCTGTCCAAATCATCCTGGAGTTTCTCTGCATCCTCCTCACAGCACACATGCCCACCCAGCTTTGTGTCGTCTGCAAACTTGGAGATACTACATCTAGTTCCCTTGTCTAGATCATTAATATATATTGTGAATAGCTGGGGTCCAAGGACCGATCCCAGCGGTACCCCACCAGTCACTGCCCGCCACTCGGAAAAAGACCCGTTTATTCCAACTCTTTGCTTTCTGTCTGCCAACCAGTTCTCTATCCAAGTCAATACCTTGCCCCCAATCCCATGTGCCTTAACTTTACACGCTAATCTCTTATGCGGGACCTTATCGAAAGCCTTTTGAAAGTCCAAATACACCACATCCACTGGTTCTCCCTTATCTATTTTACTAGTTACATCCTCAAAAAATTCCAGTAGATTAGTCAAGCACGATTTACTTTTTGTAAATCCATGTTGACTTTGTCCGACCCTGTCACTGTTTTCCAAGTGCTCTGCTATTACATCTTTTATAATAATGGACTCTAGCATTTTCCCTACTACCGATGTCAGGCTTACCGGTCTATAATTCCCCATTTTCTCTCTACCACCTTTTTTGAATAGTGGGGTAACATTAGCTACCCTCCAATCTATGGGTACTGTTCCAGATTCCATCGAATGTTGGAAGATGATCAGCAAAGCATCTGCTATTTCTAGGGCCACTTCCTTAAGTACCCTAGGATGTAGATTATCAGGCCCTGGGGATTTATCAGCCTTCAATCCCATCAATTTCCCTATCACCATTTCCCTACAAATACTGATTTCTTAAGTTCTTCCCTTTCATCAGACCCTATGTTCCCCAACATCTCTGGGAGGTTATTTGTGTCCTCCTTTGTGAAGACAGAACCAAAATATGTATTTAATTGGTCTTCCATTTCTTTGTTCCCCATTATAAATTCCCCTGATTCTGACTGCAAGGGACCTACGCTTGACCTCACCAATCTTTTTCTCTTCACAATATCTATAAAAGCTTTTACAGTCAGTTTTTATGTTCCCTGAAAGCTTACTCTCATACTCTATTTTCCTCTTCTTAATTAATCCTTTTGTCCTCCTTTGTTGAATCCTAAACTGCTCCCAGTCCTCAGGTTTACTGCTTTTTCTGGCCAATTTATATGTCCTCTCCCTGGATCTTATACTATCTGTAATTTCCCTTGTTAGCCACGGTTGAGTCACCTTTTTTGTTTCATTTTTATGCCAATTGTTTTAATCTATTACTTCACTAAGAATGAAGTGAAAGTATCCACTTTAACACCTCTGTTCAGTCCGTAAGGGTGACCCCGAGCTTCCGGTTGAACATAAGAACATAAGAACATAAGAACATAAGAAATAGGAGCAAGAGTAGGCCAATCGGCCCCTCGAGCCTGCTCCACCATTCAATAAGATCATGGCTGATCTGATCCTAACCTCAAATCTTCTATCACTCTGCATCCACCCGAACCCATGTGATCTCCCGGGAGAGGCGAAAAACCAGATAAAGACCCAATGGCCAATTTGGGAGAAAAAAATCTGGGAAATTCCTCTCCGACCCATCTAGGCGATCGAAATTCTTCCAGGAGATCACTCTGTCCCTATATTTTCTACAGTACTTACCTTCTGTAAAGGCGATCTCCACCCCAGCCAGGAACAGGAATAAAACCATCTCCTGAAATCTAACAGAATTAGAACACAGTAGGAGCAGAACAAGGCTACACGGCCCCTGGGCCTGCTCCACTACCCACAGGGCCATGACCATTCCGAACCCAGACTCATGTCCAATTTCCTGCCCGCTCCCCGTAACCCTTTATTCCCTTTACTTCTAGGAAACTATCTATTTCTGTTTTAAATTTATTTAATGATGTAGCTTCCACAGCTTTCTGGGGCAGCAAATTCCACAAACCTACCACCCTCTGAGTGAAGAAGTTTCTCCTCATCTCAGTTTTGAATGAGCAGCCCCTTATTTTAAGATTATGCCCCCTAGTTCTAGTTTCACCCATCATTGGGAACATCCTCACCGCATCCACCCGATCAAGCCCCTTCACAATCTTATATGTTTCAATAAGATCGCCTCTCATTCTTCTGAACTCCAATGAGTAGAGTCCCAATCTACTCAACCTCTCCTCATATGACCACCCCCTCATCCCCGGGATTAACCGAGTGAACCTTCTTTGTACTGACTCGAGAGCAAGTATGTCTTTTCTTAAGTATGGACACCAAAACTGTATGCAGTATTCCAGGTGCGGCCTCACCAATACCTTGTACAACTGCAGCAATACCTCCCTGTTTTTATATTCCAACCCCCTAGCAATAAAAGCCAACATTCCATTGGCCTTCTTAATCACTTGCTGCACCTGCATACTAACTTTTTGAGTTTCGTGCACCAGGACCCCCAGATCCCTTTGTACTACAGTACTTTCCAGTTTCTTGCCATTAAGATAATAACTTGCTCTATGATTTTTCCTGCCAAAGTGCATAACCTCACACTTTCCAGTATTGTATTCCATCTGCCAAATCTCTGCCCACTTACTTAGCCTGTCTATGTCCCTTTGCAGGTTTTTTATGTCCTCCTCACTCACTACTTTCCCTCCCATCTTTGTATCATCTGCAAACTTTGATATGTTACACTCGGTCCCCTCCTCCAAATCGTTAATATAGATTGTAAAGAGTTGGGGACCCAGCACTGACCCCTGCGGAACACCACTAGTTACTGGTTGCCAATCTGAGAACGAACCATTTATCCCAACTCTCTGCTTTCTGTTAGAGAGCCAATCCTCCACCCACGCCAGAATATTACCCCCAATCCCGTGATTTTTTATCTTGAGCAATAATCTTTTGTGTGGCACCTTGTCAAATGCCTTTTGGAAGTCTAAATACACTACGTCCACTGGTTCCCCTTTATCCACCCTGTATGTTACTTCCTCAAAAAACTCAAGCAAATTTGTTAAACATGACTTCCCCTTCATGAAACCATGCTGAGTTTGCCCTATTAAATTATGTTTATCCAAATGTCCCGTTACTGTCTCCTTAGTAATGGACTCTAACATTTTACCAACCACAGATGTTAGGCTAACAGGTCTATAGTTTCCAGCCTTCTGCCTACTACCCTTTTTAAATAAGGGTGTTACATTAGCAGTTTTCCAATCTGCCGGGACCTTTGCTGAGTCCAGTGAGTTTTGGAAAATTATTACCAATGCATCCACAATCCCTACCGTTACTTCCCTCAAGACCCTGGGATGCAAGCCATCAGGTCCAGGGGATTTATCCGCCTTGAGTCCCATTATTTTACCAAGTACCACTTCCTTAGTGATTTTAATCGTATTTAGTTCCTCCCCCCCTAGAGCCCCCTGTTTGTCCAGTGTTGGGATATTCTTAGTGTCCTCTACTGTAAAGACTGATACAAAATAATTGTTCAGTGTTTTTGCCATCTCCATGTTTCCCACCATTAATTTCCCGGTCTCATCCTCTAAGGGACCAACATTTACTTTAGCCACCCTTTTTCTTTTTATATAACTATAGAAACTTTTACTGTCTGTTTTTATATTTTTTGCTAATTTACTTTCATAATCTATCTTCCCTTTCTTAATCAATCTTTTTGTTATTTTTTGCTGTCTTTTAAAGACTTCCCAATCTTCCATCCTCCCACTAGATTTGGCTACCTTATATGCCCTTGTTTTTAGTCGGATACTATCCTTAATTACTTTACTTAGCCATGGATGGCTATCTTTTCTTTTCCACCCTTTTTTCCTCAGTGGAATATATTTTTTTTGGAAGTTGTAAAATAACTCCTTAAATGTACACCACTGGTCATGTACCATCTTACCCTTTAATCTATTTTCCCAGTCCACTCTAATTAATTCCGCTCTCATACCTTCATAGTCTCCTTTATTCAAGCTCAGCACGCTTGTTTGAGATCCAACCTTCTCACCCTCTAATTGAATATGGAACTCAACCATGTTATGGTCACTCATTCCAAGGGGATCCTTTACTAGGACATTTTTAATTAATCCTGTCTCATTACACAGGACCAAATCTAAGGTTGCTTGCCCCCTGGTCGGTTCAGTTACATACTGCTCAAGAAACCCATCCCTAATACACTCAATGAACTCTTCCTCAAGGCTGCTCTGCCCAATTTGATTTGTCCAGTTAATATGATAATTAAAATCCCCCATAATTATAGCTGTTCCCTTATTACAAGCCTCAACTATTTCCTGATTAATACTCCGCCCAACAGAGTTGCAACTGTTCGGAGGCCTATAGACTACACCCACTAGTGTTTTTTTCCCCTTATTATTCCTTACCTCCACCCAAACTGTTTCACTATCCTGCTCCTTTGACCCAATATCATTTCTCTGTATTATAGTGATTCCTTCCTTTATTAACATAGCCACCCCACCTCCTCTCCCTTCCTGCCTGTCCTTCCTGATTGTTAAATAACCTGGTATGTTTAATTCCCAGTCATGGTCACCCTGCAGCCATGTTTCTGTAATGGCCACAAGATCATACCCATATGTCATTATTTGTGCCGTTAACTCATTCATTTTGTTATGAATGCTACGTGCATTCAGATAAAGAACTTTCAAATATGTTTTGTAACACTTAGTTCCTGTTTTTTCCCTTTTTAGTACTTTACTTTTTACTCCATACCTTCTGTCCCTTCCTGACACATTCTGTTTTTTAATTCCCCCACTGCTACCTAAGTCTATGACCTTCTCTGTTGTCATTTCTATTATTTGCTCTCTAGAAACCTCCCCCCCACTAATTAGTTTAAAGCCCTCTCTACAGCCCTAGTTATATGATTCGCCAGGACTCTAGTCCCAGCACTGGCCAAGTGGAGTCCGTCCCAACAGAACAGCTCCCTCCTGTCCCAGTACTGGTGCCAGTGTCCCAAGAAGCAAAACCCATTTCTCCCACACCAGTCTTTGAGCCACGCATTTAACTCTTTAATTTTATTTATCCTAGCCAAATTCGCTCGTGGCTCAGGTAATAACCCAGAGATTATTACCCTTGAGGTTCTGTTTTTTAATTTGACCCCTAGCTGCTCATACTCCTTTAACAGAACCGTCTTCCTTGTCTGTCACTTTAATTCTCACTCTGACCTCTCCGTCCTTAGCCTCTTATACTGTTCCAATGAAGCTCAACATAAGCTCGAGGAACAGCATCTCATCTTTCGATTATGCACTTTACAGCCTTCTGGACTCAACATCGAGTTCAACAATTTCAGACCATAACCTTTGCCCCTATTATTTTTTGCTCTCTCTCACACGGCAGCTGTTGATAATTCTACCATTGTCATTTACACTTCATCTAGAGTCATCTTTTGCTTCTTAACTTGTCCCATTACCATCTCCTTTCACCTTGCACTATCATCCCTTTTGTCTCTTAATCTCTCCTGCCTTCCATCCTATCACAGACCTTCCCTTTTGTTCTTACCTCCCCTGCCCCCTCTCCCTGCCTGTACACTTGTTTAAAAACCTGTTACATCTCCAACTTTTTCCAGTTCTAACGAAGGGTCATCGACCTGGAACATTAACACTGTTTCTCGCTCTACAGATGCTGTCTGACCTGCTGATTATTTCCAGCATTTTCTGTTTTTATTTCAGATTTCCAGCATCTGCAGTATTTTGCTTTTGTATTATTATAGCCTTCCCTAGGCACTGCACCTTGACATATGGAAGGAAGACTTGCGTGCCCCTTAGACCCTGAGAGTAAAAGTGCTGGCAGGGCCACTCAAGCCAATCAGGTCGAAAGGTAGTAGCCAGACTAATGGCCAGGAGGTCTCTAGCAATGTGCAGCAATATCCCTATGCCAAGCTGAGAAATAACGGTCACTGAAATCATCCCTATCATTATAACACTTGTGGTATTTCAAACTTTTCTATCAATATGTTCAAGATGTTATTATGGTAACTGATGTCTTTTGTGAAAATGACTCTCCTGTGCTCATCGTGACCACCATCACAATTTGGCATATCTTAATTTCTCAATGTTCCATGATGATGTTTTAGATAACGGTGGCATAGTGGTTAGCACTGTTGCCTCACAGCGCCAGGGACCCGGGTTCGAATCCGGCCTCGGGCGACTGTCTGTGTGGAGTTTGCACATTCTCCCCGTGTTTGCGTGGGTTTTCTCCGGGTGCTCCGGTTTCCTCCCACAGTCCAAAGATGTGCGGGTTAGGTTGATTGGCTATGATAAATTGACCCTTAGTGTTAGGGGGATTAAATACGTGGGGTTACAGGGATAGGGTGGGATATGTGTTGGTGTAGGGGTTACGGGGATCGGGTGGGATATGTGTCGGTGCAGGCTCGATGGGCCGAAATGGCCTCTATCTGCACTGTGGGGTTTCTGTGATTCTGTGATTCTGTGATAAGTTGGAGTCTGTATAGGGTGAAGCAAATCTGATGCAAAAAAATCAAGTGACGTAAGCTTTAGATTAGTGTTGTAACAATTTATTGAAATTCAGTGATGTGGTCACACTATTAGTCTTCCCTTCCAATGCATACATTAACCATTGTTCTGTCATTTACATGGGGCATGAACTTCATAGAGTCATAACGGCACAGAAGGAGGTCATTCGGTCCATCGAGTCCGTGCTGGCTCTCTGTAGAGCAATCCAGTCAGTCCCATTCCCCCGCTCTATCCCAGTAGCCCTGCAAGTTTATTTCCCTCAAGTGCCTATCCAGTCTCCCCTTGAAAACATTGAGTGTCTCCACTTCCACCACTTCCGTCGGCAGCGAGTTCCAGGTCCTCACCACTCGCTCTGTAAAAAAGTTTTCCCTCACATCCCCCCTGTATCTCTTGCCCAAAACGTTAAATCTGTGTCCCCTAGTCCTTGTACCATCAATTAGTGGGAACAGCCTTTCCCCGTCTAGCCTAGCCAAACCCGTCATAATCTTGTACACCTCTATCAAATCACCCCGCAACCTCCTTTGCTCTAATGAAAACAAATCCAGCTTCTCCAACCTGTCCTTGTAGCCAAGATCCCCCATCCCCAGAACCATTCTGGTAAATCTCCTCTGCACCCCCTCCAGTGCCTTCACATCCTTCCTAAAGTGTGGTGACCAGAACTGGATGCAAAATTCCATCTGCCACTTGTCTGCCCATTCTGCTAGCCTTTCTATGTCCTATTGCAGTCGATTAGTATCCTCATCACTGTTTGCCACACCCCCAAGTTTGGTGTCATTGGCAAATTTAGAAATTCTACTCCGTATTCCAATATCCAAGTCATTTATACATATCAAAAAAAGCACTGACCCTTGGGAAACACCACTGTCTACCATCCTCCAGTCTGAAAAACAGCTGTTAACCACAACTTGCTGTTTTCTGTAATAAAAACAGAAAATGCTGGTAATACTCAGCAGGTCAGGCAGCATCTGTTAAGAGAGAAACTGAGTTAATGTTTCAGGTCGATGACCTGCTGAGTTTCTCCAGCATTTTCTGTTTTTATTTCAGATTTCCAGCATTTGCAGTATTTTCTTTTTCTTTTTCTTTTTATATCACTGTTTTCTGTCCTTAAGCCAATCCCTTATCCAAGCTGCCACTGACCCACCTATTCAATTTTGTTAACCAGTCTTCTATGTGGTACTTTGTCAAACGCCTTCCTGAAATGCATGTAGGCAATATCCATTGCATTCCCTTCATCAATCCTCTCTGTTACTTCATCAAAAAATTCAATTAGGTTAGTCAAATCTGTGCTGGCTCTCCTTAATTAGCTTAAACCTCTCCAAGTGCCCGTTAAGTGTTTCCTTGATTATTGTTTCTAAAACTTTACCCTCCATTGATGTTAAACTGACCAGCCTGTAGTTACTAGGATTGTCCTTTCTTGGACAATGGTGTCACATTTGCCACTTTCCAATCCTCAGGCACCTCCCCCGCATCTAGGGAAGTTTGAAAAATTATGGCAAGCCCTTCCACGATCTCCTCCCCCAATTCCCTTAGCAACCTGGGATTCAAGCCATCTGGACCAGGCGACTTATCCACTCTAAGGATACCCAGCCTTTCTAGTACATCCTATCAATCAATTTTCACTCCTTCTATTGCTTCTACCTTTTCCACTTCTACCGATATTTTGTCAGCATTCACCTCCTTAGTAAACACCGATACAAAGTACTCATTGAGTATTCTAGCCTCTAAGCACCTTCTTTGTCCCTAATAGGTCCCACCCCGCCTCTTACTACCCGCTTACTGTTTACATGCCGGTAGAAGATTTTTGGGATCCCTTTTATGTTAACTGCCATTCTACTCTCATATTCTCTCTTTGCCAATCTTATTTTCATCTTCACTGCCCCGCTCAACTTATTGTATTTGGTCTGGTTCTCCCTTGAAGAATTCACCTGGCATTCATCATACAGCCTCTTTTCTTGTTTCATCATCTTCACTATCTCCCTCATCATCCAAGGAGCCCTTGCTTTGGTTCCCTTACCCTTCCCTCTTGTTGGAATGTGCCTAGCCTGTACTTGGAACATCTCCTCCTTAAAGATCATAAAGACCTCCCTCAGGGCTTCTCCCATTCCAACACCATAAGTATGTCAGAAACCCCTCTATCAAATCACCCCGCAACCTCCTTTGCTCTAATGAAAACAAATGCAGCTTCTCCAAAGTGAACTCCGAGAGCGGGAGAAGTGGACCTGCGAGAGGAGAGGCGGGAGAGGCTGATTTAAACTGAGCTCCGAGAGCGGGAGAGGCGGACCTGCGAGAGGAGAGGTGGGAGAGGCTGATTTAAACTGAGCTCCGAGAGCAGGAGAGGTGGACCTGCGAGAGGAGAGGCGGGAGAGGCTGATTTGAACCGAGCTCCGAGAGCGGGAGAGGCGGACTTGCGAGAGGAGGGGCGGGAGAGGCTGATTTAAACCGAGCTCCAAGAGCGGGAGAGGCAGACCTGCGAGAGGAGAGGCGGGAGAGGCTGATTTAAATCAAGCTCCGAGTGCGGGATAGGCGGACCTGCAAGAGGAGAGGTGGGAGAGGCTGATTTAAACCGAGCTCCGAGAGCGGGAGAGGCGGCCCTGTGAGAGGAGAGGCGGGAGAGGCTGATTTAAATCAAGCTCCGAGTGCGGGATAGGCGGACCTGCGAGAGGAGAGGCGGGAGAGGCTGATTTAAACCGAGCTCCGAGAGCGGGGGAGGCGGATCTGCGAGAGGAGAGAGAAGTAAAAAGTAATCAAAGTGTGACATCACCAGAAAGCAGGTAAGTGTTTGGTTGGTGAGTATTTCTCTCTTTCTCGCTTTTTTCCAAACTTAAATGTTGTGGTTTATAGTTTCTAAGGTCTCTGTTGTGTAGCGGAGACTGCTGGTAAACAAGGGCCCTTGAGTATATCTTTTAATTATAGTGTAATTGGTGGGATTGATTTGATTTAATTTAATTTGAATTAATTAAAAGGTAAGTCATGGCAGTACAGCTCGGCGCTGTGGTATGCTCCTCCTGCACTATGTGGGAAATCAGGGACACTTCCTGTGTCCCTGATGACCATATGTGCGGGAAGTGTATCTAGCTGCAGCTACTGGCAGACCGCATTGCGGCACTGGAGATGCGAATGGATACATACTGGAGCATTCGTGATGCTGAGGACATCATGGAAAGCATGTTTAATGAGTTGGTCACACCACAGGTAAAGGCTGCACAGGCAGGAAGGGAATGGGTGACCACCAGGCAGAGTAGTAGGCGCAGGCAGGTAGTGCAGGGGTCCCATGTGACCATCCCCCTCTCAAACAGATATACGGCTTTGGATATTGTTGGGGAGGATGGCTTCTCAGGGGAAGGCAGCAGCAGCCAACTTCCTGGCACCAGGGTGGTTCTGCTGCACAGGACGGGAGGAAAAAGAGGGGTAGAGCTATAGTAATAGGGGACTTTATCATAAGGGGAATAGATAGGCGCTTCTGTGGCTACAAACGAGACTTCAGGATGGTATGTTGCCTCCCTGGTGCAAGGGTCAAGGATGTTTCAGAGCAGCTGCAGAGCATTTTGGAAGGGGAGGGTGAACAGCCAGTTGTCATGGTGCATATAGGTACCAACGATATAGGTAAAAAACGGGATGAGGTCCTAAAAGCTGAATATAGGGAGTTAGGAGGTAAATTAAAAAATTAGGACCTCAAAGGTAGTAATCTCAGGATTGCTACCAGTGCCACGTGCTAGTCAGAGTAGAAATAGAAGGATATTTCAGATGAATACGTGGCTAGAGGAATGGTGCAAGGGGGAGGGATTCAAATTCCTGGGACATTGGAACCAGATCTGGGGGAGGTGGGACCAGTACAAACTGGACGGTTTGCACCTGGGCAGGACCGGGTCCAATGTCCTAGGGGGAGTGTTTGCTAGTGCTCTGGGGGAGGGTTTAAACTAAAATGGCAGGGGGCTGGGAACCTGAGCAGAGAGACAGAGGAAAGGGAAACAAGGATAGAAGCAAAAGACAGAAAGGAGAAAAGCAAAGGTGGCAGTCAGAGAAAGCAAGGGTTTAAATCAAACATGGCCACAGTAAATAATAATTCTAAAATGTCTAAGAGTGTTAAAAAACAAGCCTGAAGGCTTTGTGTCTTAATGCGAGGAGCATTTGTAATAAGGTGGATGAATTAGCTGCACAAATAGAGGTAAACGGACATGATATGATTGGGATTACAGAAACATGGCTCCAGGGTGGCCAAGGCTGGGAACTCAACATCCAGGGATATTCAATATTCAGGAAAGACAGGCAAAAAGGAAAAGGAGGTGGTGTAGCATTGCTGGTTAAAGAGGGGATTAACACAATTGCAAGGAAGGATATTAGCTCTGATGATGTGGAATCTGTATGGGTAGAACTGAGAAATACCATGGGGCAGAAAACGTTAGTGGGAGTGGTATACAGACCCCCAAACAGTAATGCGGAGGTTGGGGATGGCATTAAACGGGAAATTAGAGATGCGTGCAATAAGGGTACTGCAGTTCTCATGGGTGACTTTAATCTACATATAGATTGGGCTAACCAAATTAGTAACAATACTGTGGAGGAGGATTTCCTGGAGTGTATACGGGATGGTTTCCTGGACCAATATGTGGAGGAACCAACTAGAGACCAGGCCATCTTAGACTGGGTATTAATTAGCAATCTTGTTTTGGGAGATCCCTTGGGGCGGAGCAATCATAATATGATAGAATTCCTCATTAAGATGGAGAGTGAAGTAGTTGACTCAGAGACTAGGGTCCTGAATTTAAATAAAGGAAGCTAAGATGGTATGAGGCGCAAGTTGGGTAGGATTGATTGGGGAATGTTACGCAAAGGGTTGATGGTGGATAGGCAATGGCAAACATTCAAAGATCGCATGGATGAACGACAGAATTTGTTCATCCCTGTTTGGCATAAAAATAAAACAAAGAAGGTGACTCAACCGTGGCTAACAAGGGAAATTAAGGATAGCATAAGATCCGAGGAGAGGACATATAAATTGGCCAGGAAAAGCAGTAAACCTGAGGATTGGGAGCAGTTTAGGATTCAGCAAAGGAGGACAAAGGGATTAATTAAGAGGGGGGAAATAGAGTGTGAGAGTAAGCTTGCCGGGAACATAAAAACTGACTGTAAAAGCTTTTATAGATATGTGAAGAGAAAAAGATTGGTGAAGTCAAGCGTAGGTCCCTTGCAGTCAGAATCAGGTGAATTTATAATGGGGAACAAAGAAATGGCAGACCAACTAAATACATACTTTGGTTCTGTCTTCACAAAGGAGGACACAAATAACCTCCCAGAGATGTCGGGGAACATAGATTCTAATGAGAGGGAGGAACTGAATGAAATCAGTATTTGTAGGGAAATGGTGTTAGGGAAATTGACTGGATTGAAGGCCGATAAATCCCCAGGGCCTGATAATCTACATCCTAGGGTACTTAAGGAAGTGGCCCTAGAAATAGTAGATGCATTGCTGGTCATCTTCCAAAATTCTATAGACTCTGGAACAGTTCCCATGGATTGGAGGGTAGCTAATGTTACCCCACTGTTCAAAAAAGGTGGTAGAGAGAAAATGGGGAATAATAGACTGGTAAGCCTGGCATCGGTAGTGGGTAAAATGCTAGAGTCCATTATAAAAGATGTAATAGCAGAGCACTTGGAAAACAGTGACAGGATCGGGCAAAGTCAACATGGATTTACAAAAGGTAAATTGTTCTTGACTAATCTACTGGAATTTTTTGAGGATGCAACTGGTAGAATAGATAAGGGAGAACCAGTGGATGTGGTGTGATGTAATAAAACTCGCTACGCACTTGGTTTGAGTATAAAGCAAGGCTTTAATCAAATTGTTTCAGAACATGGAGGTCTAGTTGTACTTCACTAGTTCCTGTCTTACGAAATGCCCCTGGGCAAGCTAGGCCCACGCCCAAGTATTTATACTCCTTGGACGGCACCACCAGCTGGTGGGCCAGCGTTATTTCATGAGTAGTTTCTTTATGATGAGATTTATAACATTCTTCCTGACTAAAAGATTTGGAAGTCCGACGACTTCCTCTTAATGGATTAGGCGGACCAGAAATAGCCGCAGACTTTTAGAGCTTTGTTTATGGCTAGAAGGCACGTCTCCCCAGACCGTGTCTTGGTCCCTGGGCCGTTTGATCCGTACCGGTGGATCGACAGGGCCCGTGTTGCCCTGATCGACCCGAGGGAGGCTGTGGAGATCGTGACTCCGGGTGTGGGTCCCCACAGGTGCAGAGCTGGCTTCATCCTGTTTGATAGCCGGGGATTGACCAGCGTCCTGGCCTCAGGTGGCCATCCCACAGGGAGCACTCGGCTCCCCGAGTGGATCCGGTGGGGCAGCCGGCAGATCTCTCAATGTGCCAGGTAGGGCGTCATCTTCGGGGGAGCGCAGAGTGTTGGCATCATCACCGTGGGTCCCTCTATCAGTTGGGTCTGTGGAACAGGCTGGACAGGGAGCCAGGTCCCGGAGCGAAACGGTGGACTCCCGGCCATCAGGGTACCGCACGTGCGCATACGTGGGATTGACATCCATGAGTTCTACCTCATCGACGAGGGGATCATTTTTAGAAGATCGGATGAATCTTCGGAGCAGCACGGGGCCAGGAGCTGCCAACCATGATGGTAGAGACATCCCATGGGTGGAGCGACGCTGGAAGCTGAAGAATCGCTCGTGAGGTGTGACAGTGGTGGGCGTAGAAAGAAGAGACCTAATGGAATGCAACACGTCAGGGAGCATAGTTTCCCACTGCTGGTCTGGTAGGTTGCGTGACCTCAGCGCAAGATGAACAGCGTTCCAAATGATAGCGTTGTATCTCTCAACCTGTCCGTTACCGATGGGATGGTACGGTGTCAGTTTACTTGTGGCGATTCCCCGTTGGGAGAAATAACTTTTGTGTTCGCTTGACATGAAGGAGGGACCCTGATCAGAGTGGTTGAAATTGGTCGTACCGCAAAGGGAAAAGACTTGATCAAGGCATTTGATCACTGTGGAAGTAAGCATATTGGGACAGGGGAAAGCAAAGGGAAAGCATGAATATTCATCCACCATAGTAAGTAAGTAGGTGTTTTGCATTGAGGAAGGCAATGGCCCTTTAAAGTCAATGCTGAGTCGCTGCATAGGCTGCATAGCGTGTATGAGCGAGTCATCCGATGGACGGAAGAATTGCAATTTTAATTCCACACAAATTCTACAGGAGGAGCATATTCTTTTCACATCTTCCGTAGAAAATGGGAGATTTTTGGATCGCACAAAGTGCAACATACGGGTAACGCCAAGATGGCATAGGTCAGTATGAAGATCCGCAAGAGTCGAAGTTGACATAGAAGAGCAGAATGCCCGCGTGAGGGTCGATAATGTATGGTGTATCCAAAGGCGGCCAATTCCATCCTCCAGAGTTGTATTTTGTTATTCTTGATCTTAGTGCGTTTCCGGTTATCCAGCATAAAGGCCACAGAGCGCTGATCGGTTATAAGTGTGAAATGGCGACGAGCGAGAAAATGACTCCATTTACGTACAGCTTCGATGATGGCCGTAGCCTCCTTCTCGACAGGAGGATAATGGAGCTCGCTATCCTGCAAAGTTCTGGACAGAAATGCAACGGGTCGACCACCTTGATTCAAGGTAGCAGAGATCGCCATATCTGATGCATCGCACTCGACCATGAAAGGAAGATTTTCATCAATGGAACGAAGCGTAGCTTTTTCCAGTTGTCACTTGAGGAGGTTGAAAGCTGAAATAGCCGTTGCCTCCAATGGAAATGTCTTCGCGTGAAGCAGGGGCTGGATCTTGTCGGAGAAGTGGGGTATCCATTTCGCATAATAGGCGAACATGCCGAGTGCCCGACGAAGAGAGCCGAGATTCGTACGGGGAGGGAGCTCCTGCAGAGGATGAAGTCACTCCGGATCCGGTTTGATGACACTGTTGCCCACCCAGTAGCCAAGGATGTTGACTGATGGTACTGATTTCACAGATTTGGACTCATTTAAGGTTAAGTTGCGATGACGGAGAATGTCAAAAAATTTCTGGAGATTGGCATCATGCTCCTTCTGGTCATAACCAGCAATGGTGATATTATCCAGATATGGAAAAGTGTCCGTTAAGTTCCCCTGTTTGACTAGGCTATCCATTGCCCATTGAAAGACGGCCACCCCATTGGTGATCCCAAATGGAAGGCGACAAAACTGGTAAAGCCGACCATTGGCCTCAAAGGCTGTATACTTTTTGTCAGAGTCCTTTAACGGTACTTGATGATGTGCGCTCTGTAGGGGTTTTTTGCTACTTGCTTTGGCCAGTCGGTTATGTCTCCGGCTGCCTTATCTCTGAGCGGTTCGAGTCGCTCACCCCTTAGTTCTGATCCCCGGGCTTATTGGCAGATAGCGATATAGACAAATTTATTAACAGAGAAAATAAGATAACAATACTATACAAAAGATGATATGAATGCAGTACACTTACACTTAACAGGGGAGGAGAAAACGGCACTTCAAGGGAAAATGGCTAAAGTGACAATTCAGCAATCCCCTTAACTCCCACCCTCTACACCTAGCTAGATTATCTTGCGATGGGTGAGAAGTATAATGCTCACCGGTCTGAGATGTTGAAAGAAAGCCTTGCTCCTTTGCCCTGTTGCCTGCCGATGTCACATGGTCCCGCTGTTGCACAGACTTCACTGTCCAGGTAGAGATACCCCAGTAATTAAAAGGTCTCTGACAGGGTATCCTACCTCTCTGGACGGGCTCTCCTTCAATGGTCTTCTTCCTTGGTTGATGGTGAGGCAGGGCACAGGAGGCGAGGCAAGAGAGAGCCAATGGCTTCTCGAGAGGCTAGTTATACCCGACTCGGTAGCCCTTATCTCTACGCTCAATCAGCTCATTCTTTTATAATTGCAAAATACTGCGGATGCTGGAAATCTGAAATAACAACAGAAAATGCTGGTAATACCCAGCAGGCCAGGCAGCATCCGTGGAGAGAGAAACAGAGTTAACGTTTCAGGTCTGGGACCCTTCATCAGAACTGGAAAAAGCTGGAGATGTAACAGATATTAAGCAGGTGCAGAGACAGGGGCGGGGGGGGGGGTTAGGAGGGGAGGAAGAAATAGAAAGAACATCCTGTACTTTTGTAAGAGGCAGGAAAGATAAAATGTTGCAAATGGGAATGGCAAAAATCATACTGCATGAAAAATGGGGGCAGGGATAATTATCTGAAATTGTTGAACTCAATGTTGAGTCCGGCAGGCTACAAAGTGCCCAATCGAAAGATGAGGTGCTGTTCCTCGAGCTTACGTTGAGCTTCATTGGAACAATGCAATAGCCCGAGGACAGAGAGATCAGAGTGGGAGTGAAGCGGTGAATTAAAGTGACAGGTGACCGGAAGCTCAGGGTCACCCGTACGGACTGAACGGAGGTGTTCCGCAAAGCGGTCGCCCAATCTGCGTTTGGTCTCCCCAATGTAGAGGAGACCGCATCGTGAGCAGCGAATACAGTATATTAAATTACAAGAAGTACAAGTAAATCGCTGTTTCACCTGGAAGGGGTGTTTGGGGCCCTGGACAGTGGGAAGGGAGGAGGTAAAAGGGCAGGTGTTGCATCTCCTGCGCTTGCACGGGAAGGTGCCAGGTGAAGGAGCAGGGCTGTTGGGGGTGATTGAGGAGTGGACCAAGGTGTCGCGGAGGGAGCGGTCCCTTCGGAATGCTGAAAGGGGAGGTGAGGGGAAGATGTGTTTGGTGGTGGGATCACGTTGGAGGTGGCAGAAATGGCGGAGGATGATCCGTTGAATGTGGAGGCTGGTGGGGTGAAAGGTGAGGACAAGGGGAACCCTATCGTGGTTCTGGGAGGGAGGGGCAGGGGTGAGAGCAGAAGTGCGGGAAATAGAACGGACACGGTCAAGGGCCGTGTCAATCACGGTAGAGAGGAATCCTCGGTTGAGGAAAAAGGAAGACATGTCAGAAGCACTAGTATGGAAGGTGGCATCGTCAGAACAGACGCAACGGAGACGGAGAAACTGGGAGAAAGGAATAGAGTCCTTACAGGAAGCGGGGTGGGAGGAAGTGTAGTCCAGGTAGCTGTGGGAGTCGGTGGGCTTGTAGTGGATGTTTGTTGAAAGCCGATCGCCAGAAATGGAGACGGAGAAGTCAAGGAAGGGAAGGGAAGAGTCGGAGATGGACCATGTGAAGGTGAGGGCAGGGTGGAAATTGGAAGTAAAGTGAATGAACTTATCCAGTTCAGGGCGAGAGCAGGAAACGGCACCAATGCAGTCATCGATGTACTGGAAAAAGAGGTGAGGGAGGGGACCTGAGTAGGACTGGAACAAAGAATGTTCCACATGTCCCATGAACAGGCAGGCATAGTTAGGGCCCATGCGGATTCCCATAGCAACACCTTTAATTTGAAGGAAGTGAGTGGAGTCAAAGGAGAAGTTGTTCAATGTGAGAACAAGTTCAGCCAGGCGGAGGAGGGTGGTGGTGGATGGGGACTGGTTGGGCCTCTGTTCAAGGAAGAAACAGAGCGCCCGAAGGCCGTCCTGGTGGGGGATGGAGGTGTAGAGGGATTGGACGTCCATGGTGAAAAGGAGACGGTTGGGGCCAGGAAACTGGAAACTGTTAAAGTGACGGAGGGCGTCGGAAGAGTCGCGAATGTAGGTGGGAAGAGACTGGACAAGGGGAGAAAATAGATTAGAGATAGGAAGAGATAAGTTCCGTGGGGCAAGAACAGGCTGAAACGATAGGTCTACCAGGGCAGTCCTGTTTGTGGATCTTGGGAAGGAGGTAGAAGCGGGCTGTGCGGGGTTGGGGGACTATGAGGTTGGCGGCCATGGAGGGAAGATCTCCAGAGGAGATGAGGTCAGTGACACACTTGGAAACAATGGCTTGATGTTTGCTAGTGGGGTCATGGTCCAGGCGGAGGTAGGAGGAGGTGTTGGAGAGTTAGCGTTCAGCTTCCGCACGGTAGAGGTCGGTTCGCCAAACAACAATAGCACCACCCTTATCAGCAGGTTTAATGATAATGTTAGGGTTGGATCGGAGAGAATGGAGTGTTGCAAGTTCAGGGGGAGTTAGGTTGGAGTGAGTGAGGGGAGCAGAGAAATGGAGACGGCCGATGTCACGTCGGCAGTTAGCAATGAAAAGATCTAGAGAGGGTAGAAGGCCAGAGGGTGGGATCCAAGTAGAACGAGAATTTAGAAAGCGGGAGAAAGGATCAGCCGTGCGGGGGGAGGACTCCTGGCCAAAGAAGTGGGCACGGAGACGAAGGCGACGGAAGAAGAGCTCAGCATCGTGCCGAGCTCAAAATTCTTTCAGGTGGGGGCGTAAGGGGATGAAGCTCAGGCCTTTGTTGAGGACTGAACATTCGGGGTCAGAGAGGGGAAGGTCAGAGGGGATAGTGAAAACACGGCAGGGGGTGAGACTGGGAGAAGGGATCGGATCGGAGGAAAGTAACGGGGAAGAAGGTTCTGGGGGGGCGTTGGTGTCCACGAGTTGACGAAGCTTGCGATCCTTGACATCAGAAAGGAAGAAAAAAAGATTTTTGTTGAAGCGTCGGATGAGTCGAAGGATGAAATGGAACTGTGGACCCGGACAGCTTTGAGATAGAGTCCGTCGGTGCTGCTGAAGAGAGCGGTCGAGGTTGTTCATGTGGCGGCGCATGGCGTTGAGTGTGGATCTCAAGATGCGGCGAGAGCAGTGATTTGAAGAACGATGAATATCGAGGAGATATTTGTAATCCTGGGTGGATCCAAAACATGAAGGGTGGAAGTTTAGTTGGAATCCATGTGGAATAACTCTGAACCGGAGACAGTTACTGAGGAAAGAGATGTGGCTGTGAAACCGAGTCTTGGCAGATACCTGGTCAAAAATGAGAAGGGAAACTGAAAGCAATGAAGATGAACAAGGTTGAATAGATAAACGGAACTCCCATCGGAGAGAAGAGCAGAACTTCTTCAAGGTAGGCATTCCTAGAAGAGAAGTGGCAGTGAACCAAACACTAATATAATTGCAAAATACTGCGGATGCTGGAAATCTGAAATAACAACAGAAAATGCTGGAAATACTCAGCAGGCCAAGCAGCATCCATGGAGCTCGAGGAACAGCACCTCATCTTTCGATTGGGCACTTTGCAGCCTGCCGGACTCAACATTGGGCCAGAAATTCGCGGCCAAAGGTGTGAGTGCGCTTGGGGTACTCACGCATCTGGCCGTTGGAAATGCCGGCGTTCAGCATGAACAGCGCATGCGGGGAACGCCGGCATTTCCAGACCTCGAGCGCGTGCGACTGCACAGGCAGCGCTTGCGCAGTGAGCTTCGTAGATGAAATCCGTGAGGGTAAGTCCTCAGAAGTTACACTTGAAAAAAGCAAGTGTAAAGTGGTTCATTGGCTGCGGAGGAAGAAATATTTTATCGTGGAGCTTCTGAAATGCAATATTTTTGTTTGGGAAAGGGAGGGAAGTTATTTTAAGAAATTTTAAGTAAGTTTTAAAGTTAAAAATTTTTTTTTTTTAAAGGGTTTTCAGAACGGTAGGTAGAAGGAGCAATTGTGGCTGTGTGAATGGAATGTGAGAATGAGTTATGTATGTATGTCCACATATATTCCTTTACGTATATGTATGTATGTTTTATATTCCTTTACTAAAGTGTATGAATGTATGTTTTTAATTATGATTTTCAAATAAGTTACTTTCTCTGAAAGTCATAACTCAATAATACATTCATACACATAAGTAAAGGAATATATACATAACACGCAAAGGAATATATACAGACATACATACTTTCAGAAGCTCCACGATAAGAAATATCTTCCTCCGCAGCCTCTGGAGCAACTGTACCAATGCTTTTTTCATGTGTAAGTTGTAAGGACTTGACCTCACTGAAAGCAGTAATGAAAGCAGCGAATTATACTGCGCACGCGCTGCCTGTGCAGTCGCACGCGTTCTGCCTCTGAACCCCTTCGTTCAGAGGACAGGAAATGCCGGTTTTCCCCAAAAGCACTGTGCATGCTGAAAACCGGCATTTCATCCGGCCAGATGCGTAAGTACCCCGACCGTACTCGCGCAGTTGGAAGGGAATTACTGGGCCAACATTTTACATGTCAATAAAATGAAAAATTTAACAATTGCACGACTTGCCCCCTCGCATTTGCGACTGAGGGTCCAAGGAGGTGCATTGCGCAAGAGGTCATCATCGTACGTATCCTCACACTGTTCCCTTTGGGGAACTGTATGAAGTGGTGGAAGGATTTATGGCCGTGATTAACGCTCATTCCGTGACTGTAACCATCTTTGAACCAGCCATTAGGGTGGTTAGTCCTATGGCGGGAGGGTTTTACGGGCTCCCACAACCCATCTGAGGGGGGGGGGGCCACCAACACCCACGGACGCAAGTATCCCGCTGGATGTCCACCCAGAATTTAAAGTTGGAACTCCGACTCCACTTGCCGGGACTGTCTGGAGTGGGGTTCAAAACCCTACTCCTTCTGGCCCAGCGGCGGGGATGCTTACTGCTACGCAAAAGGCCCACTCCGCACAAAAGGTGACACCCATACGTTTCCTGCGCCTTTTCCCACCCCGTGACTGGAGCCCTATGCTGCCATTTCACGTTGCTAATCGGATTGGGCCTTTGTCATAACGGTAGGATCCCCGCCGCTGGGCCAGATCAGGGTAGGGTTTCGAACCCCGCTCCAGACAGTCCCGGCAAGTGGAGTCGGAGCTCCGGCTCTAAATTCTGGGTTGACATCCAGTGGGATATTTGCGTCTGTGGGTGTGGGTGGCCCCCCCTCCTTGTATAGCTTGTGGGAGCCCGTAAAACCCTCCCGCCATAGGACTAACCGCCCTAATGGCTGGTTCAAAGATGGTTACGGTCACGGAATGAGCGTTAATCACGGCCATAAATCCTTCCACCACTTCATACAGTTCCCCAAAGGGAACAGTGTGAAGACACGTATGACGACGACATTGCTAAATAAATAAATGGAATTTTAAAAATTCTTTTAGGGCTTTTAAAAGTCTTTAAATTGCTTTAATTCTCTTTAAAACTACTTCAGATTACTCAAAATAATGTAAACATTTTAAAAAGTTTATAAAAGTTACCAAAATCTTCAAAAAACTTCCAAAAACCTATTTAAACTGCTGCTTTGCATGTAAAAATCCTTAGCAGCTTGACAGAAACATTGGGGGCGTGTCCAGTGAAACTGAGACCTCAAGGGGCGTGTCTCACTTACACTGCACGCTCCTGGCTTCGCGCTGGCTGCACTCCTGGGCGGCGTGACGTCATACGCTGCCCGGGATTCTTCTTTTTCATTCACCAAGTCCAGGCGTCCCTGGAGCTGATCGTCAGTAGCGCGGGGTAAGTGTAAATATGGGGCTTGCACGCGCTGCAAGCCCTGTTCTGGAATTTCTGGGCCATTGAGTTCAACAATTTCAGATAATTATCCCTGCCCCCATTTTTCATGCAGTATGATTTTTGCCATTCCGATTTGCAACATTTTATCTTTCCTGCCTCTTACAAAAGTACAGGATGTTCTTTCTATTTCTTCCTCCTCTCCTAACCCCCCCACCCTGTCTCTGCACCTGCTTAATATCTGTTACATCTCCAGCTTTTTCCAGTTCTGATGAAGGGTCTCAGACCTGAAACGTTAACTCTGTTTCTCTCTCCACAGATGCTGCCTGGCCTGCTGAGTATTTCCAGCATTTTCTGTTGTTATTTCAGCTCATTCTTTTGTCTGATTTGAGCGGGCTGGAATTAAACAAAAGGTATTGATCTTGGCCCATTGACTTGGATGGCCGGTAATCGGTTCCTGACGGTTCTGCAACTGCTCTCCTTTGTCCAGCAGGTACTTTGATGGGGCCAGCCCAGTCTCGATGGCCCCGCTGATTATTTTGATTGTTTGAGCAAACACCTTGTTGGCCTTTATGCGTAGGTCTGATTGTAATTGGGTTTGTCCCCAATGCATATGCAAAAGTCTTGTCTGGTTTTGTGATCTCCTTGCTGCAGACATTGAAATGGACAAGCTGTTAGCTTGCCAGGGTCCGAATTGAAACTGACAGGCTTTCGGTCACGAGGTCTGACCGCAGCCATTTTGTTGTGCCCTGGATTTTAAAACTCAGTCTGACCAGGGTTTCTTTTAAAAACCAAATAAATCTTCAGCGGGGGTGGGGGGTGGGGGGGGGGGAAGATGCATGAAATTTTCGAATCCTTTAGCTCTTTAAATCAAAAGTTGAATATACCTTGTAGTTGGCAAGGTTATTGACCATGTCATCAGTGCGTGGTAGTGGGTAGGCATCCAGGTCGGTATACTGGTTAATAGTTTGCGAGTAATTGATGCAAAGACGTTTCTTGTGTTGCTTCAGAGGATTTTTAACAATGACTTGAGCCTGCCAGGAAGATGAACATGGCTCAATGATACTGTCAGCTAGAAGGCGAGAGATTTCTGCCTCAATAAAGGATCGATCATCTTGGCTGAAACGCCATGATTTAGTGACTATGGGCTTACATCGGGGGGAAAGATTGGCAAACAAGGAGGGCTCGTCGAGCAAAGCCGCCAAAAGCGCACAAAATGGTACTTTGGAAATAGTAAGCTCCGGCTTTGACCCTCCAAACTCAAAAGTGAGTCTTTTGTGTTGTTTCTGGAAATCCTGTCCCAGGAGCACATCACTGCGTAGGTTTTTGAGCACCCCGAGCCGGGTGGAGAAATAAGTGCAGACATTGAGAATAAGGTCGACAAGACAAAAGCCGGAAGAATTGGTGGTCAGTGTCGTCGGAGCCATTGCAATTTCCCTGCCCGAGGGGTAAATACCCAGTTTTAACTTACTGACAGCCCACTCACTAATGAAGCTGTCAGAGCTGCATGAGTCAATTAGTGCACTCAAAATGTGTCCATTTACCGAAATATTCATGGCTGCATGGGACAGACTTTGGGGAAAAACAGCTGTGATGGGAGGAGGGGCAGTTTTACCCTTGACAGCTGTAACCTTAGTAGTGGTTCTTGGGGGAGGAGCAGTTTCATAGGTAGCAGCTGTAACTTTAGTAGTGGCTCTTGGGGGAGGAGCAGTTTTATAGATAGTAGCTGCAAAACTAACAGGAGCTCTTGACCGGTATACCTTAGAAAAGTGGCCTTTCTTACTAACAGCGGCTCTTGACTGGCCTACCTTAGAAAAGTGACCTTTCTTGCTGTAATGATTGCAGGTTGCGTTACAAGCAGGACAAAATTTCTTATAATGGAATGCACCACCACAGAAGAAACACTTCCTTCCAAATTGCCAAGATGCCGCTAGGGCGGGGTCATCATCAGTGTATGTTTCTAGGATAGGGTTGTCATCAGCCAGGTTGGAGTAATCATCCGTGAGGGCTTCCGCCCGAGGCCTATCGAAGGAGTCACTAAAAGTGATAGCAGCTGCCCGTGCACATGGTGAAAGATAGGTATCTGCATTCCTCTTTGCTAAGACCAGAGAACATGCCTGGTCATAGGCAGTCTGTAACTTGAGGGTTCTTTTCTCTAACAGACTCTGATGTATGAAGGGAGATGCAATCCCATTAATAAAGGAATCACGAATTAACTCCTCCTGGTACTGCTCAGCTGTAACAGCTTTAAGATTACAATCCTTGCTGAGCCTGCAAAGTTTCTGAAGGAATTCGTCAAGTGATTCCCTGGGTTTTTGTCGAGTTGTGGCCAGTAGATGCCGAGCAAAAATTTTGTTTGGGGACTTGACATATAGCTGCTGTAGTATTTGGATAGCGGCGCCATAGTCTGCACAGTCTTCGATATAATCAGACACATGAGGGGATACATAATTAGCAAGCATTCGTAACTTGTTAGGAACATTCTCACCACACTCCTCAAGGAAGTTGCTAAAGGAACGATACCAGTGTTTCCATACCTTAGCAGCTGTAAGTGAATTCGGGTCCAGGTCGAGATGGGTGGTTCTGAGTAGTTTCTCCATGATGGATCGATTACTTGTCTGAGTTCCCTTCTACAGTTCGAGTCGTAGCTGGCTGTTCCCGAAATCACCCAAAGCGTGGAGTCGCTATCAAGTTGATTAAATTGATGTAATAAAACTCACTACACACTTGGTTTGAGCATAAAGCAAGGCTTTAATCAACTTGTTTCAGAACATGGAGGTCTAGTTGTACTTCACTAGTTCCTTGTCTTACAAAAGACCCTGGGGAAGCTGGGCCCACGCCCGAGTATTTATACTCCTTGGACGGCGCCACCAGCTGGCCGTCCAGCGTTATTTCATGAGTAGTTTCTTTATGATGATGAGATTTATAACATGGTGTATTTGGACTTTCAGAAGGCTTTCGATAAGGTCCCGCATAAGAGATTAGCGTGTAAAGTTAAGGCACATGGGATTGGGGGCAAGGTACTGACTTGGATAGAGAACTGGTTGGCAGATAGAAAGCAAAGAGTTGGAATAAATGGGTCTTTTTCCAGTGGCAGGCAGTGACTAGTGGAGTACCACAGGGATTGGTCCTAGGACCCCAGCTATTCACAATATATATTAATGATCTAGACGAGGGAACTAGATGTAACATCTCCAAGTTTGCAGACAACACAAAGCTGGGTGGGCGTGTGTGTTGTGAGGAGGATACGGAGAAACTCCAGGATGATTTGGACAGGTTGGGTGATTGGGCAGATGCATGGCAGATGCAGTATAATGTGGATAAATGTCCACTTTGGTGTCAAAAACAGGAAGGCAGATTATTATCTGAGCGGCAATAGATTGGGAGAAGGGGAAGTGCAACGAGACCTGGGTGTCCTTGTGCACCAGTCGCTGAAGGTAAGCATGCAGGTGCAACAGGAGATTAAGAAGGCAAATGGTATGTTGGCCTTCGTAGCGAGAGGGTTTGAGTACAGGAACAAGGATGTCTTGCTGCAGTTGTACAGGGCCTTGGTGAGACCACACCTTGAGTATTGTGTGCAGTTTTGGTCGCCTTATCTGAGGAAGGATGTTCTTGCCATGGAGAGAGTGCAGCGGAGATTCACCAGACTGATACCTGGGATGGCAGGAATGACATATGAGGAGAGATTGGGTCGATTGGGCTTATACTCGCTGGAGTTTAGAAGAATGAGAGGGGATCTCATTGAAACTTATAAAATTCTAACAGGACTAGACAGACTAGATGCAGGAAGGATGTTCCCGATGGCGGGGTAGTCCAGAACCAGGGGTCACAATCTGAAGATAAGGGGTAAGCCATTTAGGACAGAGATGAGGAGGAATTTCTTCACCCAGAGAGTGGTGTACCTGTGGAATTCTCTACCACAGAAGGCAGTTGAGGCCAATTCATTAAATATATTCAAGAAGGAGTTAGATATATTTCTTAAGGCTAAAGGGATAAATGGATATGGGGAGAAGGCAGGGACAGGGTACTGAGTTTGGATGATCAGCCATGATCTCATTGAATGGCAGAGCAGGCTCGAGGGGCCGAATGGCCTACTCCTGCTCCTATCTTCTATGTTTCTATGTTTCTATGAAGGCAGCGGAGCAGAGGAAGCCTCAAGGAAATTCACTCCCATAGTGCCCAGCATCAGTTTAAAGTCTGTCAGATGTTATGTATTTCTCTAGCCACTAGAGGGTAATATATTACAGTGGACCAATGCCTGATTCCATTAACAATGATTACATTTAGCTTCAGTAACTACAATTAATTAGAGCTAAGAGCTAACTGTGTTAGATGCTCTCAAAAGTAACAAACCACTGTCCTCAAGGTAATTTGCTTTAACTTTCAGACTTAATTGTTGAACTTTGTAAAATGTTATTTCAAGTTTTTTAATGATTCTGAGCCCTGAACAGCACTTTGACCCGAGCTGCCATCCTAGATTCTCATAAATTGTTTTGTTTGTTGTTTTTAAACGAGAAGGTAGCAAGAGAGATAAATCAGTCTGGTAGTAAGCCTGACAACTTCCCAATTCTAAATTAGCATAAGGAGGTAGTCCTTCAAATCAAGGGAGTTGAGAC
This sequence comes from Somniosus microcephalus, assembly GCF_052327205.1. NCBI lineage: Eukaryota > Metazoa > Chordata > Chondrichthyes > Squaliformes > Somniosidae > Somniosus > Somniosus microcephalus. Next base: position 139,196,711 of record NC_140991.1, read on the forward strand.
ACTAGGAGTTTGAGCCAGGAAGAACTTCATGGCTACTCAACAAGCCAATTGTCCTCTTGAATTTCTTCTTCTTGGTCCCCCTTCATACTTATCTGCTATCATGCAGGCATGTCATAGAGTCATAGAGTCATAGAGTTTTACAGCACAGAAAGAGGCCCTTCGGCCCATCGTGTCTGCGCCGCCCATCCATCCCTGTCCAGTCTAATCCCATTTTCCAGCATTTGGTCCATAGCCTTGTATGCAATGGCATTTCAAGTGCTCATCCAAATGCTTCTTGAATGTTGTGAGGGTTCCTGCCTCCACCACCCTTTCAGGCATTGAGTTCCACATTCCAACCACCCTCTGGGTGAAAAAGTTCCTCCTCAAATCCCCTCTAAATCTCCTGCCCCTTACCCTGAATCTATGCCCCCTTGTTATTGACCCCCCCACTAAGGGGAAAAGTTCCTCTTTATCTACCCTATCTATGCCCCTCATTATTTTGTACACCTCAATCAGGTCCCCCCTCAGCCTTCTCTGCTCCAAGGAAAACAACTCCAGCCTGTCCAGCCTCTCTTCATAGCTGAGGCGCTCCATCCCAGGTAACATCCTGGTGAATCTTCTCTGCACCCTCTCCAAAGCAATCACATCCTTCCTATAGTGAGGCGACCAGAACTGCACACAGTACTCCAGCTGTGGCCTCACCAGCGTTTTGTACAGCTCCATCATAACCTCCCTGCTCTTATATTCTATGCCTCGGCTAATGAAGGCAAGTATCCCATATGCCTTTTTAACCACCTTATCTACCTGCTCCGCTGCCTTCAGGGATCTATGTACATGTACACCAAGGTCCCTCTGACCCTCTGTACTTCCTAGGGTCCTACCACTCATTGTGTATTCCCTTGCCTTATTTGTCCGTCCAAAATGCATCACCTCGCACTTTTCAGGGTTAAATTCCATTTGCCACTTTTCCGCCCATCTGACCAACCCGTTTATATCGTCCTGTAGCCGGAGGCTTTCCTCCTCGCAATTTACCACCCCACCAATTTTCGTGTCATCTGCGAACTTACTGATCATACCTTTTACATTTTCATCCAAATCATTTATGTAGATCACAAACAATAAGGGACCCAGCACCGATCCCTGAGGTACCCCACTGGACACAGGCTTCCAGTCACTAAAGCAACCTTCGACCATCACCCTCTGCCTCCTGCCACTCAGCCAGTTTAGGATCCAACGCGCCAAGGCACCCTGGATCCCATGGGCTCTTACCTTCTTGACCAGTCTCCTATGCGGGACTTTGTCAAAAGCTTTACTGAAGTCCATGTAAACCACATCCACAGCATTTCCCTCATCCACCCCACTAGTCACCCCCTCGAAAAATTCGATCAGATTTGTTAGACATGATTTACCCTTGACAAAGCCATGCTGACTATCCCCGATTAATCCTTGCCTCTCCAAGTGGAGATTAATTTTGTCCCTCAGAATTTTTTCCAATAATTTCCCCACCACAGATGTTAGACTCACTGGCCTGTAATTCCCTGGTTTATCCCTGCTACCCTTCTTGAATAATGGTACTACGTTAGCTGTTCTCCAGTCCTCTGGTACATCCCCTGTGGCCAGAGAGGTTCTGAAAATTAGTGTCAGAGCCCCTGCAATCTCCTCCCTTGCCTCCCACAGCAGCCTGGGATACATCTCGTCCGGGCCTGGGGATTTATCCACTTTTTGGCCCGCTAAAACCGCTAGCACCTCCTCCCTCTCGATGCTAATATGTTCAAGTATGTCACAGTCCCCTTGCCCGATTTCTATGTCTGCATCGTCTTTCTCCATAGTGAACACAGATGCAAAAAATTCATTTAAAACCCCGCCTACATCCTCTGGCTCTACACACAGATTGCCACTTTGGTCCCTAATGGGCCCTACCCTTTCCCTGGTTATCCTCTTGCCCTTAATATACTTATAAAACATCTTAGGATTTTCCTTTATTTTGCTCGCCAGTGTTATTTCATGGCCCCTCCTCGCCCTCCTAATTTCTTTTTTAAGTATGCCCCTGCACTTTTTATACTCCTCTAGGGCTTCTTCTGTCTTTAGTCTTTTGTAACTGCCAAAAGCCCCCCTTTTATTTCTAATGCATTTTTGTATATCCCTTGTCATCCAAGGTTCCCTTTGCTTGTTGGTCCCACCCTTGACCTTTACAGGAACATGTTGGCGTTGTACTCTCTCTATTTCCCTTCTGAAAGTCTCCCACTGTTTTGATGTGGATTTTCCTATAAGCAGCTGCTCCCAGTCCACTTTGGCCAGATCCTGCCTTATCATATTAAAATCGGCCTTCCCCCAATTTAGAACCCTTATTTCCGGGCCGTCTTTGTCTTTTTCCATGACCACCTTAAATCTCACCGAATTATGGTCACTGTCGCCAAAATGCTCTCCTACTGACACTTCCACCACTTGCCCGGCTACATTCCCCAGAATTAGGTCCAGTACCGCCCCCTCTCTTGTAGGACTTTCTACATGTTGGCTCAAAAAGCTCTCCTGGATGCACTTTAAGAATTCTGCACCCTCTAAGCCTTTCACACTCTGACTGTCCCAATTTATATTGGGGAAGTTGAAATCCCCCACTATTATTACCCTATTATTTTCGCACTTCTCTGAGATTTGCCTACATATCTGTTCCTCTATCTCCCCCTGACTGTTTGGGGGCCTATAGTACACTCCCAGCAAAGTGCTTGCCCCCTTTTTGTTTTTAAGTTCTACCCATATGGCCTCATTAGAGGAACCCGCTAATATATCATCCCTCCTTACAGCAGTAATTGACTCCTTAATTAATATTGCAACACCCCCTCCCCTTTTACACCCCCCTCTGTCTCGCCTGAAGATTCTATACCCCGGAATATTGAGCTGCCAGTCCTGACCCTCCCTCAACCATGTCTCCGTGATAGCAACAATATCGTACTCCCATGTGTTCAACAACAACTTCAGTTCATCCACCTTATTTGCAAGACTCCTTGCATTAAAATAAATGCCTTCCAGCCCTGCCATATTCTCTTTTGCCTTCACATATTTGCTCTGCCTTCCCAGCTGACTTGTTTTTCCCTCTGTATTTGGCCGTAAATCACCCCCTACTATAGCTCCACTCTGTACCCCAACCCCCTGCCAAGTTAGATTAAACCCTCCCCAGCAGTGCTAGCAAACCTCCCCGCAAGGACATGTGTGTGAAGTAGCAGCATGGTACTCAATATATTGGCATTGGTACTGAGTGCAGAGCCATTTCAAGCAGGCACATATTCCTGAAGTAACAACAGAAAATGCTGGAAACACTCATTGACCTGAAACGTTAATTCTGTTTTTCTCTCCACGATGCTGCCTGACCTGCTGAGTTTCCAGCATTTTCTGTTGTTATTTCAGATTTCCAGCATCCGCAGTATTTTGCTATTGTAGGCACATATTCCTTTTTCTGTTTGTGTCAGAGCCTCCGAAGATGATATCCTGGCCATCAGACAACCAGTTTATGTTACCATGGACACTAAAAGCTCAATGGCATAAAACACATTCATAACAGTATATAATGTCATTATTTTCAGGACTGGAACATTGGAACAACTTTGGATGCCAAATTCAAAGTTCAAACTTTATAACCCAGTTTTTGAGCACGAAAGAGCCTCCATTACATGAACATAACTTGAGGGGGAATTTTACCTTTCCCCGATCATTTTACTGCTGCAGATTTTGGCAGCAAATGAATCTTCTGCCAGTGGGTGCTTCATTAATAAATGTGACTCAGGGTTCAACGATAGACGGGGACTCCAGTGGCACTATAACCTGCCTGTCATGGCTGCCCCGCCAGGCAAAGGTGTCAGGAAGCCAGTGAAACCTTCTAACATATGTTTAAAAAAAACTTCCCTTTGTGTGGCCAGGAGGTGCAGGATTGCCCTGCCAGGCCCCACCAGGCCTTTGCAGCCCCGGGCTCTCCCCACCTGCCCAAGCCACAAGCCACTCATGGCATCTCAGACACCCCCCCAGACTTACCTTGTTGTTGGCAGCTATCTCTGTACTAGCAGGCAGTCTCCATTGCTCAGCTGCCATTTTCCACCAGAAATGAGCAAGCAGCTGACTAGCAGCATTCAACTGAGTCCCAGCAGTTAAAATGTGCCAGGCCTTCGATGAAGACTCCAGCATGGGATTGCCACTCGCTCCCACTAGCTTCCCGCCAGAGGTGAAAATCGTTCCTTTGGTATTCATGCATTACTGTGGCAGTACTGCTTCATAGGATCAAACTCACAACAAAGCTAAGTGTGTGCAGGACTGTTGTCATCACCACCCTTCCATATGGATGAGAGTCCTGGGCATGTTACTTCCATGAAATTCAGTAACTCACCAAGTTTCACCTCCAACCTTTGAGGCCCACCATGATGACAAACCTTGTTGAAAAAGACAGCCTTGATGAGTGTGTAGATGGCTTTTGAGACCAATACGAGAGAGGGACGTTCTCCCCCATGTTTCACAGAAACAAACAGCCATATAAGGGCTGATAGGCTGCTGCTGTTCACATTTCCATTGTTGTTGCTGCAGTTTTCCTTTCAGGAGATTTACGTGCAGATGGTCATACTGGCAGTCAGTAAAGCAAATCAGATGTTGGGATGAGACAAAAGAGTGAGGTAATCCTGCCTCTTTATAAATCATTCAAAATGCACCTGCGGAAATATTTCAGTGACCATGTGGTCAATCTATCAAACAGACTTCCTAGGGAGATCATAGAAGCCATTAGTATTGAGTCATTCAAATGCAAATTAGATCAATTCCTTTCAGAAAATAATATTTTGGGATAGAGTATATTTGAGCCATGACATTTGGCAAGTGTAGCATGCTTGGGAGGAACAGGTGGCTTTGGAGCTATGGTTCCCAAAGGTTTCCACCATTGGGGGGTTTCGTTGCCTCATGTTTGGGTCTGTTGTAGACGAATTGATAGAGACTGATTGCCATGATTAGTCAACAACTTCATTATTGTTGTAGCATGTAACTACCGGGATGGTAGACAGCGAACTAGATGGACCTTTGGCCTAATTTAAGCCATTGTGACCTTCCACTTTATTCAAACAAGTCATTCCAATTACTATGTAGCTTTGCATTGGCTTTTTAAAAAATTGTACTCTGTACTGAAATTAGTTCATTACATTCAGATGTTGATGTAATTAAGTGAGACTCATACTTAAGGGTTCTGTGGACTGGTCACCTATGCTATTAAAGGGTTGAAGTCTTCTCTGAATCCAGAACATCACAGCAGCACAGATTTTTCTCCAATGATCACTGCCATCACCCCATCAGAGGAGCAGTGGGATGAATGGCAGGGCCAGAGTACACCGGTGTAAAACTTATTGAACCATAGAGATTACAGCATGGAAGGGATGAACTACTAGGGATGGGCAATAACTGTGACCATGCCAGCACTGCCCACATCCTGTGAAAAAATAAAAAATTTAGGCTATTTGAGCCATCAAGTTTGTGTTGCTGCTAGATTATCAACTGCACGTTAATCATATTCCCCTGACCTTTCCCTGTATTGTTTTATTTTCTTCCTTTTCAAATACTTCTCCCCTAAGTTTCCACAGCTATTCCACCAAAGTTACGTCAGGCAAGCGGGAAAACCATTGTGGAAATACACGGCCCCCGCCCCCGCCCCCCTCATATTCAAGAACGGATGCACTGGGCCAGAATTCCTACCTGGGACGACTGAGGAATAAGGTTGAAAAAATTGAGATATTCCAGGAATGCAATTACTGGACTATGTTTAGTATTAGCAAAGAATTTGAAGGTCTCCTCCTTGACTAGAAATATCTGTAAAGGACATATGTGCCCTGAACTTTCTTGTTACTGGATAATTCCAATCGCCTGTAGGGGATATCTCAGGTAGTAGAGTTTTATCTACCTGCATTCAGGACTGTTTCACATGAGCAGCATTTTGCACCCCAATGGCTGAATGGACCTCATTGTATCCTAGCTCTGCTTGGATGCTGGGGAAATGCACAGGTGTTACCAGTCAACAACAACAACAACAACTTGTATTTATATAGCGCCTTTAATGAAGTAAAACGTCCCAAGGCACTGCACAGGAGTATTTTAAGACAATAAATTTGACACCGATCCACATAAGGATAAATTAGGACAGGTGACCAAAAGCTTGGTCAAAGAGGTAGGTTTTAAGGAGCGTCTTAAAGGAGGAAAGAGAGGTAACGAGGCGGAGAGGGTTAGGCAGGGAATTCCAGAGCTTAGGGCCTAGACGACAGAAGGCACGGCCACCAAAGGTTGAGTGATTAAAATCAGGGATGCTCAAGAGGGCACAGTTAGAGGAGCACAGATATCTCAGGGGGAGGGGGGAGGGTTGTGGGGCTGAAGGAGATTACAGAGATACCAAGAGGCGAGGCCATGGAGGGATTTGAAAACAAGGATGAGAATTTTGAAATCGAGGCGTTGCTTAACTGGGAGCCAATGTTGGTCAGTGAGCACAGGGGTGATGGGCGAACGGGACTTGGTGCGAGTTAGGACATGGGCAGCCGAGTTTTGGATGGCCTCAAGTTTACGTAGGGTGGACTGTGGGAGACCAGCCAGGAGTGCGTTGGAATAGTCAAGTCTAGAGGTAACAAAGGCTTGAGGGTTTCAGCAGCGAATGAGCTGAGGCAAGGGCGGAGACAGGTGATGTTACGGAGGTGGAAGTAGGTGGTCTGTGTTATGCTGTGGATATGTGGTCGGAAGCTCATTTCAGGGTCAAATATGACACCAAGGTTGCGAACAGTGTGGTTCAGCATCAGACAGATGTTAGGGAGAGGGATGGAGTCAGTGGCTAGGGAACGGAGGTTGTGGCAGGACCAAAGACAATGGCTTTGGTCTTCCCAATATTTAATTGCAGAAAATTTTTGCTCAACCAGAACTGTATGTCGGACAAGCAGTCTGACAATATAGAGATAAGTAGAGGCCAATTCATTAAATATATTCAAGAAGGAGTTGGATATATTTCTTAAGGCTAAAGGGATCAAGGCTAATGTTACCCCACTATTCAAAAAAGGTGGCAGAGAGAAAATGGGGAATTACAGACCGGTAAGCCTGACATCGGTTGTGGGGAAAATGCTAGAGTCCATCATGAAAGATGTAATAGCAGAGCACTTGGAAAACAGTGATAGGATCGGACAAAGTCAACATGGATTTACAAAGGGTAAATCGTGCTTGACTAATCTACTGGAATTGGGGGCAAGGTACTGACTTGGATAGAGAACTGGTTGGCAGACAGAAAGCAAAGAGTTGGAATAAACGGCTCTTTTTCCGAGTGGCAGGCAGTGACTAGTGGGGTACTGCAGGGATCGGTCCTTGGACCCCAGCTATTCACAATATACATTAATGATCTAGACAAGGGAACTAGATGTAATATCTCCAAATTTGCAGACGACGCAAAGCTGGGTGGGTGTGTGTGCTGTGAGGAGGATGCCGAGAAACTCCAGGATGATTTGGACAGGTTGGGTGATTGGGCAGAAGCATGGCAGATGCAATATAACGTGGATAAATGTGAGGTTATCCACTTTGGTAGCAAAAACAGGAAGGCAGATTATTATCTGAATGGCAATAAATTGGGAGAAGGGGAAGTGCAATGAGACCTGGGTGTCCTTGTGCACCAGTCGCTGAAGGTAAGCATGCAGGTGCAGCAGGCGGTTAAGAAGGCAAATGGTATGTTGGCCTTCGTAGCGAGAGGGTTTGAGTACAGGAACAAGGATGTCTTGCTGCAGTTGTACAAGGCCTTGGTGAGACCACATCTTGAGTATTGTGTGCAGTTTTGGTCGCCTTATCTGAGGAAGGATGTTCTTGCCATGGAAGGGGTTCAGCGAAGATTCACCAGGCTGATAACTGGGATAGCAGGAATGACGTATGAGGAGAGATTGGGTCGATTGGGCTTGTTCTCGCTGGAGTTTAGAAGAATGAGAGGGGATCTCACAGAATCACAGAAACCCCACAGTGCAGATAGAGGCCATTTCGGCCCATCGAGCCTGCACCGACACATATCCCACCCGATCCCTGTAACCCCTACACCAACACATATCCCACCCTATCCCCGTAACCCCACATATTTAATCCCCCTAACACTAAGGGTCAATTTATCATAGCCAATCAACCTAACCCGCACAACTTTGGACTGTGGGAGGAAACCGGAGCACCCGGAGAAAACCCACGCAAACACGGGGAGAATGTGCAAACTCCACACAGACAGTCACCCGAGGCCGGATTCGAACCCGGGTCCCTGGCGCTGTGAGGCAACAGTGCTAACCACTATGCCACCATGCTGCCCTCATTGAAACTTATAAAATTCTGACAGGACTGGACAGACTAGATGCAGGAAGAATGTTCCTGATGTTCGGGGAGTCCAGAAACAGGGGTCATAGTCTAAGGATAAGGGGTAGGCCATTTAGGACAGAAATGAGGAGGAATTTCTTCACCCAGAGAGTGGTGAACCTGTGGAATTCTCTACCACAGAAGGCAGTAGAGGACAATTCATTAAATATATTCAAGAAAGAGTTAGATATATTTCTCAAGGCTAAAGGGAGCAAGGAGTATGGGGAGAAAGTAGGGACCGGGTACTGAATTTGGATGATCAGCCATGATCGCATTGAATGGCGGGGCAGGCTCGAGGGGCCGAGTGGCCTATTCCTGCTCCTATCTTCTATGTTTCTATGACATGTAGGATTCGCAAAATTGGACTTTGTATTAATAAGGGTCAAGTGGCAGAAGAGGCCATGATTTTTAAAGACTGTTTTAAAAAGAAGCACAGAAAAAGGGGCATACAAAATGGCCACCTTACCATGTGACCAGCTTATTGGGACACTTTAAAATGGTTCCTGTGAATCCTCAGACAGCTTTGTGGATTCAACCCACAGCAAGTTCTGGAAGCTGTTTCTGAGAGAACGAAACCAGACCCATGCATATGCATATGGATAAGATGCAGATCCAGTCAAGATCGGCCGGGAGACAGAGGCCATCTAAATGTTGACCCAGACAAAAGGGGACAATTTCATATTCATGAGAACAGCACCCAGGACTAGATAACGAGATCAGCAGGACATTAACAACAATGAAGGTCATTCCAGACCAGAGATGGGCCTTTACCGGCCATCGAAAACATTTTAAAATATAATAACTACCCCACTGTGCTCACAGCCCACCAAAAGTTAAACAAAGACTAACCTGATTTTGGGCGGGAAGTGGAGCTTCTGGGGGAAAAGTATAACTGAAGGAGTTGGAGTTGTACGACACACCCGGGAAGACTCAGACGGAAGACACACTCGGAGAGACGGTTGGACAGTTGCAGAGACACACGACCGAGTGGCGGTGGGTGAAGAGGAGTCGCTTCAGGAGAAGATCAGCAAACTCCTCTCCACCATCGGAGGAGGAAGAAGAACCAAGCCAACATCAAGAAGGCCGTTTCGAAGCCGGCGTCCCACCCCAGGGAAATACATCGGGAGATCATCGACCATCCCCGGGCCATTGCCGAAACGAGAGGCCATCGACCCAACTTGGGAGAAGAAACAAAAAAATAAAGCCACAAGAGAAGAAACCTTCCAGCCACTCCGGCTCGCAAAGAGACAGTAACGAACCAAGGAAATCTATGGGAGCCGGCCCAAGGCTCCTCTAACCAGGGGCGAGCTGACGATCTTCGACCCCGCCGACATCCAGGTCCGCCGGTGTCCAGCCGCCCCGACCCCCACCTCAGGAGAGTGGTGTGGCGCAGCTCGCAGGGGTTCCACGATCCACGAGGAGATGGAGCGCCTGAAGGGATCAAAACACAGACTTGATTTCAAAACCTTGCACTTCCTAGTGGGATTGGTGAGCATGTTTCTGGCCCTTCACAATCAGATCTAGATAGGTTTAATAAGGGGGTGGATTTAAGTGTACAATTAACATGAGTTGTTGTCCCTCGATGTTCCGTGTGTTTCCTTATTTCATGATGATCTTTATAGAGTATAAGATGCCTGTATTAGCCTTAGTTAGTACTGTGTCGTTATGATTTGTTTTGTGTTTTTTTCCCTCCCACGTACTCTCTTATCTGCTTGCATTTGATTTGATATTTTTCCTTATGCAATAAAATTTCATTTTGTTTCATCAAACTTGGTCTACAAGAGTTTTCTCTACATTGCCCCAAAGTCCAGAGTATAGAATCTAAGGGGCGAGTGGGTCGAACCACTCAAGGTTTTACTGTGCAAGAGAGAGAGGCTTCTAGAGAGAGAAACCTCAGGGACATCTCTCAAGGAAAACCCGTTACAGAAAATGGCGACTGCGGCAGGACTCTGGCAGCAGGATTGCAATGTAGCAGATCCAAGTTTGAATGGTCGAAATGCAATGGATGAGAGGATAGCGGATTATGTCTTTGGCAAGGTAAATCTCACTAAGCAGTGGATTTCCGATGTCTTACTGGATGTGCGTCCGGTGGATGCAGCCATCAGGTGGACAGAGAGCAAAGAGCATAAGAAGTCAATGGAGAAGGCAGTGTGGCTGATGTGTTATAAGAAGCAGGTCCAGATCTTGGACCGGGTCGTTGTAGCACAGGCAGCCAAGATCACAGCCCAGGCAGCAGAGATAGAGGAAAAGGCCAAGGGTGGGGAAAAACTCATCACAGCGCTTCACGTGCTGAATCAGGAATGCCAAGTGGTAGCTAGTCAACATCAGGCTAGGATAGAGTACCTGGAATGCCAGGTTACTGAAGCAAAGATTAATGAAACGAGGATACGGGAGAAAAACGCCCGCCTCGCACAACAGCTAAGAGTGCAGGAGGAAAGAGTAGTGGAGGTTAAGGCAGCTTACAAGCTAGCCCTCGAGCACGGGTTTGAGAGCACAGACCATGGCTCCTGCCAAAAGACCATAGAGGACCTAAGAACGGCCCTGGTAAAGGCAAAAGGCATGGTGTGTCTCGTCAGCCCAAAAGCTAGTCACATGGACTTTTTAAAGGAATCAAGACAGCTGATTCGAGCTGAGGTAATTGTGGTACCAGTCACCGAGTGAAACTTGGCCGGAAAAGGAGGGGGTAGTGAAAGAGGAGGTAGCCGAGGTGGAGTGTGTGGAAGAACCACTGGTCGCAGACGGTACTCCGTCAGCTAAATGTGGCGTACAAGAATTGTAGAGGTCAGGAAACACCTCCCCAGAAGGGAAAGGTGCATGAGGCAAAACCCGCAGCCCCAAGCAAGAAGGAGTGGCGTCAGGAGGGGAATCGCCCTGTCCAAGCCAAGCTCAATTGCTACGGGTATGGGAAGGATGGACATTGGCGCAAGGACTGTAGAAATCCGTGGAAGGATAATAAAGGGAGATTTCCCGCAGCCCAAGCCCAAGCCCAGACCGCCGCCCCAGCACCAGCCCAAACCCAAGCCGTAGCTCCTGTCCCAGCACAAGGAGCTGGTGCAGTTATGGATCCCGCTGCAATTGAATCAATCATAGAGACAATGCGGTCTCTGATGATTTCGCAAGGGAAAATAGCTGTCACCACTGGTCTTGTCGCTCCCGAGACTCCAACCGCTGTGCCCAAGTGACTAGAGTCGGCGCAGCCCGTCTACCTGTGTGCGCTGCGATATGATGTATGGAGATGACCCCTCGTGGAGATGGAGGTGGAGGAGGTGAAGGGAACCTATCTGTTGGATACGGGAGCATCGTGCACCGTAATCCACGCAGGTAACCCCACCGCCTCGCCTCTGTCCACTGGGGTCCCATACCTTCTGTCGGGCTTCATGGGCAAAGAACAGGCTGGCGCGCATTCCCTTCCCCTCTCCATTCGTTTAGGACCACTCCGCACCACGTGGAAGTGTACCCTAATGAAGTGGGAGGTGGGACGTGGAACGGGAGTCCTGGGGTCTTATTTCTTGGTGGCCCACAGGATCCACGTGGACCTGAGAAATCATTGTCTCTGGGGAGCGAGTACGAGTGTGAAGGAGATAGAGCGTGTTAAGGAAAACCCTATGAAGGCGCGGGTTGACCAGCGAGAAGTAAAATTCTTGGGTCTAACCCTATGCGCTGGCAAGAGAACCGTAGACCAGGAGGATGGGCCGGAATCGGTGCAAAATCCGCCGGTCTACGCCACTCACGCAGTGGAGGTGTCCCGACGCAACAAGTGGTTTCGCATGAAGCGGTGCAAATTGTTTAAACCGGGTGCGAGAACATCAGCAACCGAAGCCAGGTCTGAGGGTAAAGGTCCTCAGCCTGAGGCGCGCGATGAGTCACAGACCACACAAGCTGGCATTGTAGCCTGCTTGGAAGGAGACGCAGTCCCACCCACCTGGGGGGAGCTTTCCCCGATGGCCTGGGACTCGGACGAGGAGGGGCCCGAACAACACGGTCCCGCCCTCGACACGATTCTGGAGGAGGTGGAGTCGGAGGACGGAGGTCCCGCCCTCGACTCAAGCGTGGGGGAGGTAGAAATTGGGGGCCGAGATTCTCCACCTGTAGGGACAGGTGAGGAGGAGCCGTCTGCCACAGGCCCAATTCCCGAAGGGGTGGAGCCTGAGTGGAGGGAGCCAAAGCCCACAGTCATGGAAGAGCCACGGGCTGTGAGAGCTAAACTCCCACCCGAAGGTCCACTCGCCAAGGGAGCCTGCCCAAATCCCAAAGGGGCGGAGCCTGAGGGAAGGGAGCCGAAGCCCACAGTCGTGGAAGAGCCACGGGCTGTGAGAGCTAAGGTCCCACCCGAAGGTCCACTTGCTAAGGGAGCCACGCCCAAAGCACCTTTTCGCAGGTCGACTCGTACGCCTCAGCCAGTAAAACCTTGGCCCGAGTCCCCCGTTCTCAGTAAACGCCGACTTCAGAAATCCATGAAAAAACACAGTCCCCGATTAACAGCAAAAGGCTGCGGGGAACCCGAGCCACAGGTCACTGCAGCCCCGCCACAGGGAGCGGCGAGCTGCAGTCCAATCAGGGATTAGGCAAGCAGCCCGGGGACGGGCGGCGCTGTACATAAGTTTAGGTTTAAGTTTAAGGTGTGTAAATATTAAGGTGATTAGAGTTTAAGTAGTTGTAAATCTGCCCAGTATGTGTGTATTTTTGGATCGAGGTCGAAAGACCCGATCATGCCGTCACCTAAGCCAGAATCTCTCGGGAGCCCGGCTATATTGTGTGATTTATTACAGAAGCCAGTAAAGATGAGAGGGATCCTCGTCACGTTCGTGGCGATCGGGTGGAGCTGGGCCTATCGGGGCCGCACCAAGGACTCCATGATTTACGGGTGCTCTGGCAACAGAGGCCCCATCGCGACTGACGGAACCGGCTCACGGGACGCTGAAGAGGCTGCTGCCTACTTCCATGAAGGAAGATGGCCAGGCTGGCTGGGGTCGAACTCTACTGAATACTCCAGCCAGACGGGGTTTGCATACAGAGAAACGTCTCTGATGTGCCCCAGGGTGCGGAGCATTGCACCCAGGATCAGCGTCACCGTGGGCAAGAAGATTTGCCTTGTTTGCCACGGACATGTACCTTTGGATCATTGGTGGTGGCTGCGCAAGTTGAGCAGCACCATGAAGAATTCCACTGTGGAATGGGAGAGATTGGGTAACAACACCCATCGGACAATTACGGGAACTCACGGGGGGTTGAGTGTCTGTTGGGACAAATGGTGGGAACCAGATGAGGGGATCTACATCTGTATGTGGGGTTCAGAACGCGCTTGCCCCACAGGCATCTCCATCTTTTTCCAAAGACAGTGGCAGGATGCTGGGCAAGGAATGAGGTGGGAGGTCAGCACACGGGCGTGCGGAGTCCCATATTCTCAGATCCCAGTAAACGCCACTGAGCTCATCACCCGACCCCGCAAGCCCCTGCCCACAATTCCAGTAGCTAAAGCCCTCAAGGAAGGGTGCCCCACCATGACAAAGGGACCCGGGAACAGAATGGTATTGGTACCCACAGGTCAGGTACTGTACCAAGGGGTCCACTACGCAGTGGCTTCGGTGACTTTAAACCTCACCGAGGTACGATTACCAGCGTGGTGCCCCAGGGAAACGGAGCAATTATACCAGGTCTTGTTAACAAACATGTTTAAACAGTTTTACGAATTCGACTTTGCCGATGTCGACAGAGCCGAATTGTACGCCACACCACATGAGGTCTTGGACAGAGTAGGGAGACAAAGAAGGGGTGCAGTAAATGATATTTTCACAGCTTTTAATACAGGAACTTCCGTCATCAACACACTGGATGACGTGGAGCTGCAAACCCAGATCAATGGTTTAAAAACACAGCTAAGAAAGATACTGACTGATGAGAATAAGGTAGTGGGTTCTGAGTTACATGAGGACCAGGCCATGACACTACACTTAAAAGAGATTATAGCTGAGCTGGAGAAACACGCCAGAACGGTAAATGCTCTCATCAGCAAGGATCGGAATGCGTCCGATCAGGCTGCGCAGAACGAAGCTTGTGTGCTATACGGGGCGTGGTTACTGGGCGAGGGCCACAGCAATCTGGAGGATTTAAAGCAAGGTTTAGTCCCCTCCTGGATCAGCAACAAGCACCTCGCAACCCTCCACCCTTTTGAGAATACATTGAGTCCGTGCCAGCTCAGACTAGCTTCAGAGGCCTACCCAGTCCCAGTGGACTGTGGACGGTCTAATTACACCGTTATGGTTATAGTGGTAAGAATGCCGGTGATGGGAAAGACAGCCAAACCCGCCCCGGTATACAGGGTGGAGAACATTGGAGTCATTCAGGGGGGTGCGCACATTCGCTACACAGGGGTCCCACCTTACGTCATTCAATGGGAGCATGCAATGACGGGTACTGACCTCTCGGGGTGCCGAAGCCGGGGAGCACACATCATCCTGTGTCCCCAGCACTTGAATGCCCATTCAAAACCACAGTGCGGGTTCAGAACTGCTGGTGCAAAGCCTATAAATTGCACCATGGAGGCAATGGCACAAGGCCATGTGCCCCTGCAGGTGGCATATATAGGAGGTGGGACATACTGTGTCACCACTGCAGCGCCCCACTACCAGCATGGACAGCACGGTTGGTGTCCGGTTAGTGACAGCAGCTTCTGTTTCAAGCCCAGGGCAGAAGTTCAAGTGGCCCAAGAGCGAATTGTCCCCATTCCTGAACCTTCCACTGTTCACATCACTGTTCAAGAGAATTTCACCGATCTGTAGCGATTCATTGCACATTTTGGATATATCATTCCCCCTCTCCCTGAACACCTCACCAAGATATTAAAAGCCATTGTTGTTCCACAGAAACACTTCTACACACTGGAGCAGAAAACTTTAGAGATAGGGGCAGACATATTGGATATAGTGACCCCACCGTGGTGGAACCTGTTCACTAATATAGAAATCCCTTCCTGGATTAGGATGGCCTCCCACATTCTTGTAGTGTGCCAGGTTGTCATTGTAGTTTATTTACTGTTTGTACACTGTAAAAAGGTCAAACATTCGCAAAAGTATGAGAATAGAGGGGAATGGAGGGAGCATTATGTGCGGGTAGAAGAAGAGACACCCATTTAGATTTTTGCTGTTTTGTATAAAGTTAAAATTTTCCCTCCCTCCTCTGTAATTTTTTTTGACATGTGTTCATGTGCATTGAAATTTTCGTGTGTGTACTTCATTTTCTTATTGCATTTGAATTAGATGTGATGTTATTAATAGTAGGTAATGTGTATGCACTAGGTGATGTAGGGGTATAAGGCCCCCCTCCATGCCTGGAAGTAAGTTGCTAGATTTTTAACTCCAAGGCATTGCCATCTATAGATGCTTAATGTACACTAGATTTTTCTGAAATGGGAAATGCATGTGTCGTGGGGTCATAGATAGGTAAATACTGGGGATGGTTAGATTGTGGAGAGTCAGAAAATTTTGCTCACCCACAATTATGATACTTCAAGCAAGTTACAGTATCATCAGGGGGGAGTGTAGGATTCGCAAAATTGGACTTTGTATTAATAAGGGTCAAGTGGCAGCAGAGGCCATGATTTTTAAAGACTGTTTTAAAAAGAAGCCCAGAAAAAGGGGCATACAAAATGGCCACCATACCATGTGACCAGCTTATTGGGACACTTTAAAATGGTTCCTGCGAATCCTCAGACAGCTTTGTGGATTCAGCCCACAGCAAGTTCTGGAAGCCGTTTCTGAGAGAACGAAACTAGACCCATACATATGCATATGGATTAGATGCAGATCCAGTCAAGATCGGCCTGGAGACAGAGGCCATCTAAATGTTGACCCAGACAAAAGGGGACAATTTCATATTCATGAGAACAGCACCCAGGACTAGATAACGAGATCAGCAGGACATTAACAACAATGAAGGTCATTCCAGACCAGAGATGGGCCTTTACCGGCCATCGAAAACATTTTAAAATATAATAACTACCCCACTGTGCTCACAGCCCACCAAAAGTTAAACAAAGACTAACCTGATTTTGGGCGGGAAGTGGAGCTTCTGGGGGAAAAGTATAACTGAAGGAGTTGGAGTTGTACGACACACCCGGGAAGACTCAGACGGAAGACACACTCGGAGAGACGGTTGGACAGTTGCAGAGACACACGACCGAGTGGCGGTGGGTGAAGAGGAGTCGCTTCGGGAGAAGATCAGCAAACTCCTCTCCACCATCGGAGGAGGAAGAAGAACCAAGCCAACATCAAGAAGGCCGTTTCGAAGCTGGCGTCCCACCCCAGGGAAACACATCGGGAGATCATCGACCATCCCCGGGCCATTGCCGAAACGAGAGGCCATCGACCCAACTTGGGAGAAGAAACAAAAAAATAAAGCCCCAAGAGAAGAAACCTTCCAGCCACTCCAGCTCGAAAAGAGACAGTAACGAATCAAGGAAATCTATGGGAGCTGGCCCAAGGCTCCTCTGACCAGGGTCGAGCCGATGATCCTCGACCCCGCCGACATCCAGGCCCGCCGGTGTCCAGCCGCCCCGACCCCCACCTCAGGAGAGAGGTGTGGCGCAGCTCGCAGGGGTTCCACGATCCACGAGGAGATGGAGCGCCTGAAGGGATCAAAACACAGACTTGATTTCAAAACCTTGCACTTCCTAGTGGGATTGGTGAGCATGTTTCTGGCCCTTCACAATCAGATCTAGATAGGTTTAATAAGGGGGTGGATTTAAGGGTACAATTAACATGAGTTGTTGTCCTTCGATGTTCCGTGTGTTTCCTTATTTCATGATGATCTTTGTAGAGTATAAGATGCCTGTATTAGCCTTAGTTAGTACTGTGTCGTTATGATTTGTTTTGTGTTTTTTTCCCTCCCACGTACTCTCTTATCTGCTTGCATTTGATTTGATATTTTTCCTTATGCAATAAAATTTCATTTTGTTTCATCAAACTTGGTCTACAAGAGTTTTCTCTACATTGTAGTTCCTGCCCCAAAGTCCAGAGTATAGAATCTAAGGGGCGAGTGGGCCGAACCACTCAAGGTTTTACTGTGCAAGAGAGAGAGGCCTCTAGAGAGAGAAACCTCAGGGACATCTCTCAAGGAAAACCCCTTACAGACACCGTGGTGGGGTCGAGAGAAGAGGTAGAGCTTGGTATCATCAGCGTACATGTGAAAACTGATGCTATGTTTTCGGATGATGTCACCAAGGGGTAACGTGTTGTTGAGAAATAGGAGGGGTCCAAGGATAGATCCTTGGGGGACACCAGAGGTAACGATGCGGGAGCAGGAAGAGAAGCCGTTGCAGGTGATTCTCCGCTTACGATTAGATAGATAAGAATGGAACCAGGCGAGTGCAGTCCCACCCAGCTGGATGACGGTGGAGAGGTGTTGGAGAAGGATAGAGTGGTCAACCGTGTCAAAGGCTGCAGACAAGTCAAGAAGGATGAGGAGGGATAGTTTTCCTTTGTCACAGTCACAATGGATGTCATTTGTGACTTTGATGAGAGCCGTTTCGGTACTGTGGCAAAGGCAGAAGCCTGATTGGAGGGATTCAAACATGGAATTGCAGGAAAGATGGGTACGGATTTGGGAGGTGACAACACGTTCAAGCACTTTGGAGAGGAAAGGGAGGTTGGAGATGGGGCTGTAGTTTGCAAGGACAGAGGAATCAAGGTTTGGTTTTTTGAGGAGAGGGGTGATGATGGCAGACTTGAGGGAGAGGGGGACAGTACCTGAGAAGAGAGAACTGTTAACAATATCAGCTAACATGGGAGCCAGGAAGGGAAGTTGGGTGGTCAGCAGTTTGGTGGGAATAGGGTCGAGGAAGCAGGAGGTGGGTCTCATGGACAAGATGAGTGCAGAGAGGTCATGAGGGGAGATCGGAGAGAAACTGGAGAAAGATGCGAGTTCAGGGCTAGGGCGGGGGGAACCTTAGAGGAAGTTTGGCTGAGTGGACTAGGGGAAGGAAGGGAAGTGGTAGAGGCAGCTGAACAGATGGTCTCAATCTTAGAGACAAAGAAGTCCATGAGCTCCTCATACTTGTTATCATAAAAACATAGAAGATAGGAGCAGGAGTAGGCCATTCGGCCCATCGAGCCTGCTCCGCCATTTAATGAGATCATGGCTGATCATCCAAATTCAGTACCATGTCCCTGCTTTCTCCCTATATCCCTTGATCCCTTTAGCCTCAAGAAATATATCCAACTCCTTCTTGAATATATTTAATGAATTTGCCTCAACTGCCTTTTGTGGTAGAGAATTCCATAGGTTCACCACTCTCTGGGTGAAGAAATTCCTCCTCATCTCAGTCCTAAATGGCTTACCCCTTATCTTCAGACTGTGACCCCTGATTCTGGACTCCCCCGCCATCAGGAACATCCTTCCTGCATCTAGTCTGTCTAGTCCTGTTAGAATTTTATAAGTGTCAATGAGATAAGTTTCAGAGGCTCAAATGGGTAATTTTTATCACCCAGGTTCTAGCCAGACACTTGCCTTTTGTTTTGGCAGCGTACTGCCATTATGGACTGTATTAGTATAAATGAGTCATGGCAGTTCCCAAGAAAATGAGCAATCGTGTGCCTGGTGGCCACATGCCAATTACACCTTGAAGGAGTAGGGCTTTTTTCTGCTGATGTAGGACACTGGCTTAGCCAAGGAAGCACATTTGGCTATATGCACCTTGAACCTTTGAGAATCCTGCCACTCGTTAAAAAAAATGACATGACCCACTCATGCTGATGCCAAGTATCCATAGGAACGCAGGTGAGGTCACTTGTCTGAGCAAAGAAAATATCCGTCAGTTGCCTGCCGCATCTGTGGGCACATGACTGAGAAATGTTCAATATATCACCCGCAGCAGTCAATAAAGGAACCAGTGGCAAAACAAAATTCTGTGTGGTGGTTACATTTGACAGCTTGAGGTGGTCTATAGGTCAGCTTGCAACAGATGTTCCAGTTCATGGATGGCTTCCCTTGGGAAGCAGAGTCTCCTGATTCACCACTCTTGAGCAAGATGCAGGTAGGAATGGTGGGATCGGTAGATGCAGCGACTGGATTCCGCCAGGTATTTTGGCAATACCTTCCGTGCAGCCTTACTCACCCACTTTTCCTCTGTTGCTCCTCCTCATCTCCCTATATGGCAGCCAGATAGATGGAGATTTTGAAAGGGAATGCCATCATGTCCAGGGTGGTATGGCATGTCTTGCAAAATTTGCTAGCTAAGCAAAATACACATAATAGAATAATTTAAAACAGTTCTAAATGGCAGAATTTAAAAAAAACAAAGTTTAACTACTTAGGAAGTTGCCAGGCTTAATGTTGCAACTTAAAGGTACTTCTTCTTTGACTGCTGAGGCACAGCAGAAGTGAACAGTTGTTTTACACAGGCATCTCCAACATCAGACAGAATGTATGGCATAATGATGGAAAATGTGATGCATGACATCATTATGCCTTCATTTACGGTTGGGTGCCTGTAAGTGGGCAGATGCAGAATGATTGTCGTGTACTGCACACACCATGTTCTCTTCATCGAGAAGGGGCTTCAGATTAAACAACAACTTGCATTTATATAATGTCTGTAATGTAGTAAAATGTCCCATGGTGCTTCAAAGGAGTGTAATCAGACAAAAATTGACACTGAGCCAAAGAAGGAGACATTAGGACAGGTGACGAAAGCTTGATCAAACAGAATGATGAAGGAATCAGTATCACTGGCTGCGAGCGTAGTAACAGGGCAAAGAAATGCCTTGCATAACTGCCGTCAAGGGTACCTTGCCTTCCTGTGGGGAAAAAAAAACAATTTGACCAAACCTGTGAGACATCTGGAACAGGCTACTGCTCTGAGTTCCAACTTCCTACTACTGCAATGCTCCACTTATGCAACTGGTGGTGGTTATCTCCTTATGGCTACCACTAATCAATTTGAGCATACGACAATTTGCATCTACAAGATGAGTAACACCATCCAGGTGACTTTAATCTTTCTCCAAGTTGAGCTAACACTAACCATAGATCTTCTTGGATAACAGGCTCATGTTAGGCATAACAGCAGTCAAATCATTGTGGAGGAATGCTGTTGTGTATGTAACCTGTTCCACCTTAAGAGAGCTTAAGCCTGTTCCACCTTAAGAGATGTACTACTTTCTCAGGCTGCTGTAGACGTAATACCGGGGGTGAACACACCGGTATATAAGCACTGTGCAGTAATCTTGTATTCAGTGTAGTCCCTACCTCCAACCAGTAAAGACCTGTTTGAGTTATACGTTTAAGTCTTTGTGTTAATTGTTCAATACAATACACATACTTAACACTGGCGACGAGTCAGGTTCTTACCCTGCGGCAGTTATTCCACGGCGGCTTCGTCCACAGACAGGACGTTGAAGAGAGGTTTCAAATCTCACCACCCCACTGGAAGCGACAGGCATTAGGACCCTGAAGCCTCCATCAGCGACTGAAAACTGGAGGACAGAAGACATCCTGCAGCTTCTTTTTCAACCTCGGTGGTGGGTAAGCCAAGCAGCGTTGGCTGCAAAGACAGGGCTGGGGGAAGTCGGAGGTAGAAGGGCCATCGATCGCAATCCCTGATAAGGGCCGCACTCGGGCTGAAAGGCGCAGCGTCGGCAGACACTGAAGGCGCAAGAGCCGCGGTGAAAAGCGCGGGCCATCGATCGCGGCGGAGATAAGGGCCGCACTCGGGGCTGAAGGGAGACGGCGTCGGGGGACGGGTGAAGACCGCCAAGCGCGGGAAAACCGCCATTTTGTGGGCGGAGGACGACGGCAATAGCGGGAAGCCGCCATCTTGGATACCAGTAAAAAAAATAATCTGAGAAATTGCAAATCTGATAAAGTACTACAATGCCTAAACACGGGAATATTAGCAACTTTGATAGTGACATCGAAGATTGGGCCATATATGTTGAACGAGTTAAAAATTATTGTAAGGCCAATAAAATTCGTGAGGCTGATAAAGCACTAACATTATTAAATTTAATGGGTGCGAAGACATACGGGCAATTGAAACACCTGTTATCACCAGATGAACCGGCGGATAAGATGTTCGATGAGATTGTTACTGTCCTGAAAGATCATCTAAACCCCACGCCGCTGATGCTAGCGGAACGATTTAAATTTTACGACAGAAGGCAGCTACAGCATGAAAGCAATGCTGAATATTTGCTGAAATTGCGTAAATTAGCGAAATATTGCCAGTTTGGAACGGGACTGACAGATGCACTACGAGACAAATTTGTGTGTGGTTTATTTAAACAGGATACACAAAAGCGACTGCTCGAGGAGAATGAGCTGACGCTTGAGAAGGCGGTCACTATGGCAGCAGCACACGAAGCCGCAGCGAGAGGCACGGCAGTAATGCAGCTACGGTCACCGGAGCTCAGTGCACACAAATTGGGTGTGAGTTCTGGCAAATGTTATCGTTGTGGAAAGACAACGCATGATCAGAACCAGTGTTGGTTTAAAAACCAAGAATGTAGAACTTGTGGTAGGCTTGGACATATAGCTAGAGTATGCAGGTCAGGGAAGAAGACCAGCAACAAGAAGTCACCGCAAGGAAAATACGCAAAAGTACACAAGGTGGCCGAACAGGAGTCCGATTCAGATGCTAGCAGTAATGAACTGGCTGGCTTAAGCAGTATTGAACTGGCTAGCTTAAGGGTACTCAACGTTGGTAAGGGTGCAGACCTCCAGACAATTTGGGTTACTCTTCAGATAGAAGGAGTCCAAGTAAAAATGGAATTGGACACTGGATCGGTATTGTCGGTCATGAATAAGAAAGATTACAGAAGGTTATTCCAACATATTCCCCTACAGGATACGGAGATTATATTGACAACCTACACGAGGCAGAGAGTGTACCCCATCGGGACAATAAAGGTTGCAGTGGCCAATAAGGGCGAAGGAAGTCAAATAATGGACTTATATGTGCTACCGGAGGGAGGTCCACCACTACTAGGCCGGGAGTGGTTTAGAAACATAAATATGGACTGGCATTCGCTAAAAGCCATAAAGAGTGAGAACTCGGTGCAGATAATCAGCCCAGACTCTAGAACTGATGATGGTAAGACCAACCCATGTGCAAAAGACAAAGTTTCAGCACAGAATTCCACTGAGCAACAACAACATAGTTTAACAGAGAATTCTGAGTCTGTCAAGTCTACTGATATGCACATTTTTGAGGGACACTGGGCTCGAACTCAACTCCATTTCAAACTACAACAGCAATTAGAACAAATGATTCGCCGTTTTGAGCAAGAGATGAATGAAATAAAAAAGTTCTTTGTTACAGAGTGGGAGAATCTGGAAAGGCAACAGAAGCAACTGATGGAGAAAATGGAGCAGGAGCACACCAACCATCTGCGCGAGGAGGCCGAATGAATCAAAGCTGATTCAGGTTCTGAAGGTACGTGCCATAATCTGGTGTCAGAAGAGTTAACGGTCAGCCAACTCCTTCATATGCTGAGGGACAAGACTCTGAAATGGGAAAAACTTGAACACGAGCTGCGATCTTCAAAGGAAAAGGGTTCGGAGCTCTCAAAAGTCATTGAGATGGCTGATGTGACGACACAGACTGAAACGACTGCAACAGAGCAGCCATTGGATGCCAAAAGTACGCTGACTCACGTCAATGTAGAACAACAGACCGCTGAAACAGCTGCTCCGGTAGAGGGATTGCATAGTCCGATCAATCAATCTCCAAAGGAAGTTGAAGTATTAAAATCACAAATGAGGTCACTAGTAAACGACTTGCTGAAAGCCCAGAAAAAGCTGGATGCAGAGGTACACATGAAGAAGTCTCTTCAGGAAAGATATCTGGATTTGGAACAAGAGCTGGCTAACGTCCAGCTGGGTATGGAGGAAATAGACGACCCTCACGCTGACCTGTCGGACGACTCCGAATATTACTATGTCCTGTCCTGCCCAACTTGTAACTTCGACTCCCACCATACAGAAATCATGGAGGAGCACCGAAAGTCTACGGAACATCGGGAGAAGGTGGCTCTACTACGAAAAAAGGAGGAAGAGAAGGAGGAACTGCGCATGCAGCTGGCAGCTGTGGCAGCTGACAATGGAGCCCAGAGAGTCTCCAAGAAGCAGAAAAGGAAAAGTAAAAACAGAAGATGACCCATCTGAACCATTATCACCTCGACCAGATCACACACGTGGTCCCTCCGAACGGAGCCAAATCAGTTCGGAAGTTCAAGCTGTTAAATCCATGAAAGGACTATTGAATGAGTAACGTGAACCGACTACACCACAGAGATTGAATCTGTGAACTGTTTTCCGCAGAGACTGAATCTGTGATATGTTACGTTAAACATGAAGTTATATATGTATATATGTTATTACGTTATGTTAAATGGGGGGGATGACTATAAAGCTAAGAAGGGAGGAGTGTTGTGTATGTAACCTGTTCCACCTTAAGAGAGCTTAAGCCTGTTCCACCTTAAGAGATGTACTACTTTTTCAGGCTGCTGTAGACGTAATACCGGGGGTGAACACACCGGTATATAAGCACTGTGCAGTAATCTTGTATTCAGTGTAGTCCCTACCTCCAACCAGTAAAGACCTGTTTGAGTTATACGTTTAAGTCTTTGTGTTAATTGTTCAATACAATACACATACTTAACAAATGCCACTATTTATGATGCCCCTGTATGAATAAGGTTTCCACAGCAGCATTAGTCAAAAACGCTGTGGTTGTCATGAATGCAGTTGTTTACCTTACCATGGATGTATGTATATTCATTGTACAGATGGAGCAATCAAGTCTACAGATGACAAAGCATTGATAATGATTCTTTGTGACCTTTTTCCATGTTCTACAGGTGGTCAACATGGCAATAATCCAGCTAGTGATTTCTCAAACTTGCCGCCTTGCACGCAGAAACGATTATCCCAACCCTTTTGGCAAGAGTCTCTTGTACAGTGAATTGCACATCTGCGTCAGTGAAACATTTTTCTTGCCAATTTTTAAGCCATGCCTATCAAACTTCTGAAGAATATATCAGCATTGTTACATATTTCCTATAAAGTTAAGGAGTCGGATGCAGCATTTCCAAATTTGCAGACGACACTAAACTAGGAGGGGGGGTGGGCTCAGAGGAAGAGACCAGGAAGCTCCAGAGCGATTTGGACAGACTGGGCGATTGGGCGGATAAATGGCAGATGCACTATAATGTGGACAAGTGCGAAGTTATCCACCTTGGGTGCAGGAACGGGAGGGCAAATTATTATTTAAATGGCAATAGATTGGGAGAGGGGGAAGTACAGAGAGACCTGGGTGTTCTTGTACACCAGTCACTGAAGGCGAGCATGCAGGTGCAACAGGCGGTCAAGAAGGCAAACGGTATGCTGGCCTTCATAGCAAAAGGGTTAGAATACAGGAACAGGGATACCTTGCTGCAGCTGTACAGGGCACTGGTGAGACCACACCTCGAGTACTGTGTACAGTTTTGGTCGCCTCATCTGAGGAAGGATGTTCTTGCCATGGAGGGGGTGCAGCGGCGATTCACCAGGCTGATACCAGGAATGGCGGGAATGACCTATGAGGAGAGACTATGTAGTTTAGGGATGTACACACTGGAGTTTAGAAGATTGAGAGGGGACCTCATAGAAGTGTATAAAATTCTGACAGGTCTAGACAGACTGGATGCAGAAGGAATGTTTCCCTTGGCGGGTGAGAACAGAACTAGAGGACATAATTTAAGGATAAGGGCTAAACCATTTAGGACAGAGATGAGGGGGAATTTCTTCACTCAGAGAGTGGTGAACCTGTGGAACTCATTGCCACAGAGGGCAGTGTACGCCAGCTCATTAAATATATTTAAGAGGGAATTAGATATATTTCTACGGGCAAAAGGGGTTAAGGGTTACGGAGAGAAGGCGGGGACGGGATACTGAATTAAAGGATCAGCCATGATCTCATCGAATGGCGGAGCAGGCACGAAGGGCCGAATGGCCTACTCCTGCTCCTATCTTCTATGTATCTATGTATTCCCTGTCTGTTTAGGCGCTAAATGCTGAGAATTGATATTCCCCATAATTGGCTCAATAATGATCACTAAACTTGACAAACAATGAGCAGCACAGAGATGCAGACAGGAAATTTCAACATGCTTATGTGCTCATAAATACTTTGGACCCAATTTCCATCCTCTTAGTGACTGATTTTGGGTGATAACAAGGCTGTAAATCAGGCAAGCCAGTGGAAATCAATCCCACCAGTTTTGGGTTGGTTTTGGCACCCTATTGAATCTTCTGGTTGCGTCTAGGATGGGTGTATGAAACACCCACCTGAAGCAGGTAGGAGTTTCAACAACAACAACAACAACTACTACAAATTGTATTTATACAGCGCCTTTAATGTAGTAAAACATCCCAAGGCGCTGCACAGGAGTATTTTAAGACAAAAAATTTGACACTGATACACATAAGGATATATTAGGGCAGGTGACCAAAAGCTTGGTCAAAGAGGTAGGTTTTAAGAAGTGTCTTAAAGAAGGAAAGAGAGGTAGTGAGGCGGAGAGGTTTAGGCAGGGAATTCCAGAGCTTAGTGCCTAGGCAGCTGAAGGCACAGACACCAAAGGTTGAGCGATTATAATCAGGGATCCTCAAGAGGGCAGAATTAGAGGAGCGCAGATATCAAGGGGGGTTGTGGGGCTGAAGGAGATTACAGAGATAGGAAGGGGCGAGGCCGTGGAGGGATTTGAAAACAAGGATGAGAAATTTGAAATCAAGGCGCTGCTTAACCGGGAGCCAATGTAGGTCAGCGAACACAGAGGTGATGGGCGAACGGGACTTGGCGCGAGTTAGGACACGGGCAGCCGAGTTTTGGATGACCTCAAGTTTATGTAGGGTGGAATGAAGAAGGCCAGCCAGGAGTGCATTGGAATACTCAAGTCTAGAGATAACAAAGGCATGGATGAGGGTTTCGGCCGCGGATGAGCTGAGGCAAGGGCAAGGTTTCAGTAACATATGTAAAAGGGATTAGAGAAGGATACCACACCATTTTCTGGCCTATAGGTATTTTGAATGCTGAATCCCCAGCATGCCTATGGAAACCTGGCAGAAAGGTGGATCTACAGGTGGGAGAACATTTAAAAGGCTCACAGCTTTCAAACATAAGTGGGTTATGCTGCGTCCATGTATAATAAGACACAGACTGCGGAGAACGGTCCAACAGGTGTTTACTCAACGTGGCTCACACTGCAACTGCCTGTACAGATTACTACTCAGTGCTATATACAGGTGTGGTCACTGCCGGTACTACAGTATACATGAGCTGTAAAAAGTAGTTCCCCCTTAAAGATATATACATTACAATTCCTCCCCTTTTAGATTAACAGTACCATAACACTCATTTAACAATTAAATATCAAACTAATTACAATTAACACTTTTAACATGCAACATTAGCTGAAAATGGCCTATTTATATATTCAGTCTTTGGGGAGGCTTCCTGATCCTTTCTGGATAGCGCCTTTCCCGAGTGTCTTGCTCTTGGTGCGGAGGCGATTCTGGCCCCCTGTCGTCGGTTGGTTCATCAGCTTCTGATGCTACTGTTTCTGGGGTAGATGCGACCTGTACATCGGGTTCATCACCAGGTACGTATGGGCGAGGCATGGGGTTGACTTGTTCCTGTTACTCTAGGATCTGGTCAGCATGGCGTCTCACGATGCTCTCCCCAATGTCCACTGTGTACATTAGTGGGCCCTGCCGTGTGCATATCGTTCCTGGCTGCCATTTTTCTGTTCGGTAGTTGCGGGCCAAGACTGGTTGCCCTACATTGAAGCTCCTTGTTAGCTTCTCATGGATGTGCTGGAATTGCTTACTCTCAACATCTCTTCGTATGTTTGGTCTGAGCAAATCCAAGCGGGATCTTAACCTTCGGTTAAAGAACATCATGGCTGGGGCCTGGTTGGTGACTGCATGTGTCGCATTCCGGTAGGCGAACAGGAAATTGTCCACCTTGTGCTGCAGCGGCATGTTGTCATTGTACATAGCCTTTATTGCCTTCTTAAAGGTTTGTACGAACCTCTCAGCCAATCCATTTGTGGCTGGATGATACGGGGTGGATGTGTAATGCCTTACCCCATTCTTTTTCAAGAACCTCCGGAACTCTTCAGACACAAACTGTGGTCCGTTGTCGGAGCAAATCTGTTCTGGCAAGTCATTCCTGACAAAAATGGTCCGTAGGACTGCAATCGTTTTCTCCGTGGGGGTGGAGGACATTTTGATGACCTCAGGCCATTTCGAGTGCGCATCCACGGCTATCAAAAACATTGAGTCCATGAATGGACCAGCAAAATCAATATGCACCCGTTGCCATGGAGATGAGGGCCACTCCCATGGGTGTAGAGGGGCCTGTGGTGGTGCATTTTGGACTCTCTGGCATCCTGAGCAGCTCTTGGTCAGGTCCTCGATTTGTTTATCGATTCCCGGCCACCACACATAAGCCCTGGCTAGGCTTTCCACTTTTACCCCTCCCAGATGACCCTCATGAAGCTCATTGAGCATTCTATCCCTTAACTTGGGTGGAATTACCACTCGGGATCCACACATCAAGGTCCCCTGGCACACTGACAGCTGTTCTCTCCTTGTCGAGAATGCTGGCAACAGTGAGTCGCCATGTGCTGGCCATCCCTTCACCGTCAAATCATATACCCGAGACAGTGTCGGGTAATTTCGGGTTTCCTTTTCGATACAAGCGTTAGTTACCGGTAGGTATTCAACTATAGTCGAATGAAATATTTCGACAGGATCCACTGCTGGTGCTTCCTCCGCAGTAGGCAGTGGCAGGCGTGAAAGCCCATCAGCATTTCCATGCTGTTTCGTGCCCTTATATTCAATCTCATAGTGGTGCGCCCCTAGAAAAAGTGACCATCTTTGTAGTCGTTGCGCAGTCATCACCGGAACGCCCTTCTTCGGATTAAAGAAGGAGACAAGAGGCTGGTGATCAGTCAGCAAGGTGAATTTCTGCCCGTGCAGATAGTGATTGAACTTTTTCACTCCCCACACTAGGCTGAGGGCTAGTTATGCTCGGCTGAGGTTAGTGATCGTGACGCAAAGGCTATTGGCCTCTCTGAGCCGTCTGAGAATTTGTGCGACAGCACTGCTCCAATGCTGTAGGGTGACGCATCACATGCCAACCGAATTGGTAATGCCGGGTTGTAATGGGCCAATACCTCTTTCGATGTGATTGGTGTTTTGCTCTTCTGGAAAGCTCATCTACATTCCTCACTCCACTTCCATGGCACCCCAGTTTGCAGTAGGGTGTTCAGTGGGTGTAGTATTGTAGACAACTTTGGCAAGAACTTATGGTAGTAGTTTACCAGCCCGAGGAACGACCTCAGTTGTGACACATTTTCCGGTGCTGGAGCCTTGACTACTGCCTCAATCTTCTCTGGGGACTTATGTAACCCCTCTTTATCAATAACGTGGCCACAATACGAGATCTGTTTTCTAAAAAACTCGCATTTGGGGCGGTTAGCTCGGAGCCCATATTCCTGCAATCTAGTGAGCACCTGCTCCAGGTTGGCAAGGTGATCACTGTCATTTTCGCCCGTGACCAGGATGTCATCCAAATAACACTGGGTCCCTGGGATCCCTTGCAGGACTTGTTCCATTGCCCTCTGCCAAATAGCCGGAGCTGATGCTACCCCGAATACCAGCCGGTTGTATTGGTAGAAACCTTTATGGGTGTTGATTGTGAGGTATTTTTTTGATGCTTCTTCTACCTCCATTTGCAGATACGCCTGGGCCAGATCAATCTTAGTGAAGCGTTTCCCTCCAGATAGTGAGGCGAAAATATCTTCAATCCGCGGAAGTGGATATTGTACGGTGTGAAGGACCGGGTTCACTGTTACCTTAAAGTCCCCACAGATGCGAACCTTCCTTGGTTCCCCAGGCGTGCTGCTCAACGACTTTTTCATCACAGGGACGATGGGTGTAGCCCACTCGCTCCAGTCTACCTTGGACAGTACACCTGAACGTTCCAGACTCTCCAGCTCTGCTTCGACGGCTGGCGGATCGCATAAGGCCTTAAAAAAATTTTAAGGCCTTAAAAAATTTTGGCCTTGCGTTTTCTTCAATTTTAATCGTCGCTGTCATGCCTTTTAGTGTTCCGAGTCCTTGCTGGAACACTTCTTTCACATCAGTTAGGATCTTTGACAGTCGCCCAGGTGTGACGTCGTCATCCTTTTTGTCAACCACAGTCAGTGCCTGTATGGAATGCCAATCCAGTTGTATTTTCCGGATCCATTCATGCCCCAGTAATGGTGGTCCTCCATCTTGCAATACATACAGGTCTAGTTTTGGTGTTTCCTTACTGTTATATATAACGGTCACCTTTATTTTTCCTTTGGGGTAGACTTTTTGCCCCGTGTACGTCTTCAAAATAATTTTTGTGTCTCTCAAGGGTATGTGTGAGAATAGCCGCTCGTAGTCCTATCGATTTATGACTGTTCGGGCTGATCCTGTGTCCAATTCCATCTTTACCTGGACTCCTGCTAACTTGAGAGTGACCCAAATGGTTCGGTGATCCTCCGTTGTGATCACATTATGTAGTTTCAGACAACTCAGTTCCCTGCTTTCGGAGTTGTTATCACTCTTTTGTTCGTCTGAACTATTCTCCGTCATCTTATGTACCATCTTGTACTTTCCTTTGGTAGCTTTCTTATTGCTGGTTTTCTTTCCTGACCTGCAGACTCGTGCTATGTGTCTTACTTTTCCACACTGTCTGCACACTTTGTCTTTGAACCAGCAATCATTCTGGTCGTGTGCTGTTCTGCCGCAGCGATAGCACTTCTCTGTTCCATATGACATTTCGTTTGTGCCATATTCTTGCGGTCTCTGTTGTATCTCTGCAGCGCCCCGTGCTGCTGCTTCATATGATACCGCAATGCTGAAAGCCTTTTCCAGCGTAAGGTCCTTTTCAGATAAAAGCCGTTTCTGGGTTCCTTCACTTTGAAGCCCACACACAAACTTGTCCCTTAAGGTATCTGCCAGTCCCGCTCCAAACTGGCAGTGTTTCGATAGTTTGCGCAGTTCTGTTAAATAATCAGCATTGCTTTCATCCTTATGCTGGTTCCGTTTGTGAAACTTGAATCTTTCTGCTATCAGCAGCAGTGTGGGGTTTAAATGT
Source organism: Somniosus microcephalus (assembly GCF_052327205.1). Classification (NCBI taxonomy): domain Eukaryota; kingdom Metazoa; phylum Chordata; class Chondrichthyes; order Squaliformes; family Somniosidae; genus Somniosus; species Somniosus microcephalus. Next base: position 139,227,228 of record NC_140991.1, read on the forward strand.
TACTTAAGTATCGTTACTATGTCTTCAAAATTCTTTTCCATTGGCTTCATTGGGCTTACTAGATTTCGTAATGAACCATACATCTTTGCACCCATTAAATTTAACAATACTGACGCTTTCTTGTCATCTTACACCTCATTTGCCTTGCAGTACACCTCTATTCGTTCGACATATGTAGTCCAATCTTCGACTTCATTGTCAAATGCGGTGATACTGCCACTCTTCGGCATTTTGGGTGTGGTTTAAAATGGCATCTCCCAATGGCTTAAAATGGCATCTCCTGCGCTTTCCTTCCTCCCCCGCTGCTGCCAACGCCGCTCCCGGCGGTTCTCGTGGCAATGGCGGCGCCTCGCGGGTTTCTGCGCGTCTCTCTCTCCCTCTCTCCGACGCTGCTCGGCCCCTGAACACCGGCTGCACCCTGTGCGCTCTGCCCTCTCTCTCTCCCCCCCGTCGACGCTGCTCGGCCCTTTGCTGTGCCGCTCGGTCGGGCTCTAGCCTGCCGCTGTCCGGGAAGGGTCTGCGCACTACCTGTTGCCAGCCCGTTTCGCTGGACCACCTCGACTGGAAAGCCAAGCCTGGCTCTCGACAGCCTCCCCCGCAATTCTCGAGTCTCTGCTGGATGACTGGGCAGTTGCCCGTGGTCGACGCCCGAGTCTCTGGCCTTGACCTCCAATCCACTGATCTGCAGGAACGAATCCCCGGGAGGTGATGCAGAGTTGCAGGTAGGTTCGAACCTGCCTCGTCGCCAATGTTGCGTCCGTGTATAATAAGACACAGACTGCGGAGAACGGTACAACAGGTGTTTACTCAACGTGGCTCACACTGCAACTGCCTGTACAGATTACTACTCAGTGCTATATACAGGTGTGGTCACTGCCGGTACTACAGTATACATGAGCTGTAAAAAGTAGTTCCCCCCTTAAAGGTATATACATTACAGGTTAGGGCCTAGAAATTCATTGTAGCCACTTTTGGGGCGCTAAAGTCGGGCGGCCGCTAAAGTTTGCGCCCGCCGCCAAATCGAGGCCACTTCTGCGATATTCATTAGCTTCGCCCTAAGAGTTTGCTCGAGCGCTAAAACATGTGCTGGACGCCTCTCTTTAGGCGCTAAGCCGGAGGTGCTGAGCGAGAGCGCCCAGGCCGGGCGCAGCGCAGGTGCGGCCATCTCGTGATTGACAGCAGACACCCTGGCGCCGGCCAGCTCTTAAGGGGGAAGGGTCGACTTTGTCTGCTGCCACGCCCTGGATAGTGGAGCCCTCCAGCTAGGCCTGAACACTGCTGCTGGACCCAAATAGCGCCTGAAGCCATGCAGAGGGCCCGTGAACGAGCGCAGCACTTCTCAGAGCGTGATCTGAGTGTGCTGGTTGGTGGTGTGGAGAAGAGGCGCCATATTTTGTACCCGGACAATGGCAGGAAGGCGCCGGTCCGCGCCTATTGGAGAGCCTGGAGGCATGTCGCCAGCAAGGTGTCAGCCAACAGCGAGGTCCCCAGGACCGGTGTCCAATGCCGCAAAAAGTTTAATGACCTCACGCGGATTGTCAGGGTGAGTACCCTTTCCAGTGACCTCCTCATCCTTGCATGTGCACCTCACATTATGGGCCAAGGGACCTGAAAGCCCTAATGGCCAGCCCTCATCCAGCAGCTATGGGACAGGCATGAACATCAATTGCACATTCTGCACTTAACACACTGGCCAAGCTATTCCACCATGGTAGGCAGTGCACACAAGATCAGGGCGACACACTGGCCAGGCTATTCCACCATGGGAGGCAGTGCACACAAGATCAGGGCGACACACTGGCCAGGCTATTCCACCATGGGAGGCAGTGCACACAAGATCAGGGCGACACACTGGCCAAGCTATTCCACCATGGGAGGCAGTGCACACAAGATCAGGGCAACACACTGGCCAGGCTATTCCACCATGGGAGGCAGTGCACACAAGATCAGGGCGACACACTGTACTTAGAGGCCGTCCTTTCTCTTGCAGGCCAAGCTGGCTAATAATAGGAAGAGCCGGACTGCGACCGGGGGAGGCCGACCCCAGATTCAGCCGCTCACCGAGCTGCAACATCGCGTGGAGCGCATCATGGGTGCCCGGGTGATTGGCCCCGTTGCATGTGGAGATGCCGACCCTGTTCTGGGCACCAATGGTAAGGACATCAACGTTTGGACCTCTCTCGTCCCACTTGCGCATCAGATCTACATCCTTTGCCATTGTCCGGCCAATGCGCTGAATGCCACCACTCATGCATCCCTCGCTGATGCCCTCTCCTCACTCTAAAGCTACTCTTGTGCCTTCCTGCTTTCAGATGGTGAGGAGGAGGTCCCTGAACTTGCCAGTGACAGCCCCTCAGAGGAGGAGGAGGAGCAAGAGGAAGGCGGCCCATCAGGGGAACCCTCAGCCGTGGCAACCCATGCCAATGTAGGGGACACGTCTTCCCTGGAGGGGAGCGTCGCGGAAGTGTCGGAGGGGAGGGGAGCTCATGGGACCTGCGGCCTGCAGAAACGCGGGAGGGGGGTGCCAGCTCGGCGGCCTTCTCCCCAGAGGGGGGAAGGGTCGGAGGGGAGTCCAATTGCTGGGCCCAGCGGTGTCCAGCAACGCAGGAAGGGTCGGCCAGCTCGGCGGCCTTCTCCCCAGAGGGAGAGTCCAGCCTCCAGTCCGGAGATGGTCTTCGCCGAGGAGATGGAACGCCTCGAGGACTTGTCCGCGGACTCGGAGCGCCGGCACACGGAGCTCATGGGGGTAGTGGCATGGTTGCCTGAGGCCATCGAGTCCCTCTCTCGGATTGTGACCGACGTCGGGGCCTCACAGGCCATCAGTTTGGCGGAATTCGGGGCAGAGCAGGCAGCGAGTGGGGCGGCATTCGGGGCAGCTCAGGCAGCGAGTGGGCAGCTGATCAGTGGTGCCGTGCAGTCACTGGGTGCTCTGATGAGGTCACTGAACAGGTCAACACGGGCACTCACTGCTGCCACACTCGCTGTGTCAGCCAGGCATCGCCAGGGCACCCGGCGCGCTGCAGCAGCACAGCGGTCTGTCCCTCGGCAGATTGGTGCGCATGCTGCAGTGCTGGCCCGGGCGAGTGCCAGTGTTGCAGGCGACCAGCGAGCGCCTGCCATCCGCCAGCTTGCCCCCATTCCTCCAGCCGCCACTGCCACTCCCCCAGTGGAGCTGCCAGGAGCTGCTGCAGTGACTGATGCTGGCCAGCCACAGCTGCAGCATTCAACAGCCGCCCGCTCGACGGCCAGACCTCGACTAGGCCGACCCCCAAGGGCATCTGCCGTCACGACATGTGCCCCTCTGGAGCCTGCCCCCAGCCTTGCAGCAGCCAATGGCCTTACTTTGAGGAGGAGCAGCAGGGCGGGCAGGGGCCACACAAAGATGGCCAAGGCATCGCCCTAGCGGGCCAAAAAGTCGAATGTGTGGCCAGTTGTGTTTGTTTTTTGAGGCCGAGAATTGGATGTTTGTTTTTTGAAGGCCGAGGATGTGATGTTTGTTTTTTACGAAGGCCGAGGATGACGGCCATTTTAGTTGCACTGTTTTGTTAATCCTCTCCAGGTTGTGGGAGCGAGTAATGTGTTTGAGTTTTTGGGGGTTCCGTCTGTTTTTGGTTTTCATGTGGGAAGGGCCCTGAGTTTGTACAATAAAGCATTTTATTTATTAACATTGTCCATGTTTGATCTTTGAAGTGTTTGTTGCCTTAACCGGCTGAGGGCTTGCAGAGCGGCTGCAATCATGTTCTTTCATTGGCACAAGCCATTCCCTGACAGGGGGCCTAGAAGTGATGTTCAATTAGCCGCCGACCTTGTGCCTCCCTCCTGGGCTGGTACTCCTCGTCCTCCTCCTCCTCATGCTCCTCCTGCTCCTCCTCCTGAGGTGGGGGTCCAATGTGAGGCGGCAGTGCCTGAGTCCTGCGGATAGCCAGGTTGTGCAGCATGCAGCAAACGACGACGAATTGGGAGACTCGGTCCTGCGAATACTGGAGGGCTCCCCCGGAGCGATCGAGACAGCGGAACCATTGCTTGAGGACGCCGATTGTTTGTTCTATGATGTTCCTAGTCGCTTGATGGCTCTCGTTGTATGCCTCTTCAGCAGGGGTCGTGGGCGCGCGGAGCGGGGTCATGAAGCCAGGTACACAAAGGATAGCCTTTGTCCCCGATAAGCCATCCTCTTGGGGGAGGCTGTGCCTGGAACATGTCAGCCACAGTTGTCTGTCGCAGGATAAAGGCATCGTGGCTGCTGCCTGGAAAGCGGGCATTGACAGCTAGGATGCGCTGCCTGTGGTCACACACCAGCTGTACGTTGAGGGAATGGTAGCCCTTCCGGTTGCGGTAATCCTCGGCATGCCCCAGAGGTGCCCGCAAAGCCACATGCGTGCAGTCAATGGCGCCCTGCACCATGGGGAAGCCCGCTATTCTTGCAAATCCCACTGCACGCTGCTGCTGCTTGTCCAGGGTCATGGGGAAGGAGATGAATTGATGTCTCCTTCTGAAAAGGGCTTCGGTCACCTGGCGGATGCAGCAATGCACGGCGAACTGGGAGATGTTAGCGATGTCCCCAGCAGCGGATTGGAAGGAGCCGGTGGCATAGAGGTTGAGAGCCACCGTCACCTTCACTGCCACCGACAGAGACGTCCTGCGCATCAGCTGTGGCTGCAGATCTCTCTGAAGCAGCTGGCAGATGTCTGCAACCACCTCCCTTCTGAATCGCAGCCTCCTTACACACATCGCAGCAGACATGGTCAGATAGGAGGACTGCTGGCGGTATACCCTGGGTGGGTAAGGCCTCAGTTGGTGACGCCTGTTGCCCCCTCTGCGTCTAGCCAGGGCTGCCACTCTCTCACGGCGTCTGTAAGCCCTTCTGGCATAAGGCTGAAAGTCAGCGTTGGCACCCAATGCAGCCCCCATTATATGCTGGCAAACACTGAGCTCTCAATGAAGGCAAAGATAATTGCTAAGCTCTGGCCTGAGCCAAAAATACCTGTCCTAGTGTTGGTCCAAACCAGTAAGCTCTCCTCCTTGGTCTCTCTCCAAAAAACCGTTGCACAAGAGTGAATGCTGCAAAATGGCTGGCCTTTATAGTGCAGGGTAAGTGCCCTTTAATTAGCGCTCCCCGCAGCCCGCCTCGGCTGTGTACCGTTCCACTTCACAGTCGTTAGGGCCGCCCGGCGCACAATGGGGCGGCGCGAGTGAAGTTCCGGTTCGGGGCGCACAAAGGGCGTTGCACTAGTAAATGACGTCATGATCTGCGCGCGCAGCAGGGCGCGCGCTAAGACTTTGTGCCGGCGCTAAATGTGTACTGAAGTTGGGGCAAGGCGCAGATCGCGCTGCGCCCAGGTGCTAAGCGCCTAGCGCTCGCGATCTACTCCTCCTAAGGCGCTAATGGCTGGTGCGCCCAACTGAATTTCTAGGCCTAGATCTTTTAAAGGCTCTTCTTATATCATAGAATTATAGAATCTTACAACATAGAAAGAGGCCATTCGGCCTGTGCCGGCTCTTTGAAAGAGCTATCCAATTAGTCCCACTCCCCCACTCTTTCCCCATAGTTCTGCCAATTTTTCCTTTTCAAGTATATATCCAATTCCCTTTTGAAAGTTACTATTGAATTTGCTACCACCACCCTTTAAGGCAGTGCATTCCAGATCATAACAACTTGCTGCATAAAATAATTTCTCTTCATCTTCCATCTGGTTCTTTTGCAAATGATCTTAAATCTATGTCCATTGATCCCTACTAACGAACATTAGTCCTAATATCAGTAAAGCACTTCTACTACATGGCTGTGACATTTTAATTTCCCGCACTAGCCAGTTTGTGTTGAGTCAGTTGAGTGACTGTTCTGTGCCATGGGCCTAACTAGGAACTGGATTTAGAATGCTTAAATTCATTTCAGGAAAGACCAGCAGTGAGAGCAAACTTGCATCTCATCACTTTAGTCTATATATGGAAGACAGTGAGCTGAATTTCCTCACCATTTTCAGGACATTAATGGTGTATAAATGGCACAGGAAATTTACTGAGCCAGGAAAATCAGGTGGAAGTCGTTTTCACCTGTCTTGTGCCATTAAAATGCTTCCCCGAGTACCTTTGTGGTTTTTGAGTCTTCCCACAATCTCTCCACCGAGTTCCGATTGGCCATATTTGCATGTATCAGAGTGAGGGCCAGTGGTGCGAGTCTCCTGGGTTTGCATTTCTAATGCACTCTGGGTAAGTTGGGCTGAGCATAGCAATAGCTTGGATCGCCTGATACAGGCAGAAGTGAGGAGTTTGTGAGTTGAATAATTGGTGAGTTTAAACACTGATTTCTACAGCTGAGAAATGCTTTTTAAAGTGTAATTTGGGGGGATTTTTGATTACAAATACCTGCTCTTGCTTCTGATTGCTTCTCACAGGGTCAGCCCACCAGAAGATTTTCAGATCCCCCACCCCACACCCCAATTAGGGCTTCTCAGGAGCAGGTATGGCATTCCCTATGGACATACAATTGTATGCCATTATCATAGAAGAGGAGGAGGAGCGAAGGACGGAGCTAAGGAGAGACAGACACTATTTAAGGTAGCCCACCAGGTGTTGCCCTCCCCCATAGAAGATACAGGCAGCACAGGTCTTATGGGGCCTTTTCTGAGGAGTTGTGCATTAGAAGAATGTGCTTTAGCAAGGAGGCAACAGGGAATCTCCGTGACCTGCTGCAGAAAGTCTGCAAACCTTGATCTGTCCACTGTCCTCTCTCAGTGGCTAAGAAAGTGACTACTGCCATCAACTTCTGCAGCACAGGGTCATTTCAAGCAGCCATGAGTGGTCTATGTAACATCAGCCAGGGAGCAGTACTGGCATGCATTCGCCAGACCACTGATGCCCCATTACAGTAGAGAAGGCTAATTCATCACTTTTGGCATTACACCAAGATAGCCGTGAGGTTTCTGGCTTCCCAAAGATCCAGGGTGCAATAGGTGGTACCCACATTGGTTTGAGAGCACTGACAGAACATCTACTCAGCTATATGAGCAGGAAGGGCTTCCACACTCTCAATGCCCAGATAGCATGTGACAACAATGAGAGGATCTGCATGTCAACACCTGATATGCAGGATGTTTCCATGAAGACTTCATCCTTCATAATTCGAACCCCCTGGCCTCAACAAGGAACAGAATCAAATCAACTGATAGTTTCTGGATGACGAGCCCTCACCCCTGTTTCTCCTCCAGAAGCTGCAAGCCAAGAGACAGCCGAAAAGATTGCTGAAGTGCAAAACCTTGCAGTCGCCTCTACCTCTGGCAACACTAGTGCTCACTCACCCACCTTGTCATTCACCCTATCTGTTGCGCTCAGTAACCCAAAGACACCGACTTGAAGGGATACAGGTAATGTAGATGAGGAATTGGCACATGGTGAGACACAGAGCCAAAGAAACCAGAGAATGTGGAAGTGGAGCTTGATGTCATTAACCAGAGGTGTAAGACATGTCAGCCATTGGCTGTAGAGCAAATAGATAATGATTCCAGGGGTTGGGCCAGAAACAAAAGGAAGCTAGCAGAACATCAGACAGATATGGAGGTTCTGTATGGCCTCTTCCAGGATGTGTGGCAAATTGCTCAGATAGCAGTGGAATCCACTGACCTGCTGTATGCTAACATCCAACTCATTGCACGGCAGCCCGGAGAGAGTGGCAGTTGGACAAGTATCTGCAAAACATCTCCCGCTTTATGCGAGGTCTAGACAAGTCAGTCAACACAATGTGGAGGCACTGCATGAAGGACTTAAGGTTTTGAGGGATCGCCTGGAGAGGGCATTGTGAACCGGGTTGCAAAATATACAGGGCAGCATCTCAGAGGGACTGAAAGATTCTCTCGCATGGATTTAAGGACCTTCCTAATTCTATTCTCCAACTGATTGCTGGTAACCAGAATCCTATTCCCAGGACCAGTGGAGAAGCTGGTATACGTGCCTCAGAGGCTGCTTCCTTTCATGGCAGCAGAACAGAGGAGAACTCCATCAGCTCCCTGCAGAGGACTTCGGCCAGAATTTTCCCATGGCCTTGCATACAGGTCTGGAGGCAGGTGGGCTGTAAAAATAGCAAAAATAGGCAACACGTCGGGAACCCGCCATCATCCCGTCTCCTTGCGCCTTTAACTAGTGCGCGTTTGTCAGCGCGCCACAGACCCGATCGGGAGAGGCGGCTGACCTAACTAAACTCATTAAATGCTTGTTATCCAGACCCTAACCAGGCTTTTTAACTGCAGCTTCTGAATTTAACAGCATGAGCACGGGATGCAACTCAGGAAGCTTGCCTGTGAAGGGGAGGAGGAGTTCAGTGGCCATTGTGCGAGGGCAATAATTGACATAAATACACACACCCTACACCTCATGAGTTGTCTCAGGGAAAGGCTGTTGATGACTTCATTTTGTGCACAGATTTAGGTTTCTGGAGTTAGCAGGTCATTTCTGCAACCTCAGAAGCCACTCTCGCCACATTGCTACTCAGCATTAGAACATTGAGGGTAAGTCCCTCTGATCGTTACTTCACCTGCCATCTACTACATCAGCATGGGTGCCACTTATACTGTCTCACCTTGGTCCTCAGAATCAGACCGAGTTGAGCACCACCACCAACAACACCAGCCACACCAGCAGCAACCACAACACCAGCCATCTCAATATCCTGATGCTCCACAGGAGAGAGGGGTGGCACCACAGGGCTGCACCGTACCAGAGGCGATACCCCCAGCACAGGGTATACAGGCAGAGGATGAGCTTCCTCAACTTGACTGAGCAGCAGTGCTGCAAGAGGCTCAGGCTATCATGTCAGGTTGCCCCAGACATTTGTAGCTTGCTGGAACAGGACTTACTGCCCAGAGGTCCTGGTGGACACTCCTTGCCAGTGGCTGTCAAAGTCACCACCACCCTCAACTTCTTCGCCTCAGGTTCCTTCCAAGGATCTGCAGCAGACATTTGCGGGATCTCCCAGTTGGCTGAAAACAAGATGCATCACCCAGATGACCGATGCCTTGTTTCACAAGTCAGCCAATTATATCAACTTTGCCACTGATGAGGCCAGTGTTACTGAGTGGGCGCTCGGCTTTGCAGCTCTGGCTGACTTCCCACAGGTGCAGGGCATCATTGACTGCACACATGTGGTCATGAAGGCAACCCATCATCACCCAGGAGTGTTTGTGAACCGCAAAGTCTTCCACTCCCTCAATGTACAGCTCATCTGCAACCATAAAAAGATCATCATGCATGTGTGTGCCAGATTCCTTGGCAGCCGTCATGACTCCTTTGTCCTGCGCCAGTCCACCCTCCCTCAGCTCTTCGCACCTCCAAACACACTTACCAGCTGGCTGCTTGGAGACAAGGGCTAGCCACTGAAAACATGGCTCATAACACCCCTGAGGAGGCCAAGTACTGACGCCTAGGAGCATTCTAATGAGAGCCACATGTCCACCAGATGTGTCATAGAGCAAGCAACAGCTGAAGATGTGCTTCAGATGCCTTGACAGGTCTGGAGGAGCACTTCAATAAGCACCAGCCAGGGTCTATAGAATCATTGTCATTTTCTGCGTGCTGCACAACATAGCACAGCAACGAGGATTGGAGCTGCAGGAGGAGTAAGGCGCACAGCACACAGCCTCTTCAGAGGAGGAGGACGAGCAGCTGGAAGACGAGGAGGAGGGGAAAGATGAGATGCAGATGCCACCAGCAGCAGTGCACATTGTTCCCTGGGAGGCCCGGGATGGCCTCATCATGGCCAGATTTACTTAACTTGCTTCCAATGCAACCACATGCCTGCCACATGCTGTACTAACTTCCCACCCCACAACAACACCATAAAGCATCCCTACAATGACCAAGCTATTGCTCTTATCCAAAGGCTCAATGCTCAAGGTTAACTAATGTCTCACTATTCACTCCAAGTGACAAAGCCATTTCCAAGGTTTGAGGCAAAAATGAACAAGACCCGAAAGTGGTGCAAAGAAAAACATTTACGTGTGCAATCAAAATAACAAACTTAGCACTAACATTTGTTGGTACACCCGGTGCATCTACTTTTGTGCCATTTTTCATTTGCGAGTGTTTCTATGAGGTGCAACCCCTGTGGCTTCAGCAGAGGTGGTTGCAGGCTGCTCACTTCCTTGCTGTGACTTGTTAGACACTTTTGCCAGACGTCCTCTGGATTTTGGAGCCTGTGGGGGCCCCGCCAAAATCTGTTCCTCCTGCAACTATGCAGGGGCAGACTCGGCCATCGGGATCTGAGGAAGCATGTGGGGTTCTGACTGAGGGGAGGCAACGGGGGAGAAGTGGGAGCACTTTGAGAAGAGCCCCACTTCCATGTCCCTTCTCACCATCATCCCTCTCATGGGCCACCTGCACTTCCCTGCTAGCATGGAGCTGGCGAACACCTTGCTGCACAGCAGTAGGGCGATGAAGGCCCAAGTCTACGTTTACATCCCTCCTAGAGAGGAGGTCTGTGAGTGCCTGCCATCTGTTGTCCACAGCTAATATGTGCTCGTGAGTGGCGCATTTGCTGCTCCATGCAGGTGGCCATCCTTTCCATGGAACAGCACATCGTCGCCATCGCCTGCGACATGGTGGTGCTCATGTTGGAGATGGACTCCCCATTCTCTGCACACTTGCAGACATCGTGGCTGCAAAAGATGCCAGAGCTTCCTACAATTGTTGCTGCACCTCCAGGATCACCCTCTTTCTCGATGGCCCCCGAGGCTCAGCGTCTGCATGCAGCTCAGCAGCACTTGGAGTGTCCTGCGCCCTCTGGCGAGGAATCTCCACTGCTGTCCCTGTCAACACCATCTGCTCTTTCTCACTTGTGACGTGTGAGACACCAGGTGCCAACACTACTCTATCTCACATTGGACCCACCGAGGTGTGCGTATCCGCACTGGTGCTGGGTGCGCTTGGGTCTGGTGACGCTGCACCCTCAGAGGCTGGAGCTTCCTCTGAGGAGTCGTCTTCCCCCTCCAGCTGGACAGTGGGGGGGGGGGTGCAGTTAATGGATCTATGGGAGAGTAAAGAGATGAATTAGAAACGTTATAATAAGAATATGTAATGTTACCATTATGCACATGATGACTTTTCACTGGATGCTGACATCAGTCACCATATGAGTGACTGTTGTATGCCAAGTGGCTTTATGAGATGTGATTCTTTCACCAGATTGCTGGGATGTGCCCCCCTCTCCGTCTCCCACCGCCAGCGTTTCTTGAGCTCCTGAAATTTCCAGAGCCACCTCCTCTGCTGCTGTGAGTTGTGCAATCACTGGAAGGCCACCTCCATTTCCTTCCCACTCCCTGTTGTTGTGGGCTCTCTTCTCCTGCAAGGAGGGAAAGAAGAGAAGTTTGAGTGAGAGTGATGGAATGAGTGTTAGGAATGGATGGGCTACAACTGTAGAGGGTGACTGTGAGGGAGTGGTGTGACATTGCCAAATGGCCTCCTTCTGTGATGTTACTTGCTATGATTGCATTAGGATGAGGGTGAGTGTCAGGGTGGTTAGTCAGATGGGGATGTGAGTATGTACATAGAGAGAGAGAGGGATGGGTGGATGTCCAAGGTATGTCCAAGGTATGTCCAAGGAATGATGTGCAGGAGTAGGCTTGGGAAGGCAGAGTGATGGGGATGTGTTGACGGGCACTTCAGGATGAGGGTGAGTGTGGCATTGCACGCACCTTTCCTGACTTCATGAGATCATTGAATTGTTTCCTGCACTGTATCCAACTCCTCCTGACCATATCCCTGCTGCTGACCTCCTCAGCAATATCCAGCCAGGCTCCCTTTGTTGCTTGTGGAGGTCTCCTTTGCCTGTCAGCTCTGACAGCCTCCACAAGAGTATGCAAAGAAGAATCAGAGAACTGGGGTGCAGCCCTCTGCCTTTGGCTATCCATGTTTCAAAAGTTTAATCTCTCCTGTGGTCTTTCTTTTACACCTTCCACCCTCCTCTGGAAACCTTCAAGTGAGCTGAGTGCAAGTCTGCTTTAAATATGGGCACTGGAAGTGAGTCATCGATGACGTCATCAGACCCGCACCATTTAATAGGGCCGGGAAACGTGCATGAGTCTTTCAATTGGGGCCATTAAGTGAAAGTCACTCTGAGCAACACACTGCTCAGAACATCATGTTTCAGACCCGCTACGCCGCCCGCACGCGCCCAACCCGATGCAAAGGTGAAAATTCCAGCCTTCATCTTTGCAGGACCACGCTGACAAGGAGCCCGTGACAGTCAGCCTTTCCCATGACCATCCTTCCATCCCAAGAGGCTGATAATATTTAGCAGCAGCCATCTACATCTCAAACCCCAGGCCCTCAGGTGAAATAAAGAAGAGTTAGAATAGGGCAGAGAAAATCTCACGTGGTCACAAGATGTACAATGACAGAACCAAAAAATGTTTTTAGAAATAGTTGCAATAAATCAATGGAATATTTGATTTGAGTACTGCTTGGCATTTGGTTCTCTTGTATGACATTGTGGAACTGATATTGATGTTGAGGCTCAGGATTAGGATTTGATGGCTAGCTGTGAGCAGCAAGGATTTTACTTAGAAATTAAAGAAGTTGGTGAGAGGAGACAGATTGTTAATGAGCTGAGACTTCAAATAATAGTACTCTATTCATCTGTGAAAGTGTGCCGCATGAGTCTGTCTCTCAGCTGTCGAGCAGCCATTGCCATTGCACCTCCTTGTTCTTCGTGGACTGGGTCTACAGCATAAGCAATGTCACCATCAGGTTCTCTGGCCTCCTCTGGGACATCAGTCCTTTCCTGATTATCGTGGAAGAGGACGAGGAGTTGTAAAGCACTCAAATTAATACCACAATTTGCAAGAAATTACTGGGTGCATATTGCAAGGCTGCCCTGGACCTATCCATTTTGTTGGAGGATTGCAATGGTTTGCTCAATTCTTATCTCTGTCTTCAGGTGTGCAAAGTTGTAGAGTTCCTCTGCAGTATTGGTGGTCCTACAAACAGGTGTCATGAACCATGGACATAGCGGGTCTCCAGCAGCCATCCTGGCCCTTGCCTCTGATGTTGAAATAGAGCTGAGACACTGAACTGATGAAGTATAAAAGTATCGTGGCAGTACCCAGAATTTTGTGAATTCATATGTAATGCCTGTCATTGCAAATGAGCTGCACAGTGATGGAATGGAAGCCTTTTCGATTCATATAAATATGGGGGTTTACACTTGGGACACACAATGCTACATGGGTGCAAACAAAAGCCTTGACAACTCTGGGGAATATTTCGATTCTGAAAAATTTAATGGCCCTCTCTGTCATCTGTCTGGGAGCACTGTCAAATCGCAAAAATTGACCTGCCCTGGCAAAGGGATTCTGGCGAGGAGTGCACAGCAAATTGGCCGATCTGGTAAATGTCCCTTGTGGTTCCCTTGACTGAGGTTGTGACATAAAAGTTAAGAGCTGTGGTCACCTTCTGTGCCACAGGGAGAGCTGTGGACTTTGGTTGCAGATCTGGATGCAGCAATGAACAGAGCTCCTGGGAAAGGGCCCATAAAGTGCACCTGGGTCTGTACATAGTGTTGGATGGGTAGTGCTGGAAAAGCCTGCCTCTCCTCTGGTGCTGCGTGATTAATCCGGCTTCCCTTACAACCTCTTGCTGCTCATCTTCCTCCAGCAAGTGTATTGTGTAAAATGGGATTCCCAGTGGGAAGACAACTGTGCAGCCCCCCAGAACCTAACTCAAAAATTGTGTTGAAATGGAATGCTTTCCAAGGATAATTTAGAATGTAAGGAAAGGCTTCCTGAGTATGAGTGAGTTTATTTTTTTACAATATCTGCAGAGTATCCCAAAATATGGTCAAAAGTCTCCACAAGCAATCTCAGTTGAGCAGTGTCTCTTTAACCAAGTATTTCCACCTTGATATACAGGTCCTGGTAAACTGCCTTTTAAATAACAGCACACGTACTCAAGTGTGGATGGAAAGGTGGAAGTGATGGAATTTAGGACTGGTAACATCATCCCGTCCTAACTCCATGATTTGTAGGTTGCTGCCACAGTTAGGGTGAGTGTGTCTTCAACCCACAATGAAACTGAAAGCAATTTCTGCTGGGGCACTTCTTCAGCAGAACCCCAGTGTAAATAGGCTTAGTTTGAAATTCCTGGCCCTGTAAAGGCGCAAAACCTGACTTATGGTCTCCCCCAACCCAGGATTTTCAGGGCCGTTACCTTTTGAAGCATTTTACTTATCTCAAGCATGCAGGGTTAGAAAATATATTTCTATCAATTTAAACTGTTCTGTTTAGAAGTTTTTAAATGTAATGACAAATAGGTAGAAATTTATCTATGTGCTATTTGTAATGAATTGCTTAACTTACTTGAGTGAAATTCTTCCACTATTTAAAAAAAAGTTATTAACTCACTTACAGTAAATGGGCGAATCACTTTGTTAGAATAGTGCACAGCTGAAATTTAACCAATTTGTTACAAATAGACTACAAAGAAGTTTCTAAACCTGAGATTGCCTTTGGTCTCCAACTAATTGATGTCCCCATATTTGATCTCCTTCTAGGAGAGTACTACTGGTTTTAAACTCAGGAAAATTATTACAGCAGAAGTCTGAGAAGAACACATCTTGTTCTAAGCTTATGGAATTGTGTATGTTTGGATTGCTGTTCTTGACAAATTTCACATTACAAGCCAGTTCTTTCTTGAAAACAAGCTGTAATATTATTTATACTACAGATATGGGCTTTAACCCATGGAAACATTTTTTAGATTTCCACAGGTAAAATTATTAAAACAAAATCAATCATCATTTAAAACAACAAATTATGGATCCATGTTCTTAATAATCTCCACTCATTCCCCTCCACTTCTAAGGGGATTCATCAAAGCAGACAAAGCCACACACACATTTATGCACCATTTCCCAGAGAAGTGACAACCTAAAATATGTGATTTTGAGCAAAGCTGAAAGACGGAATGGGTCCCAACTAGTGTTAATGCTTGATAGATTTTTACTTCAGTAACTCAGCTAAATATGTAGACTAACATTATGATAATGTTTTGGGGATTGTATTTGCTCATTTAGGAGATTTCCACCATATAGCCAAGTATATCTCTGTGATTAAAGTAGAATTATTAAAGAGGAATACTCACCTCTTTGTCTTGTGTAACCTTTGATCCTTCAAAGTCATTTTTGTAAAAGTAATAGACCTTCAAAATAGTTTTAAATGTGTCATTAACTGGTAAAAGATCATTGTTGGGTGAATTGGCATGTATTTATGATCACCAAAAGAACAAAGGGAGAAGTTAGGAGCATTTTTTTTACAGAGTGTTGCTAGGACAAGGCATTCCCTCCATCTTACTTTAAAGTAGCAAGGCTGAATTTACGTAAAGTTCAAACTCACAAAATGGAATTGAAGAACTAAAGAAAAATAAAAGAAAAATGTAATTTGCAGCATCATATCTAAGAAATTTAACCAGGATAACTGACCTGCAGAAGACAATTTATGTATAACGCCTAAAGTGCACCTAATCTCTTCCACAAGAAAATTACCCCATAAAAAGATTTTTTTTTGAAAGAAATGTATTTCTGGAT
This sequence comes from Somniosus microcephalus, assembly GCF_052327205.1. Classification (NCBI taxonomy): domain Eukaryota; kingdom Metazoa; phylum Chordata; class Chondrichthyes; order Squaliformes; family Somniosidae; genus Somniosus; species Somniosus microcephalus. The sequence continues at coordinate 139,242,793 of NC_140991.1, forward strand.
TTGTTAATGTGGGAAGTGTTAAGTCTGTGTGTTCCAGTTGTATTAAGATTAATTACTGACACAGACTACAAGAATAAAGTTTCAACAGGTCTTTACTAGTTGGAGGTCAGGACTATACTAAATACAATATCACGACACAGTGCTTATATACCGGTGGTCACCACCGGTATTACGTATACAGCAGCCAGAGAAAGTAGTACATCTCTTAAGGTGGAACAGGCTTAAGTTCTCTTAAGGTGGAACAGGTTACATACACCACAATCCTCCCTTTTTAGCTTAACAGTCATATCCCCATTTAACATAACATAATAACATATATACATATATAACATCAGGTATAAACAGTTCAAAGGTTCAGTCTCTCAGGAGGCCTTCTGATTCGGTTTGGATAACGCCTTTCAGTGGTCTCTGATTCTTGTTGCTGAGGTGACTCTTCTTGTTGGTTTCCTATGTATTGGACGTCATCATCAGGTACAGTCCCTGCCGAGGTAGATGCTTCAGGTTCATTAACGTCTTCCACAGTTGTCTCTGTCGCAACCATGGGTTCGACCCTTGCTCTTGATTCTACCAGTTGATCCGCATGACGCCTTATCACATTGTTACCAATATCTACTGTGTACATCAGAGGTCCTTGTCTGGCCCGAATTGTTCCGGACTGCCATTTTTCGTTTCCATAGCCCCTTGCCAACACTGGTTGTCCTACGTCGAAACTTTGAGTGGACTTGTTATTAATATGCCGGAACTGTTTGTTTTCCACTTCCCTCCGCACATTTGGTTTTAACAAGTCCAACCTGGACCGCAACCTCCTGTTATAAAACATCATGGCAGGACTTTGGTTAGTCACTGCATGAGCGGCGTTTCGATATGCCATGAGGAAATTGTCCACCTTGTGTTGTAACGGAATCTGATCATCATTCATGGCCTTTATTGCCTTTTTGAATGTTTGGACAAATCTCTCGGCCAACCCGTTTGTCGCCGGATGATATGGGGCAGAGGTATAATGTTTCACCCCATTCCTCTTTAAGAATTTTTGGAATTCTTCCGACACGAGCTGTGGTCCGTTGTCCGAACATATCTGTTCTGGCAATCCGTTCCTTGCGAATATTGTTCTTAACACCGCAATTGTCTTTTCTGAAGTAGTGGTATTCATCTTGATCACTTCTGGCCATTTGGAATGTGCGTCCACTGCAATTAGGAACATGGAGTCCATGAATGGACCAGCAAAGTCAATATGTACGCGTTGCCATGGGGGTGAAGGCCATGCCCATGGGTGTAGCGGTGCGATCGGAGGTGCATTTTGCACTTTTTGGCACCCAGCGCAGCTTTTTGTCAACTCCTCTATCTGTTGGTCAATGCCCAGCCACCATACATAAGCCCTAGCAAGATTTTTCATCTTAACTCCCCACAGATGACCTTCATGCAGTTCCTTTAGAACTCTTTCCCGTAACTTGGGAGGAATAATCACTCTTGTCCCGTACATCAAAGTACCATGGCAGACGGACAGCTGGTCTCGCCTTGCCGAGAATGCCGGTAACAGAGGATCACCATGTGTTGGCCATCCCTTCACTGTCACCTCGTAAACTCGGGACAGTGTCGGGTCGTTCCTGGTTTCTCTTTCAATACTTGCATTGGTGACTGGTAAACACTCGATGATGGTCGAATGAAATAACTCAACAGGGTCAACTTTCATCGTCTCTTCTGCTTCAGGTAGTGGCAGGCGCAACAGCCCATCAGCATTGCCATGCTGCTTTGTACCTTTGAATTCTATTTGATATTGATGTGCCCCTAGGAAAAGGGACCATCTCTGGAGTCGCTGTGCTGTCATCACCGAAACACCCTTCTTAGGGTTAGAAATGGATACCAACGGCTGATGGTCTGTCAGAAGTGTGAATTTTTGGCCCTGCAGGTAATGATTAAACTTCTTCACTCCCCATACAAGGCTGAGAGCCTCCCTATCGATCTGCGCATAGTTGCGCTCAGCGGAGGTCAATGATCTGGATGCAAACGCGACTGGCCTTTCCGTGCCATTTGGCAACTTGTATGAGAGTACTGCCCCAATACCATATGGAGAAGCATCACAAGCCAACCGAATAGGCAGTGTCGGGTTGAAGTGAGCCAACACTTCCTCTGAGGTGATCAATTCTTTGCTTTTGCGAAATGCCTTCTTACAGTTTTCGCTCCATTCCCATGGTACCCCCTTCTGTAAAAGAGCGTTCAGCGGGTGCAGTACCGTGGATAGATTCGGTAGAAACTTATGGTAATAGTTAATCAATCCCAGAAACGACCTCAACTGAGAGACATTATCCGGAGCGGGAGCCTTTACAACTGCCTCTATCTTGTCAGGAGACTTATGAAGCCCCTCCCGGTCAATGACATGACCACAGTACGAGATCCGCTTCTGAAAGAACTCACATTTCTGCCGATCAACTCTAAGTCCATACTCTTTCAGTCTGTTGAGCACCAGTTCCAAGTTTGCGAGGTGTTCTTCATCACCATCACCTGTAATCAGAATATCGTCCAGGTAACATTGTGTGCCTGGAATTCCCTGTAATACCTGCTCCATGGCCCTCTGCCAAATTGCCGGAGCCGATGCCACTCCAAAAACCAGCCTATTATACCGGTACAAACCTCTATGCGTGTTGATCGTGAGGTACTGGCGTGACTCTTCTTCAACCTCCATCTGCAAGTACGCCTGCGCCAGGTCTATCTTGGTGAAGTGTCTCCCGCCAGACAATGAAGCAGAAATATCCTCAATCCGCGGAAGCGGATACTGCACCGTGTGAAGCACCGGATTAACGGTGATCTTGAAATCTCCACAGATGCGAACCTTCCCTGGTTCTCCTGGCTTGTTGCTCGAAGGACGTTTCATAACGGGAACAATGGGCGTAGCCCACTCACTCCAATCTACCTTAGACAGTACACCTGAACGTTCTAGCGCTTCCAGTTCCGCTTCTACAGTAGGTTGTATTGCATAGGGTACCGGTCTGGCTTTGAAAAATTTTGGTTGTGCATGTTCATCAATCTTGATGTTTGCCGTAATTCCTTTCAGTGTTCCCAGTCCTTGCTGGAACACCTCTTTAGCATCATCCAATATTTTGGACAATCGTTTAGGTTTGACATCTGTTTCCCCGGAATCTACCGTTAGTGCTTTTAAGGAGTGCCAGTCCATATTCATTTTCCTAATCCACTCTCGTCCCAGTAGTGGTGGACCTCCTTCAGGTAGCACATATAAGTCCATTACTTGGCTTTCTTCACCCTTGTGGACCACTTTTACCTCTATCTTTCCGATGGGGTACACTCTTTGCCCCGTGTATGTTTTCAATATAATCTCCGTATCCCGAAGGGGAATATGTTGGAATAACCTTTTGTAATCTTTCTTATTCATGACCGTCAATGCCGATCCAGTGTCCAATTCCATCTTTACTTGGACTCCTGCTATCTGAAGAGTGACCCAAATTGTCTGGAGATCTGCATCCTTACCAACGTTGTGTACTCTTAAGCTACCCAGTTCATTACTGCTAGCGTCTGAATCTGACTTCTGTTTGTTCGAACTGGTCTTTGTCACCTTGTGCACCTTTATGTATTTTCCTTGCGGTGACTTTTTGTTGCTGGTCTTCTTTCCTGACCGGCATACTTTAGCTATGTGGCCAAGCCTGCCACACGTTCTGCATTCTTGGTTTTTAAACCAACACTGGTTCTGATCGTGTGTTGTCTTTCCACAACGATAACATTTTACAGTACTCAAACCCAATTTATTTGTACTGAGTTCCGGTGACCGTAGCTGCATTACTGCCGTGCCTCTCGCTGCGGCCTCGTGCGCTGCTGCCATAGTGACCGCTTTCTCAAGCATCAGCTCATTCTCCTCGAGCAGTCGCTTTTGTGTATCTTCTTTTAATAATCCACACACAAATCTATCCCTTAGCGCGTCTGTCAGTCCCATTCCAAACTGACAGTACTTTGCCAGCTTACGCAATTCCATTAAATATTCAGCATTGCTTTCATCCTTCAGCTGCCTTCTGCTGTAAAATTTAAATCGTTCCGCTAGCATCAGCGGCGTGGGGTTTAGATGATTTTTCAGGACAGTAACAATCTCCTCGAACGTCTTATCCGCCGGTTCATCTGGTGATAAAAGGTGTTTCAATTGCCCGTATGTCTTCGCACCCATTAAGTTCAATAAAGTAAGTGCTTTCTCTGCATCTGGGATTTTATTTGCTTTACAATAATTTTGTATGCGTTCTACATACATGGCCCAATCTTCGATGTCGCTATCAAAGGTATTAATGTTCCCATGTTTAGGCATCGTTGCAATTTTTTTATTTTTTTTTAATTTTATCCCAAGATGGCGGCTTCCCGCTCTTGTCTTCATCCTCCGCCTACAAAATGGTGGTTTTCCCGCGCTTGGCGGTCTTCACCCACTGGCTGCAATGGCGTTTGGCGTGCCGCTGCTGCTCCCCTTTCCCAGCGGTTAGTAACTCCCCCGACGCTGTCTCCGCTTCACCGCGGCTCCCTCGGGCATTTGCGCTTCCCCGATGTCGCGCCTCGCAGCCCTTCTTGCAGCCCGGTTATTAGCACCGGCTGCATTCGCCTTCACCGCGGCTCTCGCGCCTTCAGTCGCCCCAGACGCTGCGCCTTTTTGGCACGAAAGCAGCCCGGCCCTTATCACCAGCCGCGATCGATGTCCCCGCGCTGCGCCTTTCGGCCCGAATGCGGCCCGGCCCTTATCTCCGGTCGCGATCGATCTCACCGCCCTTATTCCTCCGTCTTCCTCCCCCCGTCTGTACAGCCAACGCGGCCGACTTTCTGCTCGCGTCGCTGACCGGCTTACCCACCACCGAGGTAGAAAGAAGATAGCTGACTGCCGCTGATGGAGGCTTCGAGTTCAGGATGTCTTCTGCACTCCGGGTTCTCGATGCCTGCCGCGCGACGTGTCTTCCAGCAGGGTGATGAGGGTGGATGCCTCTCTTCGACGCCCGTTCTGTGGACGAAGCCGCCGTGGATATAAACTGCCGCAGGGTAAGAATCGGACTCGTCGCCACTGTTAAGTCTGTGTGTTCCAGTTGTATTAAGATTAATTACTGACACAGACTACAAGAATAAAGTTTCAACAGGTCTTTACTAGTTTGAGGTCAGGACTATACTAAATACAATATCACTACACAGTACTTATATACCGGTGGTCACCACCGGTATTACGTATACAGCAGCCAGAGAAAGTAGTACATCTCTTAAGGTGGAACAGGCTTAAGTTCTCTTAAGGTGGAACAGGTTACATACACCACAGGAAGCACTTGGGTGGGCTAGTATGGACCGGGACTCAGGCAGAAAGTGGAGCACTGTGGGAGCTCCTTGAGATTTTAAATGAAGTAAATACTGCATTTTCCCAGACATGGGGTAGAGTTTCCGCTTTGAGCTCAATCGCCCAATCCGACGCAAATTGCATCCAACATTCCGCTCATTTTGGAAAGTGTTTTCTCCCCCACGCTCCCCCCCACGAGTTTCCGCTCAAAATCATAAAGCATAATTGTTTTTAAACTTTGCTTTAAAACATATTCCTTGATATATTTAAAAGTGGTAACTTCGTAAAGTTTGAATAATACAGCTGAAAATGGGATTGTAATGTATGTAATGTATATATACCTTAAGGGAGAGAACTACATTTTACAGCTCCTGTATACTGTAGTACCGGCAGTGACCACACCTGTATATAAACCCTGAGTAGTGATCTGTACAGTTAGTTCTAGAGTAACCCTCATTCAGTAAACACCTGTCAATCGTTCCCTGCAGTCTGTTGTCTGATTATTGAAGGACACAACATTAAGATACACGGATATAACATTGGCGACGACGCAGATTCGAACCTACCTGCAACTCTGCATCACCTCCCAGGGATTTGCTCCTGGAGAACAGTGGAAGGAGGTCAAGTCCAGAAGCACGGGCGTCGACCACGGGCAACCGCCCAGTCATCCAGCGGAGATTTGAGCATCGCAGGGAAGGCTGTCGAGAGCCAGGCTTGGCTTTCCAGTCACCGTGGTCCAGCGAAACGGGCTGGCAACAGGTACTACGCAGACCCTTCCCGGACAGCGGCGGCTAGAGCCGACCGAGCGGCACAGAAAAAGGCCGAGCAGTGTCGGCGGGGGAGAGAGAGAGAGGGCAGAGCGCACAGGGCACAGCCGGTGTTCAGCACCGAGCGGCGTCAATGGGGAGAGAGACGAGAGAGAGCAGAGCGCAGCCGGTGTTCAAGGGCCGAGCAGCGTCAACGGGGGAGAGAGGCGTGCAGGAAAATGCGAGGCGCTGCCATTGCCACGAGGACCGCAGAGAGCGGCATTGGCAGCAGCACAGGAACAGCGCACGAAACCCACAGGGCGTTGCCATTTGCCACAAGGACCGCCGAGAGTGGCGTTGGCAGCAGCGCGGGAGACGCCATTTTAAGCCGCAGCGGGGAAGAAAGGAAAGCGCAGGAGACGCCATTTTAAGCTGCAGCGGGGAAGAAAGGAAAGCGCGGGAGACGCCATTTTAAGCCAGTCTAACCACACCCAAAAATGCCAGAGTGGCAGTATCACAGCGTTCGACAATGAAGTCGAAGATTGGACGACATATGTCGAACGCATAGAAGTATACTGCAAGGCGAATGAAGTGCCAGATGACAAGAAAGCGCTGGTATTCTTGAATTCAATGGGTGCAAAAACATATGAACATAAGAACATAAGAACATAAGAAATAGGAGCAGGAGTAGACCAATCGGCCCCTCGAGCCTGCTCCGCCATTCAATAAGATCATGGCTGATCTGATCCTATCCGCCAATCTACTATCACAGAACCATCTCCTGAATCTAACAGAATTAGACACACGAAATAGGAGCAGGATCAGGCTACACGGCCCCTGGGCCCGCTGTGCTACCCACAGGGCCATGTCCGATCCGAACCTAGACTCATGTCCAAATTCCTGCCCGCTCCCCGTAACCCTTAATTCCCTTTACTTCTAGGAAACTGTCTATTTCTGTTTTAAATTTATGTAATGATGTAGCTTCTACAGCTTTTTGGGGCAGCATATTCCATGGACCTACCACCCTCTGAGTGAAGTAGTTCCTCCTCATCTCAGTTTTGAAAGAGCAGCCCCTTATTCTAAGACTATGCCCCCTAGTTCTAGTTTCACCCATCATCGGGAACATCCTCCCCACATCCACCCGATCCAACCCCTTCACAATCTTATATGTTTCAATAAGATCGCCTCTCATTCTTCTGAACTCCAATGAGTAGAATCCCAATCTACTCAACCTCTCCTCATATGTCCATCCCCTCATCCCCGGGATTAACCGAGTGAACCTTCTTTGTACTGACTCGAGAGCAAGTATGTATTTTCTTAAGTATGGACACCAAAACTGTATGCAGTATTCCAGGTGCGGTCTCACCAATACCTTGTACAACTGAAGCAATACCTCCCTATTTTTATATTCTATCCCCCTAGCAATGAAAGCCAACATTCCATTGGCCTTCTTAATCACTTGCTGCACCTGCATACTAACCTTTTGAGTTTCGTGCAGCAGGACCCCCAGATCCCTATGTACTTCAGTACTTTCCAGTTTCTTGCCATTAAGATAATAACTTGCTCTACGATTTTTCCTGCCAAAGTGCATAACCTCACACTTTCCAATATTGTATTCCATCTGCCAAATCTCTGCCCACATACTTAGCCTGTCTATGTCCCCTTGCAGGTTTTTTATGTCCTCCTCACTCACTACTTTCCCTCCCATCTTAGTTTCATCTGCAAACTTTGATATGTTACACTCGGTCCCCTCCTCCAAATCGTTAATATAGATTGTAAAGAGTTGGGGACCCAGCACTGACCCCTGCGGAACACCACTAGTTACTGATTGCCAGTCTGAGAATGAACCATTTATCCCAACTCTCTGCCTTCTGTTAGATAGCCAATCCTCTATCCATGCCAGAATATTACCCCCAATCCCGTGATTTTTTATCTTAAGCAATAATCTTTTGTGTGGCACCTTGTCAAATGCCTTTTGGAAGTCTAAATACACTACGTCCACTGGTTCCCCTTTATCCACCCTATATGTTACTTCCTCAAAGAACTCCAGCAAATTTGTCAAACATGACTTCCCCTTCATAAAACCATGCTGACTTTGTCCTATTAAATTATGATTATCCAAATGTCCTGTTACTGTCTCCTTAATAATGGACTCCAAAATTTTACTTACCACAGGTGTTAGGCTAACCAGTCTATAGTTCCCATCCTTCTGTCTACTGCCCTTTTTAAATAAGGGTGTTACATTAGCAGTTTTCCAGTCTGCCGGGACCTTTGCTGAGTCCAGGGAGTTTTGGAAAATTATTACCAGTGCATCCACAATCCCTACCGCCACTTCCCTCAAGACCCTAGGATGTAAGCCATCAGGTCCAGGTGATTTATCCGCCTTGAGTCCCATTATTTTACCGAGTACCACTTCCTTAGTGATTTTGATCGTGTTTAGCTCCTCCCCTCTTATAGCCCCCTGTTTGTCCAGTGTTGGGATATTCTTAGTGTCCTCTACTGTAAAGACTGATACAAAATATTCATTCAGTGTTTTTGCCATCTCCATATTTCCCACCATTAATTTCCCGGTCTCATCCTCTAAGGGACCAACATTTACTTTAGCCACCCTTTCTCTTTTTATATAACTATAAAAACTCTTACTATCTGTTTTTATATTTTTTGCTTATTTACTTTCATAATCTATCTTCCCTTTCTTAATCAATCTTTTTGTTATTTTTTCTGTCTTTTAAAGTTTTCCCAATCCTCTATCCTCCCACTAGATTTGGCTACCTTATATGCCCTTGCTTTTAGTCGAATACTATCCTTAATTTCTTTACTTAGCCACGGATGGCTGTCTTTTCTTTTACGCCCTTTTCTTCTCAGTGGAATATATTTTTTTTGGAAGTTGTAAAATAACTCCTTAAATGTACACCACTGATCATGCATTGTCTTACCCTTTAATCTATTTTCCCAATCCACCCGACTCAATTCCGCTCTCATAACTTCATAGTCTCCTTTATTCAAGCTTAGCATGCTTGTTTGAGATCCAACCTTCTCACCCTCTAATTGAATATGGAATTCAACAGTTATTTGTGCCATTAACTCATCTATTTTGTTACGAATGCTACGTGCATTCAGATAGAGAACTTTCAAATATGTTTTGCGACACTTAGTTCCTGCTTTTGCCCTTTTTATTACTTTACCTTTTACCTTCTGCCCCTTCCTGACACGCTCTGGTTTTTAATTTCCCCACTGCTACCTAAGTCTATGACCTTCTCTGTTGTCATTTTTATTATTTGCTCTCTAGGAACCTCCCCCCCACTAGTTAGTTTAAAGCCCTCTCTACAGCCCTAGTTATATGATCCGCCAGGACTCTAGCCCCAGCACTGGCCAAGTGAAGCCCATCCCAACGGAACAACTCCCTCCTGCCCCAGTACTGCTGCCAGTGTCCCAGGAAGCAAAACCCATTTCTTGCACACCAGTCTTTGAGCCACGCATTTAACTCTCTAATTTTATTTGTCCTAGCCAAATTCGCTCATGGCTCTTAATTACCCTTGAGGTTCTGTTTTTTAATTTGACCCCTAGCTGCTCATACTCCTTTAACAGAACCAGCTTCCTAGTCCTATCTACGTCATTTGTACCAACATGGACCACGACAACTGGATCCATCCCCTCCCACTGCAAGTTTCTTTCCAGCCCAGAGGAGATGTCTTTAACCCTGGCACCTGGTAGGCAACACAGCCTTCGGGACTCTCGCTCTCGGCTGCAGATAACTCTATCTATCCCCCTAATAATACTATCCCCTACCACTACAACATTTCTATTTACTCCCCCCTCTTGAATGGCCCCCCATTCCACGGTGCTGTGGCCAGGTTGCTCACCCTCCCTGCAGTCCCTACTCCTGTCCCCACAGGGAGTAAGAACCTCGAACCTGTTGGACAAGAGCAAGGGCTGCAGCTCCTCCAGCTCTACCTCCTGGATCCCCGTACCTGCCTCACTCGTAGTCACACCATCCTGTCCCTGGCCATGGGCTACACCTGAATTAATTAACTTCATAGGTGTGACCACCTCCTGATACACAGAATCCAGGTACTTCTCCCCCTCCCTGATGTGTCGCAGTGTCTGAAGCTCAGACTCCAGCTCATCAACACGGAGCTGGAGTTCCTGTAGCAGCAGACACTTGTCACAGACGTAATCACCGTGAGCCTCAATGGGGTTCACCGGCTCCCACATCTCGCAACAATAACACATCACCTGCTCCATTCTATGTAATTAATTAAATTTTTTATTGTTAGTTATGGACACCCTCTGCCCGATTTTAGATGCTAGTATCCCCTTTAATTAATTGGATTTAAATTAAATCAATCCCTCTAGTTACACCAGTTAAATGGTTTACCAATAGTCACTCTGCACCAGAAAGGCCTTATTAACTACAACCCACATAGTTAAAGTTTGAAAAGAGCACCTAACACCCCACTTACCCTAACTCACACTTACCCAAACTTATGTTCATAGTATGGCTTACTAGGAAACCTAGTAACCCCAGAGAAGCCATTAGAAAAGGATTTTGAAAACATAGTGTCAATCCTACAGGACCACGTAAACCCCACACTGCTGCTGATAGCAGAAAGATTTAAGTTTCACAAAAGGAACCAGCATAAAGATGAAAGTAATGCTGAGTATTTAACGGAACTGCGCAAGCTATCGAAACACTGCCAGTTTGGAGCGGAACTAGCAGATACTTTAAGGGACAAGTTTGTGTGTGGGCTTCAAAGTGTAGGAACCCAGAAACGGCTTCTATCAGAAAAGGATCTTACGCTGGACAAGGCTTTCAGCATTGCAGTATCACACAAAGCAGCAGCACGGGGCGCTGCAGAGATACAATGGAGACCGCAAGAATATGGCACAAATGAAATGTCATACGGAACAGTGAAGTGCTATCGCTGCGGCAGAACAACACACGACCATAATGATTGCTGGTTCAAGGACAAAGTGTGCAGACAGTGTGGAAAAGTAGGACACATAGCAAGAGTCTGCAGGTCGGGAAAGAAAACCAGCAGCAAGAAATCTCCACAGGAGAAGTACAAGAAGGTACATAAGGTGACAGAGAGTAGTTCAGACAAACAGAAGAGTGATACAGACTCTGGAAGCAAGGAGCTGGGTTGTCTGAAACTACATAATGTGATCAAAACAGAGGATCACCAAACTATCTGGGTCACGCTCAAGATAGCAGGAGTCCAAGTGAAAATGGAATTGGACACAGGATCAGCCCTAACAGTCATAAACCGAAGGGACTACAAGCGGCTATTCTCACATATACCCTTGAGAGATACAAAGATACAAAGATTGTCTTGAAGACGTACACGGGGCAAAAAGTCTACCCCAAAGGAAAAATAAGGGTGAACGTTATATATAACGGCAAGGAAACACCAAAAATGGACCTATATGTATTGCCAGATGGAGGACCACCACTACTAGGACGTGAATGGATCCGGAAGATACAGCTAGATTGGCATTCCTTACAAGCACTGACTGTAGATGCCAAAAAGGATGACGACGTCACACCTGGCCAACTGTCAAAAATGCTAACTGACGCACAAGAAGTGTTCCAGCAGGGACTCGGAACACTAAAAGGCATAACAGCGATGATCAAAATAGAGGAAAATGCAAGCCCAACATTTTTTAAGGCCAGACTGGTACCTTATGCGATCCACCCAGCCGTCGAAGCAGAGCTGGAAGGTTTGGAACGTTCAGGAGTACTGTCCAAAGTGAACTGGAGCGAGTGGGTCGTTGAGTAATACGCCTGGGGAACCAAAGAAGGTTCGCATCTGTGGGGACTTTAAGGTGACAGCGAACCCAGTCATTCGCACTGTACAATATCCGCTTCCGCGGATTGAAGATATTTTCGCCTCGCTATCTGGAGGGAAACGCTTCACTAAGATTGATCTGGCCCAAGCGTACCTGCAAATGGAGGTAGAAGAAGCCTCGAAACAGTAGCTCACGATCAACACTCATAAAGGTCTCTACCAATACAACCAGCTGGTGTTCGGGGTAGCATCAGCTCCGGCTATTTGGCAAAGGGCAATGGAACAAGTCCTGCAAGGGATTCCAGGGACCCAGTGTTATTTGGACGACATCCTGGTCACGGGCGAAAATGACAGTGATCACCTCGCCAACCTGGAGCAGGTGCTCACTAGATTGAAGGAATATGGGCTCCGAGCTAATCGCCACAAATGCGAGTTTTTCCAGAAGCAGATCTCGTATTGTGGCCACGTTATTGATAAAGAGGGTTTACATAAGTCCCCTGAAAAGATTGAGGCAGTAGTCAAGGCTCCAGCACCGGAAAATGTGTCACAACTGAGGTCGTTCCTCGGGCTGATGAACTACTACCATAAGTTCTTGCCGAATTTGTCTACTGTACTACACCCACTGAACACCCTACTGCAAGCGGGGGTACCATGGAAGTGGAGTGATGAATATAAATGAGCTTTCCAGAAGAGCAAAGCATTGATCACATCAAAAGAGGTGTTGGCTCATTTCAACCCAGCACTACCAATTCGGTTGGCGTGTGATGCATCACCCTATGGTATTGGAGCAGTGCTGTCGGACAAATTCCCGGACGGCTCGGAGAGGCCAGTAGCCTTTGCGTCTCGGTCACTAACCTCAGCCGAGCGTAACTACGCCCAGATTGACAGGGAGGCCCTCAGCCTAGTGTGGGGAGTGAAAAAGTTCAATCACTATCTGCACGGGCAGAAGTTCACCTTGTTGACTGACCACCAACCACTTGTCTCAATCTTTAATCCAAAGAAGGGCGTTCCGGTGATGGCTGCGCAACGGCTACAAAGATGGTCCCTTTTTCTAGGGGCGCACCAATATGAAATCGAGTATAAGGGCACGAAACAGCATGGAAACGCTGATGGGCTATCACGTCTGCCACTGCCTACTGCGGAGGAAGCACCAGCAGTGGATCCTGTCGAAATATTTCATTCGGCTATATTTGAATGCTTGCCAGTAATTAACGCTGGTATAGAGAAGGAGACCCGAAATGACCCAACACTGTCTCGGGTATATGATTTGACAGTGAAGGGATGGCCAGCACATGTCGACTCACTGTTGCCAGCATTCTCATCCAGAAGAAAACAGCTGTCAGTATGCCAGGGGACCTTGATGTGTGGATCCCGAGTGGTAATTACACCCAAGTTAAGGGAGAGAATGCTCAATGAGCTTCACGAAGGTCATCTGGGAGGGGTGAAAATGAAAAGCCTTGCTAGGGCTCATGTGTGGTGGCCGGGGATCAATCAGCAAATCGAGGACCTGACAAAGAGCTGCTCAGGATGCCAGAAGGTCCAAAATGCACCACCACATGCCCCCCTACACCCATGGGAGTGGCCCTCCTCTCCATGGCAACGGGTGCATATTGATTTTGCTGGTCCATTCATGGACTCAATGTTTTTAATAGCCGTCGATGCGCACTCGAAATGGCCTGAGGTGATCAAAATGTCCTCCACCACCACGGAGAAAACTATTGCAGTCCTACGGACCATTTTTGCCAGGAATGGCTTGCCAGAGCAGATTTGCTCTGATAACGGACCACAGTTTGTGTCCGAAGAGTTTCGAAGATTTATGAAAAGGAATGGGGTAAGGCATTACACATCCATCCCATATCATCCAGCCACAAATGGATTGGCTGAGAGGTTCGTACAAACCTTTAAAAAAGCAGTAAAGGCCATGTGCGATAACGACATTCCACTGCAGCATAAGGTGGACAATTTCCTGTTAGCCTACAGAAATGCGACACATGCAGTCACCAACCAGGCCCCAGCCATGATGTTCTTTAACCGAAGGTTGAGATATCGTCTGGATTTGCTCAGACCAAATGTACAAAGAGATGTTGAGAGTAAGCAATTCCAGCACATCAATGAGAAGCCGACAAGGAGCTTCAATGTAGGGCAACCAGTCTTGGCCCGCGACTACCGAACAGAGAAATGGCAACCAGGAACGATATGCACACGGCAGGGGCCACTAATGTACACAGTGGATGTTGGGGAGAACATTGTGAGACGCCATGCTGACCAGATCCTAGAGTCACTGGAATGAGTCAACCCCATGTCTCGGCCATACGTACCTGGTGAGGAACCCAACGTACAGGTCGCATCTACCTCAGAAACAATAGCATTGGAAGCTGATGAATCAACTGACGACAGGGTGCTAGAATTGCCTCCGCACCAAGAGCGAGACACTCGGGAAAGGCGTTATCCAGAAAGAATCAGGAAGCCTCCCCAGAGACTGAATATATGAATGGACTATTTTCATATAACATTGTATATTAAAAATGTTAATTGTTAAATGAGTATTATGGTACTGTTAATCTAAAAGGGGAGGAATTGTTATGTATGTAATGTAATATATACCTTAAGGGAGAGAACTACTTTTTACAGCTCCTGTATACTGTAGTACCGGCAGTGACCACACCTGTATATAAACCCTGAGTCGTGATCTGTATAGTTAGTTCTAGAGTAACCCTCATTCAGTAAACACCTGTTGATCGTTCCCTGCAGTCTGTTGTCTGATTATTGAAGGACACAACATTAAGATACACGGATATAACAGGGTTTACCACAAAAAATAAGCATTTTAAATCACAGTGTTAATCAACCACCTGTGGGTAACCCAATTCTAAATTTACTGAAAATTACTTTAAAAAATATACAAAACTATTTTCTCGTTAAATTGGGATACAAAATTAATTCAAAAGCTTTTAAAACGTTCCTATTGGTGTCCTTGCGCCCAAAAGATCCATCTTAATTTTTGGAGCCTCCTCGAAGGCCTGCAAACGAGCACAATTAGTGGAAACTCCCAATGGTAATTAATTCACCCTGAGGCCATGGCTAATTTTGTGGGTGGGGCCTGCTTCTGGCGTGTTTTTTTTAATGTAGCGCAAAAGATCGCAGAAGCTCGATTTGTGCTTAAATTTCCGCAATCATTTGCACCGATTACGCCGATTTTGGGAGAATTGCGCCAAAGAAAATAGGCTTTTATCTCCAACTTCAGTCATTTTTGTGTTTTTGTGACTTCTCCAGTCAGACCACTTTGATACAAACTTCTGAGAATAGAGCACCAGCTCTGAGATTTTACCGCAGAAGCACTTTGGCATTTGCACAAAGACAACAGAAGTACCTGAAAATACTAATTTTAGCAATTAAAATGTCCCAAAGAAGACATCCATTTTGATTTATTATTCTTCACCTTTTAAGAGAACATTCAGTTTCTTTTCGGAATCGGTTTTGATTCAAGTGTCACTCTTGCCTCTGAGTCAGAAGGTCATGGGTTCAAGCTCCACTCCAGAGACTTGAGCACATAATCTAAGCTGACACTCCAGTGCAGTGCTGAGGGAGTGCTGCACTGTCAGAGGTGCTGCTTTTCAGATGAGACGTTAAGCCGAGGCCCTATATGCCCTCTCAGGTGGACGTAAAAGAACCTATGACACTATTTGAAGAGCAGCGGAGTTGTGCTGGTTAATACCTATCCCTCAAACAACAGCTAACAACAGGTGAGCTGGTCATTTATTTCATTGCTGTTTGTGGGACCTTGCTGTGCTCAGATTTCCTACATTAGAACAATTACACTTCAAAAATACTTTATTGGCTCTAAAGTACTTTGACATGTTCTGGGGTTGTGAAAGGCACTATATAAATGCAAATTATGCTTATCTATTTACAGTTAGGAATATAAAATAAATCCCCAGAATGCTGCTTTTATGTTTTCATCTTTTATTTTGATTCTTTGAATGTTTATACGGTGTAAATGACTGCCAAACACACAAACAAATCTTTAATTTTACTTGTATTATTAAAAAGGAAAGGAAAGAGTATGATGCTTACGCATCTGGTAGTGTGCTTTCCTAGGATTAGATGATTCCAAGTTGACCTTTAGGCTAGCCTGAAATTATGGCCCCTATTGTAAATAATGGAGCTAGTCCAGGACACGTGGGGCTCTTCCCCGGCAATGATGTCCCTGGAGCTACCAGGAGGCAAGAAGACCTCATTTGGTAGATTTCTTGAGGCCACAAGTACTTGGAGTACTATGCACAGTTATGGTTTTCATATTATAAAAAGGATATAGAGGCATTGGATAAGGTAAAAAACAGATTCACAAGGATGGTACCAGAACTGAGAGGATATACTTACATTGTAAGGATGAACAGGCTGGGGCTCTTTTCTCTAGAAAAAAGAAGGCTGAGGGATGACCTGACAGAGATCTTTAAGATAATGAAAGGGTTTGATAGGGTAGACATAGAGAAAATGTTTCCACTTATGGTGTAGTCCAAAACTAGAGTTCATAATTATAAGATAGTCACTGATAAATCCAATAGGCAATTCAGGAGAAACTTTTTTACCCAAAGACTGGTAAGAATGTGGAACGTGTTATCAAAAGGAGTAGTTGAGGCAAATAGCATAGATGCATTTAAGGGGAAGCTAGATAAGCACATGAGGGAGTAAGGAATTGAAGGATATGCTGATAGGGTGAGATGAAGCATAATGGGAGGAGACTCATGTGGAGCACAAATGCCGACCAGTTGGGCCAAATGGCCTGTTTCTGTGCTGGACACTCGATGGAACAAAATGCAATGTTTTACAAAAAAAAAATCAAGCAGTTTTTTTGTGAATCTTGTTTTGAGTGGGCTGTTTCTCCTCTTTGAAATAATTGTAATAATCCTGCAATATTGGCTCAGATGTTTCTAGAGTGGGGTGTCTCGCAGTGTGCCCTGCTAGTTAAACTTTTTTCTTTACCCTTCAGCTTGAAAATATTTTTAACTCCAAGTTGCTGAAAGTGCAAGCTGATAATGGCACGGTGAGGGCAACGGGGCATCTGGGGCTTTGGTGAATGATGGAACCAACAGTCTATCTCCTTAACCAATGAGATTTAAGGATTGAGACAGAAACAGATGTACAATGGAGAAGGAAATAGAGTGAATTAGAGTCAAATCAGGTACAGGAAGAGAAATAAAGACAAGTAAAGAAAGATTGGATTAAGAGAGAAAAAAAGTCAGAAAAGAAAAGTAAGAAAAAAATTAAATTAAAATTTTTTTAAATCTCTAACAACAATTTACTACCTGTAGGAATGAGACTCCACAGTTTCAATTGTTCCCTTTCTGGGCTTGAGAGGTTGAATTGCAGGAACATAAATCTTGTCATTAAAAAGGTGCTTACTGTTGGATGAAGCTGTGTCAAA
The DNA here is from genome assembly GCF_052327205.1 of Somniosus microcephalus. Lineage (NCBI taxonomy): Eukaryota > Metazoa > Chordata > Chondrichthyes > Squaliformes > Somniosidae > Somniosus > Somniosus microcephalus. The sequence goes on from NC_140991.1 coordinate 139,260,049, forward strand.
TTCTCTTTATGTAAGAAATCCATTGAGCCTTTGGATATAGTTGCCGTCCATGTGGAAAAACAAATCAAATGATATCTGACATTAATACCATCCCCTCTTTCTCCCAAATGAGAACCTCATTGAATCAAGTGGTTAAAATTTCTTTGATTTGCTAAGCATTTTCTTAAAATTTACAATTTCTTAAATAAACAATCATGTTTTTATATTATGAGAGTGGTATGCTTTTTGAAGTATTACTAATGAGGGTTACCAGTCAACATTCAGCACAATATTTTCTCCTCATTTTATCTACTTATCATAATTCATTTAACGTGCCAGGACTGATGAAAGTCAATAAGTACTCTGGACAAGAGTGGGATTAAGAGAGTGAATAGGGATTTCCTGTGTCTGCTCAGTCTTCACAAATCCAGGTTAGGAGCCTTTTTCTAAGGGTGCCTTTTTTTAAGTACTAGCCCGAATACTCACAGGGAGGTTGAGGGTGAGCTGCCATTTTTGTGAAGGCTAACAGCCGAGCAACACAAATTGTCCGGCAACTTGTGGAAATTTACAAATCAGGGGATATCTCTTCCTTGATACTGGATGATTTACACAATAATAACGGCGAGCTCCATTAAACTCGCCATTGTGTTGGCAGCAAAATCTGAGCCATTGCTGTTTTTCAGATTGATCAGAAAATATAACAGTTATGATTTCTTCCTCAGATCCATTACAATTGAAAATCTCTCTTACAGTTCTTAGAAAAAGGCACCTAACCTGGATTAGTGAAGACTGAGCAGACACAGGAAATCCCTGTTCACTCTCTTAATCCCACTCTTGTCCAGAGTACTTATTGACTTTCATCAGTCCTGGCACGTTAAATGAATTATGATAAGTAGATAAAATGAGGAGAAAATATTGTGCTGAATGCTGACTGGTAACCCTCATTAGTAATACTTCAAAAAGCATACCACTCTCATAATATAAAAACATGATTGTTTATTTAAGAAATTATAAATTATAAGAAAATACTTAACAAATCAAAGAAATTTTAACCATTTGTTTCAATGAGGTTCTCATTTGGGAGAAAAAGGGGATGGTATTAATGTCAGATATCATTTGATTTGTTTTTCCACATGGACGGCAACTATATCCAAAGGCTCAATGGATTTCTTACATAAAGAGAATTTGACACAGCTTCATCCAACAGTTACTATCGCTGAACAGTAGAGTACAGACTGCTGGAAGCAAACTCTAACTTCAACTGTCACTCTATAGCCTGAGGAATTGCTTGCTTGTTTCAGCAGCAATAATGACTTCATATGTCTGCTTCTATACGCTATATTTATAAGGTCAGGAGCGGGTCAGCTTTTGCCACTCAAACAAAATAAATACTAGCACAGGACAAGGTTGAGACATGTTCAAAATATTTTGATAAAATGTAAGCCATCTGAACAGTCTATTAGAGTGGAAAATGTACTGGAGGTGTTACATCAAGACAAATTTCAATCATTTTCTGAACTTACTGTTGGGGTATATAAAAGAACCATTGAAATTCCTCCCCTCAGAAAAAAAAATCCAAAACTTTCCACAGACTGTTGGTGGAGACATAAAAATAATCGCTCGAAATTTCCGTTGGGACTCTTCTGATGTACTGCCATAACTTTGGTGGATGTTCGACAGAAACCCCAGAGAAACTGCGTAAACATTTCTCTAAGGTTTCCGGCAATCATCCGCCAAAGTTACGGAAGGAGGTTGGAGAATTCCCATTGAAATTCTTCCCCCATAACTTTATTCATGGAACGCCAATCATCCTTAAATTCAAGAGGTTCTACTCTACCACTGGTGGGGTGGGACTTCTGCATCTTCTATTTTAATATTTGATGTTCCGTGCACTGGGAAATCCCCAAAACATTGCTCTTTCTTAATGAGCTTCCACTGTTCATGCCCCTTTAAGGTGAAGGCTGCCTTTAAGGCCCAGAAAGCACCCATACTTCCTCCTTTCGTCATGGCCACGACCAATAATGCACACCCATATGCTCTTACATGTGCCATGTTGCACTTCCTTCATTCTAATTAGGCCCAAAAGGATGTTCGAGTGCTGGGCTCTGGGTCCAGGTGGAACACACTAATTGCTCCCAGACAGCACCATGAGAGAAGATCAATCTCATTGACACTTAGAACCTCATTCCCCATATATGCTCGGCATCTCCATTTTAAGTGTACTGAGACTATAAAAATGGAAGAAATACTGTTATCGCTTTTGCATATCAGTTTAGTCACACCTCCCTTTTCATTACCACTAACAGCAGCAAGAAGAAAACATTCCAATCTGTATCTGATCGGCTGCCTAGCTTCAGCGTGAGGTCGAAAGAAACTCAATTTACGCAGTTTATTCCGTCCATCTTCTGCTCAAGTTACAGTGGCCAATCAGGAGAACCTCATAGGAAATTCTCAGTGAGTCTCTTTATACACATTGATAGATTTTGTGTGGTACACTAGGATGAGATAAATATCTCTGGTTTCTAAGGTAGACTAGAATAAGAATGTTACACCCCTGTCCAAGAAAGGAAAACAGGATATGTCAGGAAATTTTAGGCCAGTAAGCCATACCTCAGGTATGGGCAAACTTCTAGGCTACAAAATTCCTGGGGACAGAGAGGGCAAAAAAGCCTGTTTTGCATCAGAGGATGGAGAGGGGGAATTTGGAGTGGAACTGTAGGGGTTCGCAAAATTCCCCTATTTTCCCTGAAGATCGGAAATATTGGTCCACATCGTGGACGAAGAATTGGGTGATGTGAATTGTCTACAATGTTTTAAAATGTGCCCAGAACTACAAAAGGCTGCGTTGAGATGGACAGCATGTGGACAACACCTGAATTGAGGAGTTCTGTGGAAAAATTCGCACACCTTAATGACAGTACATTTTTTATTAATAAAATTGTTCCCTGGAGTTTGGTCAATCACAAAGCTTTTAAAATGGCTGTCAGAGAAAGCACTGGCCAAGAACAATAGGGCTTGGATAAGCAGCCCGTGATCTCTGTGTAAGTGGGAGGATCATACAGTGGCAGATAGACCTGTCAATCAAACCAGGGAGTTTTCCTTCTACAGAGGCAAGGTTTGTTTACACGAAACTGCAGGATATTGACATAAGGAATTATCCACTTGAGAACTAAACCGCAGAACAATCGGTTTCTGTTTACACAGAAATCCAAACCCATTCAAACACCACTCACACACAATGGATACATCTAAACCATGGAAAAGACTTTTGATATGGAACAGTTAAGAAATGAATGAGGTTTTGAATCACCCATTGACTCAGACAATACGGCAGTTGGATTCCCTTTGTTCAGCCCAGGGAGCTCCAGAGATGGGCGGGAACATTCCGGCCCCAGAGTGTAGACACATTAAACCACTCCAAACCCATTTGAGTCAGCCAATCATGGGCCTTCTCTTGTATATATTGGAACTTTTGGGCGCGAATTTTGCACACAGACCCTTTCAGCGCCAAAACAGCAGGAGTTGGCAGGATATAAAGATAGCTTCTGAAGAGCTATCTCTCTCTCTCCCTTGGACACCAGGTGAGCTGGTTTTTGACTCCTCAGCAAAGCAATCTAGTAAGGAATTAGGGGGTGGTGATTTAAGGGAAATTACTAAGATTGTTTAATTAACATTGTAGTCACTTATCCCTCGTTTTTGCCGTCCGCCTTCCCCTGTTAAGTAGTTTTACTGTAATTACTGTGTTCGTGTGGTATAGTTTATTTAGTTAATAAAGCTTGATTTTTCTCTCATCCAGACCATTTGTCCGTTTTAATATCATTAATTATAAGTTCCTCCAGTCAGAACTGGAAGGTGGGGTTAGCGATTCGAAACCGCTGTTTGAAAATTGGTTTATAGTGTAGCAGCAAAAAGGCTGCCTGACCAGGTGAATTACCGTAAACCAGGTAAAAGGTTGGAATTGGTCAGAGCATAGGCAAAGGCTGCTGGCCAGGTAAATTACCATAAACCAGTTAAAAGATGCCCCCCTACAGAACTCGTGTCTGCCAGGATTCAGCCCCATTTTCTGTGCGGGTTGCTATCGGTAGGTCTTCCACCTGGCCCTTCCCCCACAACAAAAGGGTGTGTCTGGGGAAGCTCCTGGGCATCCTGGGAAATTTCACATGGGATAGGTCCAACGGAACTTAGACCCATTGAGAGCAGGCATAACTTTCATTATAGGCATAGTGAAGGCCCTAAACCTTTACTATACATGATCAGTATCTGATAGGTAGAGGTATGCTGCAGCTGAACTAGAGCTAACAATATCAAACATTAAATTGAAAACAAAAGTAATTGTGTTAATTTTCCGGTGAGCAGAAGTTTATATTAGAAAAACCCCACAAGATTCATAATTTGAGACATGACATAAGTAAGTGTAGGACACTTGGGAAGAATCAGTGACTTTGGACCTATGGGTCCCAAAGCTCTCCACTGCTGGGGTTTTCCTCATGTCATGTCTGGGTCTGTTGTAGACTAATTGATTGCTATGATTAGTCAACAACTCCATTATCATTGTATCATGTGAGTACCAGGATGGTAGAAGGTGAACTAGATGGACCTTGGTCTTTTTTCCTCTAACAATTGCTATATTCCTATATCAAAGAAAGTACATTGAACACGATAAACCAATTCTATCAGTATACAACCAGCAAACCTGCAACACACAAAGATTCAAACAGAAAGAGTGGAACAATTGGATACAAATTACAGCTATGATTAGGAAATAGAAGCAGGTGATCTCAGTAGAAATACACAGCTAAAATTCTTGTTAGGCCTGCCTACACAATGATGGTAAAGGGGTTACACGGCATCACCAGAACAGCAATCATTACATTTGAAGAGACAGTTTCCCCATTTAAATCTCAATTTAACAAGTAAAATATATAAAAATAACAACAGAAAATGCTGGAAAAACTCAGCAGGCCAGGCAACATCCGTGGAGAGAAATTAGAGTCGACGTTTCGGGTCGAAACCCTTTTTCAAAACTGGAAAGGAAATGAAATAGATCGAAAGGAGCACTGGGGAGGGAACAAAAGAAGTGAATAGACATTAAGAGGTATTCAAAACGAGACGAGATGGTGATAGGACTAGTAAAGAGACAAAAGACGGCTAAGATTAGGTGTGAAATGTACTGGCAGAATGAGAGACAGCTGCCATGTAAAAAAAAAAGAGGAAGGGGGGGGAGGGAAAACCCAAAACAAAGGGGTGGGGAAAAACAAATATAAGTAAAAATGTAATAGGGGCCGAGGTTATGATCTGAAATTGTTGAACTCGATATTGAGTCTGGAAGGCTACTATATATACTATCTACAGAGTTCCCTGGTAATCAACTGCTGATCATAACACGCTTAACCTGTGATTGGGACTGAAGCCTACCCGATATTATAGCAGGCCTTATTTAGGTTTTTAAAAGTATCTGAGCGAGACCATCCAATACTGACTGGGAATGTGGGTGGACATTGGCAAATCCATATTATTTATTACCCATCCCTAGTTGCCCTGAGAAGGTGGTGGTCGAATTTCTTGAACTGCTGCAGTCCTTGTGGTGATCATAATGCCTGGGTCATTGCCAAGAGCGCCATCCGATATTTCTCTTATGATTGTGTTCTGCAGTGATTGTTTTACAATCAAGTGGCTTACGAGACCACTTCAGAGGACATTAAGAGTCAACCACGCAGCGAGGAACTGGAGTCATGTGTAGGCCAGACTGGGTGGAAGTGGTAGGTTCCCTTCCCTGAAGGACATTAGTGAACTAGTTGGGATTTTACAACAATCCGGTGGCTTTCATGGTAATTTTTCCTGGTGCTAGCACATAAGTTACCACATTTACTGAATTCAAGTTAAAATTTTGCAGGGTGTAAAATGGGCGGCCGTTCTGATCTCATCGATTTCCCACCGGGAGGGTTAGGTTAAAATGACCCCCTCAGTCCCAGAACATGTACAAAGAAAATGGAAAAATTATATTTTAATAACTGGACATAGAGGGGGGAATTTTAACCCCCCAAAAAAGGTGGGTTAGGGTCAGGTGGGAGATTAAAGAGTTAAAAATCTGAATCCCGACCCCAACCTGCCTCCAACCCACCCACTTCCGGTTTTATCGGGGGTGGCACGGGGGGTGGGCTGCCAGGAAGTGGGTTGGTACTTTAAATATTCTAATGAGGCTCTGTGCCTCATGGTGATCTACTATTTTAAATGTAACTCTGGCTGGTCGGGTTTCTCAGGCCTTGGGGAACCTGCCAGCTAAAGGAAGGTGAGGACTGCTGGATCCAGGAGGTAAGTGCCTTTCCACTTACCTGCTCAATCAACCCTTGTGATTTCCCCTGAGGCTGCTGATCTGGCACAATAGCATCACTTTTGTGTGTGTGTGTGCTAGGCCGTTGTAGCGGAGCCTGGTCTCCAATCGTCTTGGATCCCCTTGCCATTGGACCAAGACCTTGCTCTGTCAAGCCCGTGTGGTAGCTGGTGTGCAATGGCCACCCCACATTAAAAGAATTCACGCACAAGCATCTTCCACCCTTTAAAATGAAGTTCAGGACCTGGAATGTCAGGACCCTCATGGACAACCCCAACAGTGACAGACCGGAATGCCGTACTGCCATCGTTGCCCGGGAGCTCAGCCGTTTCGACATTGACATTGCCGCCCTAAGTGAGACCCGGTGGGAAGGGGAAGCCCAGCTCAAGGAGCAAGGTGGTGGCTACACCTTCTTCTGGAAAAACAAGCCTGAAGAAGAACGCCGCCTCCATGGGGTAGGCTTCGCCATAAAAAATGAACTAGTTGGGCATCTCAGAGACTCCCCTAGCGGTATAAATGAGCGCCTCATGATTCTTCGGCTCACCCTAGCCTGGAACCATTGCGCTACAGTCATCAGTGCGTACGCCCCAACATTGGAAGCCACAGGCGAGACAAAAGAGGAATTCTACTCCAGCCTCAAACAATCCCTGTCCCGAGTCCCAACTCCATGGCGACTTTAACGCCAGAGTTGGAAAGGACACAGACCTCTGGGGAGGTGTGATCGGCAGAGAGGGGGTAGGGAAAGCCAACTCCAATGGTACCCTCCTCCTGTCGAAATGCTTAGAACATGGCCTTGTCATAATCAACACCTTGTTCCGTCAGACAGACAAGTACAAGGCTTCATGGCAGCACCCTCGCTCCAAGCACTGGCATCTGCTGGACTACATCATCGTCCGAGCGCGGGACCGCAAGGACGTCCGCATCCCCCGCACCATGACAGGAGCCGACGACTGCTGGACAGACCACCGCCTAATCCGTTGTCATCTCCATCAATGTAGCCCCAAAACAGCGGCAGCAACAGAAACAATGCCGCAGGAAAATCAACGCTGGAGCACGCAAAGACCCCGCTAAGAAAGCCCTATTCAGCCTGCGCCTCACAAACAACCTGACGACTCCCAGTGATGCAGAGACACAGAGTGCCCACAGCGCCTGGTCTGCACTCAAGGCCTCCATAATCAGCACCTGTGAAGAGACGCTCAGTCACTCGACCAGGAAACACCAAGACTGGTTCGACGAGAATGACCAGGAGATCCAGGAGCTAATAAGCTGCAAGCGCAAGGCATTCCTGATCTGGAAACAGCAACAGAACTCGAGAGCAAGAAAGCAGCTCTACAGACGCCTGAAGGCTGAGGTCCAACAAAAAACTCGCGACCTGAAGAACAGATGGTGGGTGGAGAAAGCGCAGGAGATCCAGCAGCTAGCCGACAACCACGACGTGCGTGGATTCTTTAGCGCAATCAAAACCATCTATGGCCCAAGCACCCAAGGCCCTACCCCACTGCGGGCCAAGCACGGAGAGGTACTCATCAAGGACAGAGAGGCAGTCAGTGCCCGCTGGAAGGAGCACTTCGAAGATCTCCTTAACCGAGACTCTGTCTTCGATGCAAGTGTCCTCAACTCCATCCCGCAGCATGTTACCCGCCACCATCTGGGCACAACCCCAGCCCGGCATGAGGTTGAAAAGGCCATCCAACAACTGACGAACAACAAGGCCTCAGGAGCAGATGGAATCCCCGCCGAGGCACTAAAGCATGGCGGAGAAGCACTACTGCCGCAAATTCATAAACTCATTTCTCTTATCTGGAAGGAGGAGAGCATGCCAGGGGATCTCAGAGATGCCGTAATTGTGACCATCTTCAAGAAAGGTGACAAGTCCAATTGCGGTAATTAGAGAGGAGTTTCCCTGCTGTCTGCCACAGGGAAAGTCATCGCAAGAATCCTCCTCAATCGCCTTCTCCCAGTGGCTGAAGAGCTCCTCCCAGAGTCGCAATGCGGATTTTGCCCACTAAGGGGCACAATGGACATGATCTTCATCGCACGTCAATTACAAGAGAAATGCAGGGAACAGCACCAACCACTGCACATAGCCTTCTTTGTTCTCACAAAGGCCTTCGAAACTGTCAACCGTGAGGGATTATGGAGTGTCCTCCTCAAATTCGGCTACCCTCAAAAGTTTGTCACCATCCTCCGCCTTCTTCACGACGACATGCAAGCCGTGATCCTGACCAATGCTTCCACCACAGGAACTGGGGTCAAGCAAGGCTGTGTCATCGCACCAACGCTCTTCTCAATCTTCCTTGCTGCAATGCTCCATCTCACCCTCAGTAAGCTCCCCACTGGAGTGGAGCTAATTTACAGAACAAACGGGAAACTGTTCAACCTTCGTCGCCTCCAGTCCAGATCCAAGGTCATCCCATCCTCTGTCGTCGAATTACAGTATGCAGATGACGCTTGCGTCTGCGCTCACTTGGAGGTCGAACTCCAAACCATCATCTACACCTTCACCGAAGCATACGAGAGCATGAGCCTTACACTAAACATCCATAAGACAAAGGTCCTCCACCAACCTGCCCCCGCCACACAGTACTGCCCCCCGATTATCAAAATCCACGACAAGGCCTTGGACAACGTGGACCACTTTCCATACCTCGGGAGCCAACTGTCAACAAGGGCAGACGTCGATGACGAAGTCCAACACCGCCTTCAGTGTGCCAGTGCAGCCTTCGGTCGCCTGAGGAAGAGAGTGTTTGAAGACCAGGACCTCAAACCCGGCACTAAGCTCATGGTCTACAGAGCAGCAGTGATACCCGCCCTGCTTTATGCCTCAGAGACATGGACCATGTACAGCAGGCACCTCAAAGCACTGGAGAGGTACCACCAACGCTGCTTCCGCAAGATCCTGCAAATCCATTGGCAGGATAGGCGCACCAACGTCAGTGTTCTCGTTCAGGCCAACATCCCCAGCATCGAAGCTTTGACCACGCTTGATCAGCTCTGATGGACGGGTCACATCGTCCGCATGCCCGATACGAGACTCCCAAAACAAACGCTCTACTAGCAGCACTAACATGGCAAGAGAGCCCCAGATGGGCAGAGGAAACGCTTCAAGGACACCCTCAAAGCCTCCTTGAAACAGTGTAACATCCCCACCGACACCTGGGAATTCCTGGCCCAGGACTGCACAAAGTGGAGGAGAAGCATCTGGGAAGGCACCAAACACCTCGAGTCTCTTCGCCGGGAGCAAGCGGAAGCCAAGCGCAGGCAGCGCAAGGAGTGCACGTCAACCCAAGCACCCCACCCACCCGCCCCTTCAACCACCGTCTGCCCCACCTGTGACAGAGACTGTAGGTCCCACATTGGACTCATCAGTCACCTGAGAACTCATTTTTAATGAGTCATCCTCGGTTCCTGAGGGACTGCCTAAGAAGAGAAGAAGCTGATCTGGCCCCCAGGCCTCCACTCTACTGCCTGAGACCTCTGACCCACCTCCCCGCCCCCCTGAACCATGAGGCCTCCGATGTCCGATCCCACCTCCAGTCCCCGATCCCCTTCTGACCTCTCGCCTTCCGGCCCCCGATCACCCTCCAGTCCCCGATCCACTCTGACCTCTCGCCTTCTGGCCCCCGAACACCCTCCAGTCCCCGATCCCCTTCTGACCTCTCACCTTCTGGCCCCCGAACACCCTCCAGTCCCCGATCCACTCTGACCTCTCGCCTTCTGGCCCCAGAACACCCTCCAGTCCCCGATCCACTCTGACCTCTCGCCTTCCGGCCCCCGATCACCCTCCAGTCCCCGATCCCCTTCTGACCTCTCACCTTCTGGCCCCCGAACACCCTCCAGTCCCCCATCCACTCTGACCTCTCGCCTTCTGGCCCCCGAACACCCTCCAGTCCCCCATCCACTCTGACCTCTCGCCTTCTGGCCCCAGAACACCCTCCAGTCCCCGATCCACTCTGACCTCTCGCCTTCCGGCCCCCGATCACCCTCCAGTCACCGATCCACTCTGACCTCTCGCCTTCTGGCCCCCGAACACCCTCCAGTCCCCGATCCCCTTCTGACCTCTCACCTTCCGGCCCCCGATCACCCTCCAGTCCCCGATCCCCTTCTGACCTCTCGCCTTCTGGCCCCCGAACACCCTCCAGTCCCCCATCCACTCTGACCTCTCGCCTTCTGGCCCCAGAACACCCTCCAGTCCCCGATCCACTCTGACCTCTCGCCTTCCGGCCCCCGATCACCCTCCAGTCCCCGATCCACTCTGACCTCTCGCCTTCTGGCCCCCGATCACCCTCCAGTCCCCGATCCCCTTCTGACCTCTCACCTTCCTGCCCCCGAACACCCTCCAGTCCCCGATCCACTCTGACCTCTCGCCTTCCGGCCCCCGATCACCCTCCAGTCCCCGATCCACTCTGACCTCTCGCCTTCCGGCCCCCGATCACCCTCCAGTCCCCGATCCACTCTGACCTCTGGCCTTCTGGCCCCCGATCACCCTCCAGTCCCCGATCCACTCTGACCTCTCGCCTTCCGGCCCCCGAACACCCTCCAGTCCCCGATCCACTCTGACCTCTCGCCTTCTGGCCCCCGATCAACCTCCAGTCCCCGATCCACTCTGACCTCTCGCCTTCCTGCCCCCGAACACCCTCCAGTCCCCGATCCACTCTGACCTCTCACCTTCCGGCCCCCGATCACCCTCCAGTCCCCGATCCACTCTGACCTCTCACCTTCCTGCCCCCGAACACCCTCCAGTCCCCGATCCCCTTCTGACCTCTCGCCTTCCGGCCCCCGAACACCCTCCAGTCCCCGATCCACTCTGACCTCTCACCTTCCTGCCCCCGATCACCCTCCAGTCCCCGATCCCCTTCTGACCTCTCGCCTTCTGGCCCCCGAACACCCTCCAGTCCCCGATCCCCTTCTGACCTCTCGCCTTCTGGCCCCCGATCACCGTCCAGTCCCCGATCCCCTTCTGACCTCTCGCCTTCTGGCCCCCGAACACCCTCCAGTCCCCGATCCCCTTCTGACCTCTCGCCTTCTGGCCCCCGATCACCGTCCAGTCCCCGATCCCCTTCTGACCTCTCGCCTTCCGGCCCCCGAACACCCTCCAGTCCCCGATCCACTCTGACCTCTCGCCTTCTGGCCCCCGATCACCGTCCAGTCCCCGATCCCCTTCTGACCTCTCGCCTTCCGGCCCCCGAACACCCTCCAGTCCCCGATCCACTCTGACCTCTCGCCTTCTGGCCCCCGATCACCGTCCAGTCCCCGATCCCCTTCTGACCTCTCGCCTTCTGGCCCCCGAACACCCTCCAGTCCCCGATGCACTCTGACCTCTCGCCTTCTGGCCCCCGAACACCCTCCAGTCCCCGATCCCCTTCTGACCTCTCACCTTCTGGCCCCCGAACACCCTCCAGTCCCCGATCCCCTTCTGACCTCTCGCCTTCCGGCCCCCGAACACCCTCCAGTCCCCGATCTCCTTCTGACCTCTCGCCTTCTGGCCCCCGATCACCCTCCAGTCCACGATCCACTCTGACCTCTCCCCTTCCGGCCCCCAATCACCCTCCAGTCCCCGATGCACTCTGACCTCTCGCCTTCTGGCCCCCGAACACCCTCCAGTCCCCGATCCCCTTCTGACCTCTCACCTTCTGGCCCCCGAACACCCTCCAGTCCCCGATCCCCTTCTGACCTCTCGCCTTCCGGCCCCCGAACACCCTCCAGTCCCCGATCCCCTTCTGACCTCTCGCCTTCTGGCCCCCGAACACCCTCCAGTCCCCGATGCACTCTGACCTCTCGCCTTCTGGCCCCCGAACACCCTCCAGTCCCCGATCCCCTTCTGACCTCTCACCTTCTGGCCCCCGAACACCCTCCAGTCCCCGATCCCCTTCTGACCTCTCGCCTTCCGGCCCCCGAACACCCTCCAGTCCCCGATCTCCTTCTGACCTCTCGCCTTCTGGCCCCCGATCACCCTCCAGTCCACGATCCACTCTGACCTCTCCCCTTCCGGCCCCCAATCACCCTCCAGCCCCCGATCCACTCTGACCTCTCGCCTTCCGGCCCCCGATCACCCTCCAGTCCCCGATCCACTCTGACCTCTCGCCTTCTGGCCCCCGAACACCCTCCAGTCCCCGATCCCCTTCTGACCTCTCGCCTTCCGGCCCCCGATCACCGTCCAGTCCCCGATCTCCTTCTGACCTCTCGCCTTCCGGCCCCCGATCACCCTCCAGTCCCCGATCCCCTTCTGACCTCTCGCCTTCCTGCCCCCGATCACCCTCCAGTCCCCGATCCCCTTCTGACCTCTCGCCTTCCGGCCCCCGAACACCCTCCAGTCCCCGATCCACTCTGACCTCTCGCCTTCCTGCCCCCGAACACCCTCCAGTCCCCGATCTCCTTCTGACCTCTCGCCTTCTGGCCCCCGATCACCCTCCAGTCCCCGATCCACTCTGACCTCTCGCCTTCCTGCCCCCGAACACCCTCCAGTCCCCGATCCACTCTGACCTCTCGCCTTCCGGCCCCCGATCACCCTCCAGTCCCCGATCCACTCTGACCTCTCACCTTCTGGCCCCCGATCACCCTCCAGTCCCCGATCCACTCTGACCTCTCGCCTTCTGGCCCCAGAACACCCTCCAGTCCCCGATCCACTCTGACCTCTCGCCTTCCTGCCCCCGAACACCCTCCAGTCCCCGATCTCCTTCTGACCTCTCGCCTTCCGGCCCCCGAACACCCTCCAGTCCCCGATCCACTCTGACCTCTCGCCTTCCTGCCCCCGAACACCCTCCAGTCCCCGATCCCCTTCTGACCTCTCACCTTCCGGCCCCCGAACACCCTCCAGTCCCCGATCTCCTTCTGACCTCTCGCCTTCCGGCCCCCGAACACCCTCCAGTCCCCGATCCACTCTGACCTCTCGCCTTCCTGCCCCCGATCACCCTCCAGTCCCCGATCCACTCTGACCTCTCGCCTTCTGGCCCCCGATCACCCTCCAGTCCCCGATCCACTCTGACCTCTCGCCTTCTGGCCCCCGATCACCCTCCAGTCCCCGATCCACTCTGACCTCTCGCCTTCCAGCCCCCGAACTCCCTCCAGTCCCCGATCCACTCTGACCTCTCGCCTTCCGGCCCCCGAACACCCTCCAGTCCCCGATCCTCTTCTGACCTCTCGCCTTCTGGCCCCCGAACGCCCTCCAGTCCCCGATCCACTCTGACCTCTCGCCTTCTGGCCCCCGAACACCCTCCAGTCCCCGATCCACTCTGACCTCTCGCCTTCCGGCCCCTGATCACCCTCCAGTCCCCGATCTCCTTCTGACCTCTCGCCTTCCGGCCCCCGAACACCCTCCAGTCCCCGATCCACTCTGACCTCTCACCTTCCAGCCCCCGATCACCCTTCAGTCCCCGATCCCCTTCTGACCTCTCGCCTTCTGGCCCCCGAACACCCTCCAGTCCCCGATCCACTCTGACCTCTCGCCTCCTGGCCCCCGAACACCCTCCAGTCCCCCATCCACTCTGACCTCTCACCTTCTGGCCCCCGATCACCCCCAGTCCCCGATCCCCTTCTGACCTCTCGCCTTCTGGCCCCCGAACACCCTCCAGTCCCCCATCCACTCTGACCTCTCACCTTCTGGCCCCCGATCACCGTCCAGTCCCCGATCCACTCTGACCTCTCGCCTTCTGGCCCCCGATCACCCTCCAGTCCCCGATCCCCTTCTGACCTCTCGCCTTCTGGCCCCCGAATGCCCTCCAGTCCCCGATCCCCTTCTGACCTCTCCCCTTCCGGCCCCTGATCACCCTCCAGTCCCCGATCCACTCTGACCTCTCGCCTTCTGGCCCCCGAACACCCTCCAGTCCCCGATCCCCTTCTGACCTCTCCCCTTCCGGCCCCTGATCACCCTCCAGTCCCCGATCCACTCTGACCTCTCGCCTTCTGGCCCCCGAACACCCTCCAGTCCCCGATCCCCTTCTGACCTCTCCCCTTCCGGCCCCTGATCACCCTCCAGTCCCCGATCCACTCTGACCTCTCCCCTTCCGGCCCCTGAACACCCTCCAGTCCCCGATCCACTCTGACCTCTCCCCTTCCGGCCCCTGAACACCCTCCAGTCCCCGATCCCCTTCTGACCTCTCCCCTTCCGGCCCCTGATCACCCTCCAGTCCCCGATCCACTCTGACCTCTCGCCTTCTGGCCCCCGAACACCCTCCAGTCCCCGATCCCCTTCTGACCTCTCCCCTTCCGGCCCCTGATCACCCTCCAGTCCCCGATCCACTCTGACCTCTCGCCTTCTGGCCCCCGAACACCCTCCAGTCCCCCATCCACTCTGACCTCTCGCCTTCTGGCCCCCGAACACCCTCCAGTCCCCGATCCACTCTGACCTCTCGCCTCCTGGCCCCCGATCACCCTCCAGTCCCCGATCCACTCTGACCTCTCGCCTTCTGGCCCCCGAACACCCTCCAGTCCCCGATCCACTCTGACCTCTCACCTTCTGGCCCCCGATCACCGTCCAGTCCCCGATCCACTCTGACCTCTCGCCTTCTGGCCCCCGATCACCCTCCAGTCCCCGATCCCCTTCTGACCTCTCGCCTTCTGGCCCCCGAATGCCCTCCAGTCCCCGATCCCCTTCTGACCTCTCCCCTTCTGGCCCCTGATCACCCTCCAGTCCCCGATCCACTCTGACCTCTCGCCTTCTGGCCCCCGAACACCCTCCAGTCCCCGATCCCCTTCTGACCTCTCGCCTTCCGGCCCCCGAACGCCCTCCAGTCCCCGATCCCCTTCTGACCTCTCCCCTTCCGGCCCCCGATCACCCTCCAGCCCACGATCCACTTGTGACCTCCGGCCCTGATCCCCTTCCGACAATCTGGTAGTTTCATGGTCACCATTACTGACACTAGGGACTGAATTTTGTCAATGGGGGCACGTTGGGCGCGGAACTGCTGGTTGTCGGGTTTCAGTCCTGCCTCCAATGATGTCTGACCAACCCACGCTATGTTCCCTTGATTGACCTTGTTAAGCCCTCCCTGCGAGCTTAGCCAGCCAATTAAGGGAAAGCCGGTGACAGAGGATGTCAGTGTATGACGTTTCATTTGTCAAATTTTTGACAGATGAATTGTCTGCTTTTGACAGCTTTGAGAAGCTGTCAAACACTGACAATCTCTGTTCTAAGGTGAGCCCTTGCACGGAGACTCACCAATACCTCTTTCCTCAGCAGAAATCAGATGGCTGCTGCATCTGCGAATGCAGCAGCCATTCTGTCATCTCTGCTGTTGAGATGAGGCACCTCTGGATCCCCAAGGGTTGAAGCCTGCAGGAAGAAGTGAAGGTAAGTAAACATTTTCTAACACTTTACACTCACCTCTCATACTTACCTCTCCACACTTGCACCCATCACTCACCTCCACAGCAGACGTTTCGATCCCTCTCACCCCCGCAGACCCACTGCTCACTTCGCTGACCCTGGTGAGGTTCACAGCCATCGGGAAGCCCGCACATGCAGGGCTAAAATGGAGAGAAGCCTCAAAGCTGCCTGTTAACTCTCTATTAACAGGCAGCTAATTGGCTCTAATGCCCTTCCCACCTCGAGGAGATGGATCCCTGCGCGACTCGGGGACCCGCCTCCCAGGAAGATGGCACGGAGGCGGGTTGGGAGCGGGTTCAGTACCCGCTCCCAGTTTCTGCCATTTTACCGGCACTCCCGCCTCCATACCCGCCTCTCCAGGGCTAGGACAATGCCACCCTAGCTTTCTATTCCAGATTTATTTAATTAACTAAATTTAAATTCCCCAGCTGCCGTGGTGGGATTTGAGCACAAGTCTCCGGATCATTAGTCCAGGCCTCTGGATTACTAGTCCAGTAACAGCAAAATTCTTAAATCAGCCTCCAAGCTCAAGTTCACAACATTATGCAGGTTAAATCATTAAATGGCACTAGGGCAAAATAAAATTGTCATTGACATTAATTTTTTTTAACCTTATGTTATTCTGCATATTTTCCCCAGTTCTTTCCCTTCTTCTCCTGAAGGAACTGGGGGGAATTTTAACCCCCAAGAACGGGTGCGTTGGGAAAGAGTGGGAAGTAAAAATTGTAAAAATTACAAACGTGACTGCAACCCACCTTCAATGTGCCCATTTCCGAGTTTAACGGAGGCGTGTTTGGCTGCACGCGAGTAACATGCTCACTGGAGGTGGATCGATCATTAGCACAGGCGGGTCAATCATTAGCACAGGCGGGTCGATCATTAGCACAGGTGGGTTGACCATTAACACAGGCGGGTCGATCATTAGCACAGGCGGGTCAATCATTAATACAGGCGGGTCGATCATTAGCACAGGCGGGTCAATCATTAGCACAGGCGGGTCGATCATTAGCACAGGCGGGTCGATCATTAGCACAGGCGGGTCGATCATTAGCACAGGCGGGTCGACCATTAACACAGGCGGGTCGATCATTAGCACAGGCGGGTCGATCATTAATACAGGCGGGTCGATCATTAGCACAGGCGGGTCGATCATTAGCACAGGGGGGTCGATCATTAGCACAGGTGGGTCGATCATTAACACAGGCAGGTCGATGATTAGCACAGGCGGGTCGATCATTAACACAGGCGGGTCGATCATTAGCACAGGCGGGTCGATCATTAGCACAGGGGGGTCGATCATTAGCACAGGCGGGTCGATCATTAGCACAGGCGGGTCGATCATTAGCACAGGCGGGTCGATCATTAACACAGGCGGGTCGATCATTAGCACAGGCGGGTCGATCATTAGCACAGGGGGGGCGATCATTAGCACAGGCGGGTCGATCATTAGCACAGGCGGGTCGATCATTAGCACAGGCGGGTCGATCATTAGCACAGGCGGGTCGATCATTAGCACAGGGGGGTCGATCATTAGCACAGGGGGGTCGATCATTAGCACAGGCGGGTCGATCATTAACACAGGCGGGTCGATCATTAGCACAGGCGGGTCGATCATTAGCACAGGCGGGTCGATCATTAGCACAGGCGGGTCGATCATTAGCACAGGGGGGGCGATCATTAGCACAGGCGGGTCGATCATTAGCACAGGCGGGTCGATCATTAGCACAGGCGGGTCGATCATTAGCACAGGCGGGTCGATCATTAGCACAGGCGGGTCGATCATTAGCACAGGCGGGTCGATCATTAACACAGGTGGGTTGATCATTAGCACAGGGGGGTCGATCATTAGCACAGGCGGGTCGATCATTAGCACAGGCGGGTCGATCATTAGCACAGGCGGGTCGATCATTAACACAGGCGGGTCGATCATTAACACAGGCGGGTTGATCATTAGCACAGGCGGGTCGATCATTAGCACAGGCGGGTCGATCATTAGCACAGGCGGGTTGATCATTAGCACAGGCGGGTTGATCATTAGCACAGGCGGGTCGATCATTAGCACAGGGGGGTCGATCATTAGCACAGGCGGGTCGATCATTAGCACAGGCGGGTCGATCATTAATACAGGCGGGTCGATCATTAGCACAGGCGGGTCGATCATTAACACAGGCGGGTCGATCATTAGCACAGGCGGGTTGATCATTAGCACAGGCGGGTTGATCATTAGCACAGGCGGGTCGATCATTAGCACAGGCGGGTCGATCATTAGCACAGGCGGGTCGATCATTAACACAGGTGGGTCGATCACTAGCACAGGCGGGTCGATCATTAGCACATGAGAATTAAGCGATTTTCAAATGGTTTAAACAGGGATTTGAATTTAACGCCTCCATCACAAGTTTCCCAGGCCTCGGGAAATTCGTCAGTGAAATGGAGGCAAGAATGAGCGACACTTCCCAGGGATGTTTAAAGTTCAGATTGCCCAATATCAATAAAGGCTCAGTGCTTACAGCTGCTTTGTCAGTTCCCTCTGGCAAATATTTTGCGGAGAGTTATTGCGAATACAGATGTTTTTGAGAATATTGGAAACTTTCAAATGACAACATTAGGATGGGGCGGGGGTCATGGATTTTTCCAATAGGGCATTGGATGAGGATGATAAGCACCATCCATGGTAGCAACGTCGTGCTGTGGTGGAATCTGCAGGTACACAACAGAGATCTGGAGAACACAGATCTGGCGAACAGAGTGGAGAACAGCAGAGAGGTGAGCAACAGAGGGGCCAAGCCTGCAGGAAGCACTACCCACATGAGAGGGTCTACAGACAGAGGTTCAGCTTCCTTGACCTATCTGAAGAGCAGTGCTTCTGCAGGCTCAGATTGACATGGCAGGTGGTCGCAGGCATCTGCAGCCTCCTGGCAGAAGAGCCACTCCCTGCTGGACCTGGTGCCCACATACTGCCCGTCGCTGTGAAAGTCACCACTGCCCTGAATTTCTTTGCGTCTGACT
This sequence comes from Somniosus microcephalus, assembly GCF_052327205.1. Classification (NCBI taxonomy): domain Eukaryota; kingdom Metazoa; phylum Chordata; class Chondrichthyes; order Squaliformes; family Somniosidae; genus Somniosus; species Somniosus microcephalus. The sequence goes on from NC_140991.1 coordinate 139,278,693, forward strand.
CATTTCAGTGCACCACAGGAGACATCAACAGGGTCTCTCGGTCGGCTGCACATAAACGTATAAGGTAGGTCACGATGGGTTATTTGCCAGGGCATCGACTTACATCAACTTTTTTTTTTAATTCATTGATGGGATGTGGGCATCGCTGGCTAGGCCTGCATTTAGTGCCCATCCCTAATTCACAGAAATCACAGAAATCACAGAAACCCCACAGTGCAGATAGAGGCCATTTCGGCCCATCGAGCCTGCACCGACACATATCCCACCCTATCCCCGTAACCCCACGTATTTAATCTCCCCCTAACACTAAGGGTCAATTTATCATAGCCAATCAACCTAACCCGCACATCTTTGGACTGTGGGAGGAAACCGGAGCACCCGGAGAAAACCCACGCAAACACGGGGAGAATGTGCAAACTCCACACAGACAGTCACCCGAGGCCGGATTTGAACCCGGGTCCCTGGCGCTGTGAGGCAACAGTGCTAACCACTATGCCACCGTAATTGCCCTTGAGAAGATGGTGGTGAGCCGCCTTCTTGAATCGCTGCAGTCCATATGGTGTAGGTACACCCAAAATGCTGTTAGGAAGGGAGTTCCAGGATTTTGGCCCAGCGACAGTGAAGGAACGGCGATGCAGGTCCAAGTCAGGATGGTGTGTGGCTTGGAGGGGAACTTGTAGGTGGTGATGTTCCCATGCGTCTGCTGCCCTTGTCCTTCTAAGTGGTAGAGGTAGCGGGTTTGGAAGGTGCTGTTGAAGGAGCTTTGGCGAGTTGCTGCAGTGCATCTTGTAGATGGTACACACTGCAGCCACAGTGCGCCGGAGGTGGAGGGAGTTGTTGTGTATGTAATATGTGTGCTACTTTGAACCTATGGACAGGACTGCACTACTTGTTGGGCGTAGTGATACGCAGTACCACTCCTGGCCATAGGGGTATAAATAGTACTGTGGGTACTGATCCCCCTCAGTTCCCGCCTGTGGGCATGAAGTAAAGACCTATGTATAGTCCCTACCTCCAACCAGTAAAGACCTGTTTGAGTTATACGTTTAAGTCTTTGTGTTAATTGTTCAATACAATACACATACTTAACACTGGCGACGAGTCGGTTCGAACCCTGCGGCAGTTATTCCACAGCGGCTTCGTCCAAAGACAGGACGTTGAAGAGAGGTTCCAATCCTCAACACCCCACTGAAAACTGAAGGGCAGCAGAAATCCTGACAGCTTCCAGCGACTGGAAGCGACAGGCATTAGGACCCTGAAGCCTCCATAACCTCGTGGGTAAGCCAGAGCCCGGGAGGGCGCGAGCGGGTAAGCCAGAGCCCGGGAGGGAGCGAGCAAGAGCCGCCGAGCGGGTGAGCCAGAGGCCGGGAGCCGCTTCAAGCGGGAGGCGCTTAGCGGGCCAGCGATCGCACCGGTGATAAGGGCTGAGAACCGTTTTGGGCGGGCGGCGCACCAGCGATCGCACAGGAGATAAGAGCCGCAGTCGGGCTGAAAGTCAGCGACGAGAAGCGCGGGAAAACCGCCATTGAAGTGGGCGGGGAGAGCGAGAAGCGCGGGAAAGCCGCCATTTTTCGCGGGAAAACCGCTGGGGAAGAAGGCAGAAGCGGGAAAACCGCCATTTTGTGGGCGGAGGACGACGGCAAGAGCGGGAAGCCGCCATCTTGGATAACAGTAAAAAAAAAATCTGAGAAATTGCAAATCTGATAAAGTACTACAATGCCTAAACACGGGAATATTAGCAACTTTGATAGTGACATCGAAGATTGGGCCATATATGTTGAACGAGTTAAAAATTATTGTAAGGCCAATAAAATTCGTGAGGCTGATAAAGCACTAACATTATTAAATTTAATGGGTGCGAAGACATACGGGCAATTGAAACACCTGTTATCACCAGATGAACCGGCGGATAAGACGTTCGATGAGATTGTTACTGTCCTGAAAGATCATCTAAACCCCACGCCGCTGATGCTAGCGGAACGATTTAAATTTTATGACAGAAGGCAGCTACAGCATGAAAGCAATGCTGATTATTTGCTGGAATTGCGTAAATTAGCGAAATATTGCCAGTTTGGAACGGGACTGACAGAGGCACTTCGAGACAAATTTGTGTGTGGTTTATTTAAACAGGATACACAAAAGCGACTGCTCGAGGAGAATGAGCTGACGCTTGAGAAGGCGGTCACTATGGCAGCAGCACACGAAGCCGCAGCGAGAGGCACGGCAGTAATGCAGCTACGGTCACCGGAGCTCAGTGCACACAAATTGGGTGTGAGTTCTGGCAAATGTTATCGTTGTGGAAAGACAACGCATGATCAGAACCAGTGTTGGTTTAAAAACCAAGAATGTAGAACTTGTGGTAGGCTTGGACATATAGCTAGAGTATGCAGGTCAGGGAAGAAGACCAGCAACAAGAAGTCACCGCAAGGAAAATACGCAAAGGTACACAAGGTGACCGAACAGGAGTCCGATTCAGACGCTAGCAGTAATGAACTGGCTAGCTTAAGCTGTAATGAACTGGCTAGCTTAAGAGTACTCAACGCTGGTAAGGGTGCAGACCTCCAGACAACTTGGGTCACTCTTCAGATAGAAGGAGTCCAAGTAAAACTGGAATTGGACACTGGATCGGCATTGACGGTCATAAATAAGAAAGATTACGGAAAGTTATTCCAACATATTCCCCTACAGGATACGGGGATTATATTGAAAACATACACGGGGCAAAGAGTGTACCCCATCGGGAAAATAGAGGTTGCAGTGGTCCACAAGGGCGAAGACAGTCAAATAATGGACTTATATGTGATATCTGAAGGAGGTCCTCCACTACTAGGACGGGAGTGGATTAGGAAAATGAATATGGACTGGCATTTCCTACAAACAATAACGAGTGAGAACTCGGTGAAGATAGTCGGCCCAGACTCTGGAACGGATGATGGTAAGCCCAACTCAGGTGCAAAAGACAAAGTTTCAGCACAGAATTCCACTGAGCAACAACAACATAGTTTAACTGTGGATTCTGAGTCTGGCAAGTCTACTGATGTGCCCATTTCTGAGGGACACCGGGCTCGAACTCAACTCCATTTCAAACTACAACAGCAATTAGAACAAATGCTTCGCCGTTTTGAGCAAGAGTTGAATGCAACGAAAGAGTTCTTTGATATAGAGTTGGAGAATCTGGAAAGACAACAGAAGCAGCTGATGGAGAAAATGGAGCAGGAGCACACAAAACGTCTGATGTCAGAGGAGTTAACGGTCAGCCAACTCCTGCATATGCTGAAGGACAGGACTCTGAAATGGGAAAAACTTGAACATGAACTTCAATATTCAAACGAAAGGGGTTCGGAGCTCTCAAAGGTTATTGGAAGAGCTGAGGTGGCAACACAGACTGAGATGACTGCAACAGAGCAGCCCTTGGATGCCAAAAGTACGCTGACTCACGTCAACGTAGAACAACAGACCGCTGAAACAGCTGCTCCGGTAGAGGGATTGAATAGTCCGATCAATCAATCTCCAAAGGAAGTTGAAGTATTAAAATCACAAATGAGGTCACTAGTAAACGACTTGCTGAAAGCCCAGAAAAAGCTGGATGCAGAGGTACACATGAAGAAGTCTCTTCAGGAAAGATGTCTGGATTTGGAACAAGAGCTGGCTAACGTCCAGCTGGGTATGGAGGAAATAGACGACCCTCTCACTGGTCTAGCTCAGGACGACACCGAATATTACGATGTCCTGTCCTGCCCAGCTTGTAACTTCGACTCCCAAAGTGCAGAAATCATGGAGGAGCACCAAAAGTCTACGGAACATCGGGAGAAGCTGGCTCTACGACGGAAACAGGAGGAAGAGAAGGAGGAACTGCGCATGCAGCTGGCAGCTGTGGCAGCTGACAATGGAGCCCAGAGAGTCTCCAAGAAGCAGAAAAGGAAAAGTAAAAACAGAAGATGACCCATCTGAACCATTATCACCTCTACCAAATCACACACGTGGTCCCTCCGAACGGAGCCAATTCAGTTCGGAAGTTCAAACTGTTAAATCCATGGAAGGACTATTGAATGAGTCACTCCAGCAACGTGAACCGACTACACCACAGAGATTGAATCTGTGAACTGTTTTCCGCAGAGACTGAATCTGTGATCTGTTTTGACATGAAGTTATCTATGTATCTATGTTATTCTGTTATGTAAACCTGAAGTTATATATGTATATATGTTATTACGTTATGTTAAATGGGGAGATGACTGTAAAGCTAGGAAGGGAGGAATGTTGTGTATGTAATATGTGTGCTACTTTGAACCTATGGACAGGACTGCACTACTTGTTGGGCGTAGTGATACGCAGTACCACTCCTGGCCATAGGGGTATAAATAGTACTGTGGGTACTGATCCCCCTCAGTTCCCGCCTGTGGGCATGAAGTAAAGACCTATGTATAGTCCCTACCTCCAACCAGTAAAGACCTGTTTGAGTTATACGTTTAAGTCTTTGTGTTAATTGTTCAATACAATACACATACTTAACAGGAGTGAATGTTGAAGGTGGTGGATGGAGTGCCAATCAAGCGGGCTGCTTTATCCTGAATGGTGTCGAGCTTCTTGAGTGTTGTTGGAGCTGCACTCATCCAGGCAAGTGGAGAGTATTCCATCACACTCCTGACTTGTGCCTTGTAGATGGTGGAAAGGCTTTGGGGAGTCAGGAGGTGAGACACTCGCCGCAGAATTCCCAGCCTCTGGCCTGCTCTTGTAGCCACAGTATTTATATGGCTGGTCCAGTTCAGTTTCTGATCAATGGTAACCCCCAGGATGTTGATAGTGGCGGATTCAGCGATGGTAATGCCATTGAATGTCAAGGGGAGATGGTTAGAGTCTCGCTTGTTGGAGATGGTCATTGCCTGGCACTTGTGTGGTGCGAATGTTACTTGCCACTTGTCAGCCCAAGTCTGAATATTGTCCAGGTCTTGCTGCATATGGACACGGACTGCATCAGTATCTGATGAGTCTCGAATGGTGCTGAACAGTGTGCAATCATCAGCGAACATCCCCACTTCTGACCTTCTGACCCTAGCATCAACATTAGTCAGAATGAGCAGGCACTCAGATTTGCTTCTCTGGCTGATTTTCCATAGGTACAGGGTGCCATCAATTGTACACACACGGCAATACAAGGACCACCAGATCAACCAGGAGGTTTTATCAACCGCAAGGGATTTCATTCTATCAATATACATCTGGTGTGCAACCACAGGAAGAGGTTCATGCAGATGTACTCCAGATTCCCTGGGATGCATTCATACTGCAGCAGGCCAACATTCCAAACCTCTTCCTACAAGGAGGAATTAAGGGCTGGTATGTAGGAGGCAAGGGATACCCCATTCAAACTTGGCTCATGACACCTGTGAAGAACCCCACAAGAGAGGCACAAGAGTGCTACAACCAGAACCACAAGTCCACCAGGTTTGTCATCGAGCAAGCAATCAGCATGTTGAAGATTTGCTTCAGGTGCCTAGATAGGTCTGGAGAAGCCCTTCAGTACTCGCCAGCGAGGGTCTCCAGAACTGACCTGCACAACATCGCTTAGCAGTGAGAATTAGAGGTGGAGGGTGACTAAGGCACCTCCCCCAGCCCCCGCCCCCATTTGCACAAATCGGTCCTTGAACCACGTATACACCCATTATACATCCACCCAATGGGTCCTGTCACATATTAATATCCATCATGAAGCAAGTGAAAGGGTGAGCTGGCACTCTAGACGCAATAATGGGCAAGACGAGAAAGTGGTGCTAATCAATACATTTTATGTGGCGTTATAAAAACAGGAACTTAACATAACATTTTGTGAAGCACCCATGTGCTTACCATTGATGAATTACAATTGCTTTAGCTTGCGCTTCCTACCACTTCTACATGGTGTATCCTGTGTGGCTTCAGTAGAGGTAGAGGCAGGTGCTCAGATTCCTGGCCCGACTGCTGAGATGCTTTTGGCCTACAACCTATGGGTTTTGGAGCCCTTGAGGTTCCTGCCAAGGACTGCTCCACCTGCACCTGTGCAGGGGCAGAGTCAGCCATTGGGAGATGAGAAAGGAAGAAGAAAGAAAGACTTACATTTATATAGCGCCTTTCAGGACCACTGCACGTCTCAAAGTGCTTTACAGCCAATGAAGTACTTTTGAAGCGGAGTCACTGTTGTAATGTGGGAAACACAGCAGCTAATTTGCACACAGCAAGGTCCCACAAACAGCAATGTGATAATGACCAAATAATCTGTTTTAGTGATATTTATTTTTTGTTATGTTGGTTGAGGGATAAATGTTGGTTAGGGATTTGGTTAACCATATCCGCTATGCGGGGCAGAGGGTAGGCGTCTAGCTGGGTGTATAGATTAACCGTCTGGCTATAATCTATCACCATCCGCTTCTTCTTGCTACCCTTAACTACTACTACCTGGGCGCGCCACGGGCTGGTACTGCATTCGATGATACCCTCCCGCTTGAATCTTTCTACTTCCGACGCAATGAACTGTCTATCCTCCCAGCTGTACCGCCTACTCTTGGTCGCTATGGGTCGACAGTTGGGTGCGAGGTTGGCGAACAGAGAGGGCGGCTTGACCTTCAGGGTAGCCAGACCGCACACTGTGAGGGGCGGCTGGGACCCACCGTAGGTAAGCGTGATACTTTGGTGGTGGCACTGGAAGTCCAGACCCAAGATCACGCTCACACAGAGATCTGGCATTATCAATAGTTTAAAATCTCTGTAATCAGTGCCTTTTACCGACAACATAACCGCGCAGAAACCTGTAATTTTTGAGGTATGAGTCTTATCAGCCATGGCGATTTTGCCCTGTGTGGGGACTATCGTTAGTGAAAGTTGTTTTACCAGGCTAGGATGAATAAAGCTTTTGGTGCTCCCACAGTCAATCAAGCATTTAACCTTGTTCCCGTTTACCTCTATGTCCATCATTGATTTAGACAACGGATGCGGCCTGGATTGATCCACTGTGATCGAGGCCACCAGTGGGTCCTGGAGGTCCGTGTAGTCGGGGCAAGATGGTGGACTCCATGAGGGTGGACAAGATGGCGTCCAAGATGGCTGCCCCATGGCGCGCACGCGGCGGTGGTGGAGTTGGAGGCGGGGTTCCCTCTGCAGACTTTGCTGAAATGTCCTTTCCTCCCGCATTTAAAACAGGTGGTGCCCTTCGCTGGGCACAAATGCCTGGAATGTTTGTCCTGGCCGCAGAAGTAGCATTTCAGGCCCCGATGCATCGCGGCAGTAGTGGGGCTCCTGGGTGGGGGCTGGGGCTCCGATTGTGCTGGGCTGGCCTGAGACCTGGGAGGTGAAGATGGCTTCCAAGATGGCGGCCCCCATGGTGCGCACGAGGCGGAGTGGGCCGCGTGGCCTGAGGAACAGGATTCAGAGTTCCTCTGGGCCATATCCAGCGATCGCGCTATGCCCATAGCCTGTTTTAAGTCCAGTCCCTCCTTTTCAAACAGTTTCTGCCGAATGTAATTTGAACTGAGGCCCGCAATAAAGGAGTCTCGGATCAGCTCCTCCGTGTACATGATGGCAGACACGGCCTTACAGTTACAGTCTCTGCCCAGTACTTTTAGGCTTAGCATGAAGTCCTCTAGTGACTCACCATGCCGCTGCGCGCGAGTAGTCAGAAGATGCCTGGCGTACACCTCGTTTATTGGCCGCACGTAGTGGGCCTTCAGAATGGTGCAGGCATCCCCGTAGCTGGTGGCATCTTGGATGAGAGGGGAGACCCGATGGCTCACCCAGTTTCGCAGGATTCCCAGTTTCACGTCTCCGGTGGCGGTTGCGGCTGCTATGGCGGTGGATGAGTTTGCGATGAAAAATTCGAAGCATTGGAACCAGTGTCCGAACTGTGTGGCTGCATCTGAGGCATGGGGGTCCAGATCCAAGTGCTCTGGTTTCAGGAGTCGATCCATCTTGGTGTTTTAGTGATTAAAATTGATGTGCCATCAATAACTCAAAGACAAGGAGTTTAAAAGATTCAACTGAAGGCTTTTAATCACTAAGAACATTGCAGGTCTTTCCACATCGGGTTCGTCTGATAGAATGACTCATACAGCTCTTGAGACCTTTATATGACAAAAGACAGGGGCGTAGCCAATACACACAATAGGAAAAAGGGGGAGGTACACACAATACAAAGCAGGTAAAACACAGGGGCTGATGAAGGCATATATTTCATCACAAGGACACTGGGGTAACGCCCCTGCTCTTCTTCGAAATAGTGCCAAGGGATCTTTTACATCTACCTGGGAGCAGACAGGGCCTCGGTTTAACGTCTCATCCGAAAGACGGCACCTCCGACAGTGCAGCACTCCCTCAGCACTGCACCAGAGTGTCAGCCTAGTTTTATGTGCTGAAGCCCCTGGAGTGGGACTTTAACCCACAACCTTCTGACTCAGAGGTGAGTGTGCTATCCACTGAGCCACAGCAGACACTGATGAGGCAGCATACTGGCTGGGGGGTGAGGTGGGGGAAATGGGTGAGAAGTGGGAGCGCTTTGAGTGGAGTTCCCACTTCCATGTGCCTTTTTGCCATCAACCCTCTGCTGGGTCAGCGCTACATCACTCCTACCATTCAGCTGGAGAGCAGCTTGCTGAAGATTGTTAATGGATAAGGTATCTGTCATCCTGTTTAAGGTGGCAGACATCTCCTGCACTGCCGTGGTCATGACCTGCATGGAATCATGTGGGAGCTGTGCTTGAAGCTCCATGGAGGCGGCCACTCTCTCCATGGCAGACAATCTCGCAATTTCCTGCGCCACCAATCCACTAGTGATCAACTCCTCCATCCTCTCTGCTATTGTGCTGAGTGCGTGCGGCACGTCTGCCAGTACTTGGCTAAGTTGCTGCTGCACCTCCAGCATTCACCACCTCAAAGATAGCCCCCAGGGTTCAGTATCTGTATCCAGCTGAGCAAAGCTTGGAGAGGATTATGCCACTGATGCAGACTCTCCACAGTGTCTGCTCGTGCTCACTTGTGAGGTGTAAATTACCAGGTAAAAACTCAACTAACACTCTGGGCTGGATTTTCATTGCGGAGTCGGGTAGGAGGCGGGACTACAACTTTCGGAGTTGTAGTCCCGCCTCCATCGAGTTCTAGCCAACCCACGTGATTTTGACTTGATTGACCTTGTTGAGCCCACCCAGCGGGCTCAGCAGGCCAATTAAGGGCCACCTGGCAACAGGTGATGTCATAGATTGATATTTCATCTGTCAAGACCTTTTGACAGATGAAATATCAGTGTTTCACAGCTGTTTGAAGCTGTCAAACACTGACAATCTGTACTCTAAGTTAATTCCTTCCTCTCAGGATGATTTAGAGATCTCCCCGGAACAGAAAGCTTAATGTTGCAATTTTTGAGATGAGATCCCCGGTGAGATTAGGGACTCCCGAGTCCTGAAGGAAGGAAGGATGTAAAGGTAAGTAAAGGTATGTAAAACTTATTTAAACATTTTACACACACCAAACACACTTACCTTTGTACTCATGCACCCATCACTCACCTGAACACCGGACATCTCGACCCCTCCAAGCCCTTCATCCCGACGGTCCGCCTCCTCTAACTTGCCGTGGTTTGGAGCCATCGGGAATCCCACACTTCAACATTAAAAATAGGGATTAGGCTAAAAACTGCCTGTTAAATACCTGTTAACAGGCAGTTAATTGGCACTAATCCCCTTCCCGCCTCGGGGAGACGGGTCCCAGTGCGGGTCGGGTACCCGCCTCCTTTGAAACTGGCATGGAGGTGGGTTGGGTGCGGGATGGGTTTGTGCCCCCCGATTTTGGGATTTTAACCTCCCACACGCCTCCAATCCTGCCTCCACGGCCCAATGAAAATCCTGCCCTCTAACTGGACCGACCAAAGTGCGAATGCGTCTGGTGATGGTGCACCCTCAGAGGAATGAGGTCCTCTGAGGTATCATCATCATGTTGTCCACAGAATCTTGCTCTATGCTTGAAGGCCCTGGAAGACAAAAGAACGAGATATGAATTAGTCCTGGCAAAGTAACAATCTTGACAATCACCATACCCAAGCGTCTCATAGTTCAGTCATTGATAAAATAAAGTCAGCATGTGTCTCAGAGATGTTTCTAATTCTGTCATCGGACATCTGCGAGTTCCCAGTCTTTCCAGCTCTGATTGACGGGGACGCAGATCACTGAATCTGGACGCTGGCCTTGCTCTTCACCAATCGATGTTAAACACCACCTAGTTCCTCCAAATTCCACGATTGCATTGGCCCTTTAAATAGTCGACTGAATACTGCTCTGCCTCATGGTCCTGCAGCCACCACACAAAGATCATGGATGTGCAGCTAAATGCCACCATGAGGACGGTGTCAGGAACTCAGAAGTTCACTCCAACTGAATGGCTCCCGGTGCTGTCCCACATTGCCCCGCCTGCCATTCGACGTAATGCCACCATGCTCCGTGAAAAAATCACGAGCAACATCGACCTTCCCATTCAAGAAGACCTGAAAAACCCATCACGAAAATGCTTAAAATCGCGCCGGCCATTCTGGAAAACAGCAGCCAATATTCATGCAGCTGGTATCAACTCACTATCCAGATGGACGGAATCATGGGATGCAGGCAACATAAAGAACCAAGACCTCATCACTGACCCAACAGCTGAGGTACCTGGTTTGGACCACCCTCGTAGACAGTGGACAGCGCTCAACCGAATCCGCACAGGACATGGATGATGTGGCCTCCCGCTCCACAAGTGGAAGATGAGGGACAACCTGAAGTGCAACTGTGGCCACGAGTCCCAAACAACGGAACACATCACATTAACCTGCCCACTAAGATCTGTTGGGGGAGGCACCTCATTTCTTCACTCAGCATCTCAGGAGGCCATTGAATGGATAGCCAAACTAAACATCCCATTATAAGCTTTTCCCATCATAGGAAACAACAACAACAAGTCGACTTGATATTGTGTCATGCGGGTGCAGATCACGTCCGCTGCGTAGCTTAGAGACGCAAAAGCCTGAAGGAAAAATGTAATCACTCAAGTTGAAATCGGAGAATCTGACCCACTAAGTTTTCTTCCAGGTTTGGCGCACATAATTCACAGAATTACACCCCCACCCGCTGGCTCAGAACACGCCTCTGCATTAATATCAGGGCCACTGTTTCATGCTGGGATACAGTTCCCCGAGTGTTGCCAAGCATTCTTCAGCGGTGAGCCGAGATTGTGAATGATCGCCGGCTGGTTTCCATGGGGAGGGTGCTGTGGCCGGGGCCAGGTGTGGGGAGGCCATAAGAGCTCTGCCGAATCCTGTCCCCATCAAACGAATCATGCGCGCAGCCAATGCTACTATTATGTCCGTGTATGATTGAGACACGGACAGCAGGAGTTGAACAAAACTAGTCTTTACTGAATGAAGTCAATCGGGAAACTGAAACTACAGAGGCTTACTAGCGCCTTTTATACAGGGGTGGTCACTGCCGGTACTGCAGTCTGAGACCAGTTATTCTCTTAAAGGTACATACACAACAATTCCTCCCCTTTTAGATAAACAGTACATAACATTCATTTAACAACTAAATGATAACTAATTACAATCACAATTACGGTTGCGAGATACATTGGTTGAGTTTAAGCAATTATAAGTTCAGTCTTTGAGGAGGCTTCCTGATTCTATCTGGATAACGCCTCTTTGGGGTATCAGGTTCTTCTGGCAAGGTTGAGTCGGGATCAATGTCGTTGTTTGGTTCATCTGCTTCCAATATCACCGATTCTGCGGTAGCTGCAATTGGTACGTCGATTTCATTGTCAGGTGTATCAGATCGTGGTGTGGAGTTGACGTTTTCCAGTGACTCTAGAATCTGGTCAGCATGGCGTCTTACAATGCTCTCTCCAACATCCACGGTATACATGAGAGGTCCTTGCCGTGTACAAATCGTTCCTGGCTGCCATTTCTCAGTGCGGTAGTCCCGGGCCAAAACTGGTTGACCTATCTTAAAACTCCTGGTCGGCCTTTCATTCATATTCTGAAACTGCCTGTTCTCCACATCTCTTCTGATGTTTGGCTTAACCAAATCCAAGCGGCATCGTAGTCTTCGATTGAAGAACATCATGGCTGGAGTTTGGTTGGTAACCGCATGTGTCGCATTCCGGTAGGCAAACAAGAAGTTGTCCACCTTGTGTTGTAGGGGTAAATCTTCATTACACATTGCCTTGATAGCCTTCTTGAATGTTTGAACAAACCTCTCGGCCAATCCATTAGTGGCTGGATGATATGGGACAGATGTGTAATGCTTAACACCATTGTTCTTTAAGAACCTCCGGAACTCTTCAGACACAAACTGTGGTCCATTGTCGGAGCAAATCTGTTCAGGCAGCCCATTCCTGGCGAATATGGTTCGTAAAACTGTGATAGTTTTTTCTGTGGTGGTTGAGGACATTTTTATTACCTCTGGCCACTTTGAATGTGCATCCACCGCAATTAAAAACATCGAGTCCATGAAGGGACCAGCAAAATCAATGTGCACCCTTTGCCATGGAGATGAGGGCCACTCCCATGGATGTAGAGGAGCTTGTGGTGGGGCGTTTTGGACCTTCTGGCATCCTGCACAGCTCTTGGTCATCTCTTCGATTTCTCTATCGATTCCCGGCCACCACACAAACGCTCTGGCTAAGTTCTTCATTTTTACCCCACCCAGATGACCCTCATGAAGCTCATTGAGCACTCTATCCGTCAACTTAGGTGGAATTACTACTCTGGATCCACACATCAAGGTTCCTCTGCACACTGACAGCTGTTCTCTTCTCGGCGAGAATGCTGGCAGCAGTGGTTCGCCATGTGCTGGCCATCCCTTCACCGTTAAATCATAGACCCGTGATAGTGTCGTGTTTCCTTTTCTATGTTTGCATTCGTCACAGGGAGACATTCGACTATGGTCGAGTGGAATAACTCCATTGGATCCACTGCAAGGTCTTCTTCTTCCACCGTTGGCAACGGTAGGCGTGACAATCCATCAGCATTCCCATGCTGTTTAGTTCCTTTGTACTCGATGTCATATTGGTGTGCCCCTAGGAAAAGGGACCACCTCTGCAGCCGTTGTGCTGTCATTATCGGTACGCCCTTCTGAGGGTTGAAAATGGAGACAAGAGGCTGATGATCGGTTAGTAGAGTAAATTTTTGACCATGCAGGTAGTGATTGAACTTCTTCACCCCCCACACTAGGCTGAGGGCCTCTCTGTCAATCTGGGCGTAGTTACGCTCGGCAGAAGTTAATGAGCGTGACGCAAAAGCTATCGGCCTCTCTAAACCATCAAGGAATTTATGTGACAGTACTGCCCCAATGCCGTAGGGAGACACATCACACGCCAGTCTGATCGGCAGTGCTGGGTTGTAGTGAGCCAATACTTCTCTTGAAGTGATTAAGTCCTTACTCTTCTGAAAGGCCCGCTTACAGTCATTGCTCCATTTCCATGCTACTCCCGTTTGCAGCAGGGCGTTCAGTGGGTGCAGAATGGTCAACAAATTCGGCAAAAACTTATGGTAGTTGTGGTGTATGTAACCTGTTCCACCTTAAGAGAGCTTAAGCCTGTTCCACCTTAAGAGATGTACTACTTTCTCTGGCTGCTGTATACGTAATACCGGTGGTGACCACACCGGTATATAAGCACTGTGTAGTAATATTGTATTCAGTATAGTCCCTACCTCCAACCAGTAAAGACCTGTTGAATTTACTCTTGTAGTCTGTGTAGTAATTATCACTATAACACACAGACTTAACAGTGGCGACGAGTCCGATTCTTACCCTGCGGCAGTTATTTCCACGGCGGCTTCGTCCACAGACAGGACGTCGAAGAGAGGTTTCCACCCTCATCACCCTACTCGAAGACACGTCGAGCGGCAAGCATCGAGAAACCGGAGTGCAGAAGACATCCTGACCTCGAAGCCTCCATCAGCGACTGTCAGCTTCTTCTTTCTACCTCGGTGGTGGGTAAGCCGGGCAGCGACGCGACAGAAAGTCAACCGCGTTGGCTGTACAGACGGGGCTGGGAAGATGGAGGAATAAGGGCGGTGAGATCGATCGCGACCGGAGATAAGGGCCGGGCCGCTTTCGAGCGAGAGGCGCAGCGCGGGGACATCGATCGCGACCGGAGATAAGGGCCGCATTCGGGCTAAAAGGCGCAGCGTCTGGGGAAACTGAAGGTGCGAGAGCCGCGGTGAAGCGGAGACAGCGTCGGGGGACGGTTGAAGACCGCCAAGCGTGGGAAAACCGCCATTTTGTGGGCGGAGGACGACGACAAGAGCGGGAAGCCGCCATCTTGGATAACATAAAAATACAATAAATTGCAACGATGCCTAAACATGGGAACATTAATACCTTTGATAGTGACATCGAAGATTGGGCCATGTATGTAGAACGCATACAAAATTATTGTAAGGCAAATAAAATTCCTGATGCAGATAAAGCACGAACATTATTAAATTTAATGGGTGCGAAGACATACGGGCAATTGAAACACCTTGTATCACCAGATGAACCGGCGGATAAGACGTTCGAGGAGATTGTTACTGTCCTGAAAAATCATCTAAACCCCACGCCGCTGATGCTAGCGGAACGATTTAAATTTTACGACAGAAGGCAGCTGCAGAATGAAAGCAATGCTGAATATTTGATGGAATTACGTAAGCTAGCAAAATATTGTCAGTTTGGAACGGGACTGACAGAGGCACTACGAGATAAATTTGTGTGTGGTTTATTTAAACAGGATACACAAAAGCGACTGCTCGAGGAGAATGAGCTGACGCTTGAGAAGGCGGTCACTATGGCAGCAGCACACGAAGCCGCAGCAAGAGGCACGGCAGTAATGCAGCTACGGTCACCGGAACTCGGTACAAACAAATTGGGTTTGAGTTCCGTCAAATGTTATCGTTGTGGAAAGACAACGCACGATCAGAACCAGTGTTGGTTTAAAAACCAAGAATGCAGAACGTGTGGCAGGCTTGGCCACATAGCTAAAGTATGCCGGTCAGGAAAGAAGACCAGCAACAAAAAGTCACCGCAAGGAAAATACGCAAAGGTACACAAGGTGACAAAGAACAGTTTGACCGAACAGAAGTCAGATTCAGACGCTAGCAGTAATGAACGGGATAGCTTAAGAGTACACAACGTTGGTAAGGATGCAGATCTCCAGACAATTTGGGTCACTCTTCAGATAGCAGGAGTCCAAGTAAAAATGGAATTGGACACTGGATCGGCATTGACGGTCATGAATAAGAAAGATTACAAAAGGTTATTCCAACATATTCCCCTACAGGATACGGAGATTATATTGAAAACATACACGGGGCAAAGAGTGTACCCCATCGGAAAGATAGAGGTAGAAGTGGTCCACAAGGGCGAAGAAAGCCAAGTAATGGACTTATATGTGCTACCTGAAGGAGGTCCACCACTACTAGGATGGGAGTGGATTAGGAAAATGAATATGGACTGGCACTCCTTGAAGGCACTAATGGTAGATTCCGGGGAAACAGATGTCAAACCTAAACGATTGTCCAGAATATTGGATGATGCTAAAGAGGTGTTCCAGCAGGGATTGGGAACACTGAGAGGAATTACGGCAAACATCAAGATTGATGAACATGCACAACCAAAATTTTTTAAAGCCAGACCGGTACCCTATGCAATACGACCTACTGTTGAAGCGGAACTGGAAGCACTAGAACGTTCAGGTGTACTGTCTAAGGTAGATTGGAGTGAGTGGGCTACGCCCATTGTTCCCATTATGAAACGTCCTGCGAGCAACAAGCCAGGAGATCCAGGGAAGGTTCACATCTGTGGAGATTTCAAAATCACCGTTAATCCGGTGCTTCACATGGTGCAGTATCCGCTTCCACGGATTGAGGATTATTTTCGCTTCATTGTCTGGCGGGAAACACTTCACCAAGATAGACCTGGCGCAGGCGTACTTGCAGATGGAGGTTGAGGAAGAGTCACGCCAATACCTCACGATCAACACGCATCGAGGGTTGTACCGGTAAAATAGGCAGGTTTTTGGAGTGGCATCGGCTCCAGCAATTTGGCAGAGGGCCATGGAGCAGGTATTACAGGGAATTCCAGGCACACAATGTTACCTGGACGATATTCTGATCATAGGTGATGGTGATGAACAACATCTCGCAAACTTGGAACTGGTGCTCAACAGACTGAAAGAGTATAGACTTAGAGTAAATCGGCAGAAATGTGAGTTCTTCCAGAAGCGGATCTCGTACTGTGGCCATGTCATTGACCGGGAGGGGCTTCATAATTCTCCTGACAAGATTGAGGCAGTTGTAAAGGCTCCCGCTCCAGATAATGTCTCTCAGTTGAGGTCGTTTCTAGGATTAATTAACTATTACCATAAATTTCTGCCAAATCTATCCACGATACTGCACCCGTTAAACGCTCTTTTACAGAAAGGGGTACCATGGGAATGGGGCAAAAACTGTAAGAAGGCATTTCGCAAAAGCAAAGAATTGATCACCTCAGAGGAAGTGTTGGCTCACTTCAACCCGACACTGCCTATTCGGTTGGCTTGTGATGCTTCTCCATATGGTATTGGGGCAGTACTCTCACACAAGTTGCCAAATGGCACGGAAAGGCCAGTCGCGTTTGCATCCAGATCACTGAGCTCCGCTGAGCGCAACTATGCGCAGATCGATAGGGAGGCTCTTAGCCTTGTATGGGGAGTGAAGAAGTTTAATCATTACCTGCAGGGCCAAAAATTCACACTTCTGACAGACCATCAACCGTTGGTATCCATTTTTAACCCTAAGAAGGGTGTTTCGGTGATGACAGCGCAGCGTCTCCAGAGATGGTCTCTTTTCCTAGGGGCACATCAATATCAAATAGAATTCAAAGGTACGAAACAGCATGGCAATGCTGATGGGCTGTCGCGCCTGCCACTACCTGAAGAAGAAGACACGACGAAAGTTGACCCTGTTGAGTTATTTCATTCGACCATCATCGAGTGTTTACCAGTCACCAATGCAAGTATTGAAAGAGAAACCAGGAACGACCCGACACTGTCCAGAGTCTACGAGGTGACAGTGAAAGGATGGCCAACACGGGGTGATCCTCTGTTACCGGCATTTTCGGCAAGGCAAGACCAGCTGTCCATCTGCCATGGTACCTTGATGTACGGGACAAGAGTGATTATTCCTCCCAAGTTAAGGGAAAGAGTTTTAAACGAACTGCATGAAGGTCATCTGGGGGGAGTTAAAATGAAAAGTCTTGCTAGGGCTTATGTATGGTGGCTGGGTATTGACCAACAGATTGAGGAGTTAACGAAAAGCTGTGCTGGGTGCCAAAAAGTGCAAAATGCACCTCCGATAGCACCGCTACACCCATGGGAATGGCCTTCAGCCCCATGGCAACGCGTACACATTGACTTTGCTGGTCCATTCATGGACTCCATGTTCCTAATCGCGGTGGACGCACATTCCAAATGGCCAGAAGTCATCAAGATGAATACCACTACTTCAGAAAAGACAATTGCGGTGTTAAGAACAATATTCGCAAGGAACGGATTGCCAGAACAGATCTGTTCGGACAACGGACCACAGTTTGTATCGGAAGAGTTCCGACAATTCTTAAAGAAGAATGGGGTAAAACATTATACCTCTGCCCCATATCATCCGGCGACAAATGGGTTGGCTGAAAGATTTGTCCAGACATTCAAAAAGGCAATTAAGGCCATGAACGATGATCAGATTCCACTGCAACACAAGGTCGACAAGTTCCTGATGTCATATCGAAACGCCGATCATGCAGTGACTAACCAAAGTCCTGCCATGATGTTTTATAACAGGAGGTTGCGGTCCAAGTTGGACTTGTTAAAACCAAATGTGCGGAGGGAAGTGGAAAACAAACAGTTTAGGCATATTAACAACAAGACCACTCGAACTTTCGACGTAGGACAACCAGTGTTGGCAAGGGGCTATGGAAACGAAAAATGGCAGTCCGGAACAATTCGGGCCAAACAAGGACCTCTGATGTACACAGTAGATATTGGTCATAATGTGATAAGGCGTCATGCGGATCAACTGGTAGAGTCGAGAGCAAGGGTCGAACCCATGGTTGTGACAGAGACAACTGTGGAAGACGTTAATGAACCTGAAGCATCTACCTCGGCAGGGAATGTACTTGATGATGATGACACCCAATGCATTGGAAACCAAATAGAGGAGGCACCTCAACAACAAGAATCAGAGACTACTGAGAGGCGTTATCCAAACCGCATCAGAAAGCCTCCTGAGAGACTGAACCTTTGAACTGTTATACCTGAAGTTATATATGTATATATGTTATTATGTTATGTTAAATGGGGATATGACTGTTAAGCTAAAAAGGGAGGATTGTGGTGTATGTAACCTGTTCCACCTTAAGAGAACTTAAGCCTGTTCCACCTTAAGAGATGTACTACTTTCTCTGGCTGCTGTATACGTAATACCGGTGGTGACCACACCGGTATATAAGCACTGTGTAGTAATATTGTATTCAGTATAGTCCCTACCTCCAACCAGTAAAGACCTGTTGAATTTACTCTTGTAGTCTGTGTAGTAATTATCACTATAACACACAGACTTAACAGTAGTAATTCACCAATCCGAGGAATGACCTCAGTTGCGACACATTTTCAGGTGCTGGGGCCTTAACAACCGCTTCAATTTTGTCAGGGGACTTATGTAACCCCTCTTCATCAATCACGTGGCCACAATACGATATCTGTTTCTTAAAAAACTCGCACTTGGGGCGGTTGGCTCGTAGCCCATGTTCCCGTAGTCTAGTGAGCACCTGTTCTAGGTTGTTAAGGTGTTCACTGTCATCTTCACCTGTCACAAGGATGTCGTCCAAGTAACACTGAGTCCCCAGAATCCCTTGCAGGACTTGTTCCATCGCTCTTTGCCATATCGCTGGAGCCGATGCTACTCCGAATACCAATCGATGATACTGGTAAAGACCTTTGTGAGTGTTTATCGTGAGATACTTCCTAGAGGATTCTTCAACCTCCATCTGCAAATATGCTTGTGCTAGGTCAATTTTTGTAAAACACTTCCCTCCAGACAGTGTGGCGAAGATGTCTTCTATCCTTGGAAGAGGATATTGTACTGTGTGAAGGACTGGGTTCACCGTCACCTTGAAATCCCCACAGATGCGAACCTTCCTTGGCTCCTCAGACTTATTGCTTAACGTTTTCTTCATGACAGGAATGATGGGTGTCGCCCACTCGCTCCAGTCGACCTTAGACAACACGCCTGCCTTCTGCAGATTCTCCAGCTCTGCCTCGACGGCTGGGCGAATTGCATATGGTACCGGTCTTGCCTTGAAAAACTTGGGAATTGCATTCTCTTCTATTTTTATCGAGGCAGTTACGCCTTTAAGCGTGCCCAGTTCTTGTTGAAATACCTCTTTGGCGTTAGCTAAGATTATTGACAATCGTCCAGGAGTGACGTCTTCATCTTTTTTACCGTCCACCGTCATTGCATGAATGGAGTGCCAATCTAAGTTTATCTTCCTGATCCATTCACGTCCCAATAACGGTGGTCCACCATTTGGCAGTATGTAGAGATACAATTTCCGTATTTTCTTGCCGTTGTATTCAACAGGCACCCTTATTTTTCCTCTGGGGTATACTTTTTGCCCCGTATACGTCGTCAAGATGATGGATGTCTCCCTCAAGGGTATGTGTGAGAGTAGCCGCTCATAGTCTCGTCGATTCATGACGGTTAGCGCTGATCCTGTATCCAATTCCATTTTAACTTGGGACCCTGCTATCATGAGGGTGACCCAAATGGTTCGGTGATCCTCTTTTGCGATTACATTGTAAAGTTTGAGACAGCTTAGTCTCTTGTTCCCGGATTCACTATCGCTCATCTGGTCTTCGGAACTACTGTCCGTCATCTTTTGTACTTTCTTGTACGGTTCCTTAGTAGCCTTTTTGTTGTCGCTGGTCTTCTTCCCAGACCTGCAAACTCGTGCAATGTGTCCCATCTTTCCGCATTGCCTGCATATTTTGTCCTTGGACCAGCAGTCCTTCTGGTCATGGTTAGTTCTGCCGCAGCGATAACATTTTGCAAATCCCCATGTCATTGCGTGGGTGCCGTATTCCTGTTGCTTTTGTTGTATTTCCGCAGCTCCCCTGGCTGCTGCTTCATATGCTACTGCCATGCTGAAAGCCTTATCTAGTGTCAGCTCTTTCTCTGAGAGTAACTTCTTCTGTGTTCCTTCACTCAGGAGTCCACAGACAAATTTGTCCCGTAGGTTATCTGCCAGTCCTGCTCTGAACTGGCAGTGCTTTGATAGCTTGCGTAGTTCCATAAGGTACTCAGCATTGCTCTCATCTTTATGCTGAGTTCTCCTGTGGAATTTAAATCTTTCTGCTATCAGCAGCGGTGCAGGGTTTAGGTGTTCCTGTAGGACAGCAACAATTTCGTTAAAACTCTTCGCCTTCGGTTTGGCTGGAGTAATCAGGTCCCGCAATAGGCCGTATGTTCTAGCGCCCATTAAGTTTAGCAATACCGATGCCTTTTTCTCATCGGCTATTTTGTTTGCCTCGCAATATACCTCAACTCTTTCCACATACGTGGTCCAGTCCTCTATTGTATTATCAAAGGCAGTGATACAGCCAGTCTTCGGCATCTTGAAAATCTAAAATGGCGCCTCCCGCGCTTTGCCTTCTTCCCCGATTTAACAAAATGGCGCCTCCCGCGCTTTGCCTTCTTCCCCGCTGATTAAGATGGCGCCTCCCGCGCTTTGCCTTCTTCCCCGCTGTTGCTAGCGCTGCTTTCCGTGGTTTCTGTTGTAACCTGCAGCTCCTCGCGGTTTCCTGCGCGTTTAATATTTCTTTTTTTATTATTTTCCCATCGTGGAACAACCCTGTGGGACTCTTGCCTCCCTCTTCTCGGGTCTGTACGCAGCCCGGCTTCGTAGCACCGGCCGCGCCCTGTGTGCTCCACCCTCTCTCTCTCCTCTTCCCGACAACGCTGCTCGGCCCCGTTGCAAACCACCTGCTCGAGTTCGCGACCGCCGCAGCCCAGGAAGGATCAGTGTACTACCTGCCACCAGCCCGATTAGCTGAAGCACCATCGACAGGAACCAGGCCCCGCTTTCGACAGCTTCTCCAGCAATCTTCAACTCTGCTGACTCAGGGGCGGATACCCATGGTCGACGCCCGTTTCTACTGCTTCTTTCTTCCTTCTGGCCTCGACCTCTGCTCACTTCGCTTCAGGAATGGATCCCAGGAGGTGGTGCAGACTGTAGGTAAGTTCATATCTGCTCGTCGCCAGTATTATGTCCGTGTATGATTGAGACACGGACAGCAGGAGTTGAACAAAACAAGTCTTTACTGAATGAAGTCAATCGGGAAACTGAAACTACAGAGGCTTACTAGCGCCTTTTATACAGGGGTGGTCACTGCCGGTACTGCAGTCTGAGACCAGTTATTCTCTTAAAGGTACATACACAACAGCCACTAACCAATGTTCAAAAATAGGAGCAATGACTGATTATTTTCCCTTCCCGAACATCCTTTGAATTTTAACATGTTTTGCTGATCAAGCTTTTGCTGTTAATTTTGCACAATATCAATATTGTTTATTAATTCTTTCTAAAAGTAATTTGATGAAAAAGAGAAAATGTGACAGAATAAACAGCATGCAGTGATGTGAATTTTTTTCTTACAAGCAAGATTTGTGCAGAGAGTAATTGAGTTGTAATTAAATACAGCTTTGTTACTGAAACAAAAGGTTATCTTTTCACTGTTATATTGTTCCCATGTTTTTTTTTATATGCTGGTATTCCACATTGAAAAATCTCACTTAGGAATGAACAGAGCTGTTCTAAGTAGGATTGCAGAACTGCTGCGAGTCTACAGGCAGCTTGAAGATTTATCTCCTTGCACAGCATAGACTCAGTATGGGTGATATTCTGAAATAATGAGATGAGGAAAGTAAATGGCCTAGAAATTGGATTGGGCATTGAAGGATCAAATATGGCATGTGGCCTGTGCGCACTCTCTCTGTGCTGGGAGTGCACCACATGCCAAATTGATTAGGACGTCCCAAAGTCATCCAGGGTGCACACTTGAAACTAGCGTTACACCCATTTCCTCTGCAAATCCAGAGCCGAACGCCAGTGAAAGGGAGTGTTGAAGACTGCCACAAAAAGGAAGTAAAAGCCACAAAAAGAAAGTAAAGAAAAAAATACTTTCCTGAATGTGAAGCCAGAAGGAACAAAAGTGCTCCCCTCATTTCCACATTGAAACTGCTGGCTGCTGACAGCCATCGCTCACCACTCAGCCCTACCTGATCCCCCCCAACCCCCATCTTGGACACAAAAGACCCGGTACTGGCATCTCCGCCGACCAACTTTCATCCTCTTCACTGGCTCCTGGGTGTGCCGGACACATCCTGATGACATAAGAGAACCAATTTCATGTGCTCCTCTTACACATCAGTTTCGGCGCAGCGATCTTGGGTTTGAAATTCCTCAATTTATTAACTTTAGCAGAAATAATATCCAGAAACAGATAGTATAAATTTGTTGAATTGGGATTTAAATAGTTTTATGGTTGATTTTCCTTTTTCAAATGATGCTGTGTAATTCTTCTGCCATCATTGGGGAAAGATTTCATATGTGACCTTTCCGCAGCAAAATCATAAAACCAATTCTCTATAAACAAGTGTACAGTTTAGTCACATGTAAGGGAAACCTTCTTTTACAGAGTCCTAGATCTAATATGACATTTCGATTCCTATCTCTTTTGAGCTGGTTTGCTTCCATTTCCTAATTGTAGCTCTTATCTATCCTGCTGTTGCAGTTCCTTTCCTGAATGTATGTGTGTTTTATGATTACTGGTAGAAAGAGGTTTGTTCTATTCAGTTCCTCTTGTGTAATAATGTCTCTTTGATGGTAGTCTTGCGATATTTTCTGGCCATTTAAGCTTCTGCTCACCTAAAAATGATTACTTATGGCCTGATATTCCTTGTATTGGAATGCCTGTTTTTCATCATCGTTGACAAACCATTAATGAAATATCCATAATGCATGACTTTGAAACATTCAGCTCCTGTGACTTTGATGAATGCTATAGTGTACCTGCAATAACGATCCATTAACACTTTAGAATGCACAATTTTGTGGAAAGTGGCTCAATAAGAAGAGAAAAAATATGATTTACTGAGGAGGCCTTGTAAGTACTGGTAACCTCTCTTATAGAGAGACAAGAGCAGATCTTTTATAGGGGAAGTGGGGTAGGGGGAAGACTGCCCATAAATATGCTCCAAATGTGGCAATATGCCATTCAAAGAGTAATCTCAGTGCCAGCTAAGAGAAGACCACAAAGGGAAGGCATGAATATTATTGTAAATTAGCAACACATGACACATTTGCACATGAATAAAGGTAATAGTGCATAACGATATATTCAAACAACTCTTGTACTGACAGAGAAATGTTAGCAGAAATGAAAGTAGCATTGTTATGCAAATTACATTATACATGCTGTGATGGAAAAGAAAATGTAGTGTGGGAGGAATTTCCATGGGTAAAATTGCTATGTCTCAATCCCTACTACCCTTATGTTTAAATTCACACATGTACAGCCCAAAACACCCAGATGTGCAATAACTCCCTCAATAAGTGCAAATTATAATTGATTGACCACTTTATTGGAAGGTAGTCTGGGAAGTGTGAAAGAGTCCTACAGCCAGATTTCTCTGCCATCTCAAGAGCATCCAATTGACAGCAGTTCCGTGACATAACATAATCCTTTACAAACAGTAGGTGCCATCTCAGCAAACAATGAGCGCACAGTGCCTGCAGCAAAGGAGACTCCTGGCATTAGTGCACATCCATCACTGTTAGTCACACGTATAGGTGGTAGTGGCTCTTCTATATTGCTTGTAGCTCACCAGCTGATGATGGAGCCACTCACCAGTGCTACTTCCTCAACTAGAAGTCTGTCCCTAGTGAGTGGCTGTAGGCAACTGCTGCGTGAACAACTAGGACAGAAAAGGAGCTAACGTGTCTATCGACATGCACAAGATAGTACAGACAAATGAAGGTTTCAAATGTAAACCCTTGTTCTGATGAAGGGTCCATACTTGAAATGTTAACTTTTCTGTTCTCTCCACTGATGCTGCCTGACCTACTGAGTGTTTCCAGCATTTTTTGAATTCGATATATATATTGTTGTTCATCATTCTTTCATTGTGTTGCAAGTGAAGTGTCAACTGTTCAAATGCCAAAGGCCGACTCCTGTGATGCCACCTGTGGATGTTTGGAAGATGTATTTCTAGGGAGGTCCAGGGGCATATTTCCTTGGAAAAGTTTGAATTTTTGCATTATAAATGTTGCATTCCAGTGAATTTTAAACAGCTTTATACTTCAAAATTGTTACATTTTTAATCTTAAGAAAATGAAATGCAAAGACATTTGGGTTTTCAAATGATAAACTAGCCATGCACTAAAATTGCAGAGATAATAATGTCAATAAACACAATAAGCATTTGTATATGATTATCCTACAGCATAATTTCAAAATCATGTTATTTAGTGCCAATGGTAAGTTAAGTTGTGCAATTAGATATATAAACAGCTAAACTACCAGAAATTAACCACTTGTTCTTTAAGTATAACTCATTTCCCCTGGTAGTTAACTGAACCAAATTCTATTGAAGGAGAAGCCATATTACTGAGAGTTGGAGCATTTTAGTGAAATAATTTATTCTCAAGAAATAAGTAATTATGAGCTGCAAAGCAGTGGAAAACCAAGCTTAAAAAGTCCCCGCCTCTTTGTTAACATTAAAATTTCTGAGCACTTGGTTGTCTCTGGTCAGAAAGTGACAGACATCAGCCAACGTTATGTCTGGGTTGATGTATTCCAAAATAGACTTAGCAGCTCAAATTAACCAGCTGCTGATGACTTAGGTTTAAATTTCTGGCTTAAATAGTATATGTAACTTTGCAGGTATTTTAGTAACATCACAGACTGCATCATATAAGAAACATTTGTCCTATGCATGGAAGTAAAACATGAGCCATTAAACAAAAAAAACTTTTTAAAAGAAAACCCTACATTTGCCCCAAAGATAAAAAAAAATGTTACTAAATACAGCAGAGACAAAAGCCCTTTGCTGCATGAAATGTTTTGGCCAGGCTAATAAAGATGCATCCAGAAAGATGTGAAGACGAGGTGGCAGAAGAGATTATCCAAAAAAGACAACATGAAAGGAATCATTCAATTTCTGCTACATCCTTTCTCTGCAACAAGATGAGACAGAAAAAGAAAGGTGTCCTAATTGCTGAAATGGAAAGGGAAATGTCAGAGTTTATCTGGTACCCTAGTGATTAAAGTCGCATAGCTATCCCACAGCTGAGGTTGTCAGCTAATTTACCAAACAAGATCTGTGACAAAAAATCTATACAGAGGCTAGCAAATAAAACAGTTTCATAATTGTCTTAACAACTTTTCTGACCTTTCGGCAAAGCACAATGTTAAAAAATGGGAAAAAAGAAGTGTGACGTTCACACAATCAATCAGACTGCAACAAGGATGTCCTTGTTGAAAACATTTTATTACAAAGTGTTGATGGCTTCAAGAATACAATTTCCCAACAATAGCATGTAGTTACCCACTGTACTAACCAAGAAAAGAAAGTTCCAAAATTCTAAAGCATGTTGTTTTAGGTTGTGAGGTAAATTACAAACACTGAAAATATGTGTTGTTAAAAAAGCCCTCTTTCAATTACAAAATGTAAATAATTAAGATCATTTTTTATATGAATTTTTAGTTAACAGTGATCCAGAGTAGGAAGAGAAGTGCAGTATGGGTATGCTTGAGATGCAATGAAAGAGCAGTAACATTGAGCAAGGGCTTTCCATGGGCAAGCAGTAAACGTGGAACAACTTGACAGACTACACTTTGTGAAGCAATTTGGGATTTGGGTCTTGGCATTGTTCTGTAGTCTTACCTTGCCATTTTCTTTAGTGTCTTCTCCTGCTTTTGTTTCCAGTTCCTGTACAGATCATTGCACCTAGTCAGCGCCTCCTGATAGTTGTGCTGAATTGTTTCTCTCTGTGGTGGGCACCTTGGAGTGACAACCAGAAAAATGCTCCTCACACCCATCTCATGTAGCATATCCATTTCATCAACCACCCAACAGGGGGTCAGGTCCTGCACCACTCCTTTGACCACAGACTGTTTCATGCCACCACATTGATTTTCCTGGCACTTTGACCCTGATATTAACTCACAGTCACGTTGGGTGCGGGGTGGGGGTCCAATATTGTGTGGGAAACCTGGGTGTAAGCTCACCACATCTGCCAGTGGCTTTTTTAACTCAGCCAGCTTATTAGCATTTTACTTCCGGGTTTGGCGTTGATTGCACAGCAGCGGGCGTGATAAGGACCCACATGATCCAATCTCAACTCCAGTATTTAAAGGGCCAATCGAAGTTGGGCAATTACTTTAGTCTCCCTCCAAATAGGTGGAATTTTACCAGGTGCCAGTACCTCAGAAAAGGAGGTCAACCATCTCTTCTCTTTGGGTCCCAGTGCTTTTAGGAATTCTAGGTAAACACCATCTGGACCAGCAGCTTTTCCAGATTTGGTTGTCGTCAGGGCTGCGTTTAGTTCATCAAAGGTGAATGGATCAGACATCATTGACGATCTTGGTGCCGCCATCAAGTTTGTCGAAAGCTGCCGCTTTACCTGGCGTCGAAATTCTTTGTCATCGAGCCAACCATTCCTAAGGAGCAAGCGGGCTTTCTGCGCAGCTGTAACTGCTGCGACCAAGTGGCAGCTTTAACAACGCACATCGAAGTGGGCTTCCAGCGCCAGCTCAGGACTGCCTTAGCACTCATGGATCTGTCAGCGGCGTATGACACAGTATGGAAACATGGACTGCTTTTCAAGCTCTCCACCATTTTACCCTGCAGAACAATGATCCATCTTCTGATATCCATGCTTAGCAACCAACACTTCCATGTGTACTCTGGCACCCAGAAGAGCAGATATAGAACATTGAACAACGGGCTCCCACTGTAAAGTCTGTGGGTTGTTTAGTTAATTAATACACAGACTCCAAGAGTAACTTAAAACAGGACTTTACTATTCGAAGGTCAGGGCGAATCTGCCCAATACTTCCTGACACAGCACTTATATACCGGTGTGGTCACCGTCGGTATTACAGTATACAGAAGCCAACAAAGTAGTGCAACACCTAAAGTAGTTCTCTTAAAGGTGGACGGTTACATACAATAGTTCTCTTAAAGGTAGACGGGTACATACACTACAATCCTCCCTTTTTAGCTTACAACATACTGATTCCCCATTAAACATACATTATAATATATATACAACTTTATGCAAGACAGTTCATAGATTCAGTCTCTCTGGAGGTTTCCGGACTCTGTCCGGATAACGCCTCGGTGGTGTCGTAACTTCCGGCGGGGTAGTAGGTGCTTCTGGCAAGGTCGATTCGGCTTGAAGGACAGTGTCAGGTTCATCTGATTCCAGTATTACCAGATCGGAGGTAGGTGTTCTGGGTATCTCTGTCTCAACATTAACCGTGTACGGTGGTGGAGTAGGTTGGCCATTTGTGGCTGACCCTATGATCTGGTCAACATGGCGCCTTATTATACTGTCCCCAATGTCCACCGTATACATCAACGGCCCTAGCCTTTTTCCGATAGTTCCAGGCTGCCATTTCTCGGTACGGTAGTCCCGGGCCAAAACTTGTTGACCTATCTGAAAAGATCTAGTTGGCCTTTCATTCATGCCCTGGAATTGCCGGTTCTCTACGTCCCTTCTGACATTTGGCTTAAGCAAATCCAGCCGGCATCTTAGTCGTCTATTAAAAAACATCATGGCAGGAGTTTGATTTGTGACCGCATGTGTTGCATTCCTGTACGCCAACAAGAAGCTATCCACCTTATGTTGTAAGTTAATGGCTTCATTACCCATGGCCTTTATGGCCTTCTTGAAGGTCTGGACAAACCTTTCAGCCAATCCATTGGAGGCGGGATGGTATGGGGCTGACGTGTAGCGCTTAACCCCATTGCTCTTTAAGAACTTCTTGAATTCTTCGGACACAAATTGCGGTCCATTATCAGAACAGATCTGTTCCGGCAGCCCATTCCTAGCAAACATGGTCCTTAACACTGTGATGGTTTTTTACGTGGTGGTGGTGGACATCTTTATTACCTCCGGCCACTTGGAGTGTGCATCCACCGCTATTAGAAACATTGAGTCCATAAATGGACCAGCAAAGTCGATGTGTACCCTTTGCCAAGGAGATGAGGGCCACTCCCATGGATGCAGAGGAGCCTGTGGTAGCGCGTTTTGGACCTTCTGGCATCCTAGACAGCTCTTAGTGATTTCTTCGTTGTCCCCATCAATGCCTGGCCACCACACAAACGCTCTTGCTGGGTTCTTCATTTTCACTCCACCCAGATGTCCCTCGTGCAGCTCCTTTAACACCTTCTGTTGAAGTTTGGGTGGAATCACCACTCTAGATCCACACATCAGGGTTCCTCGACACACTGACAGCTGTTCTTTTCTCTGCGAAAATGCTGGCAGCGTTGGTTCGCCCTGTGCTGGCCATCCCTCCACCGTTAAATCATAGACTCGTGAGAGAGTCAGGTCATTTCTTGTTTCGTTTTCGATCATCGAATTTGTTACTGGTAGACATTCCACTATGGATGAGTGGAACATCTCTACCGGGTCCACTGTAGTCGCTTCTTCTACTATCGGCAATGGCAAGCGCGATAACCCATCAGCGTTTCCATGCTGTTTGGACCTTTTGTATTCGATGTCATATTGGTGTGCCCCAAGTAACACGGACCACCTCTGTAACCTTTGCGCTGTCATGGTGGAAACGGCCTTGTTAGGGTTGAATATGGACACCAACAGCTGGTGGTCTGTCAGTAATGTGAACTTCTTGCCCTGCAGATAATGATTGAATTTCTTTACGCCCCACACAAGGCTGAGGGCCTCCCTATCTATTTGAGCATAATTTCGCTCCGCGGAGGTCAATGATCGGGACGCGAATGCCACTGGCCTTTCCGAGCCATTTGGTAACTTGTGTGAAAGTACTGCTCCAATTCCATAGGGGGAAGCATCACACGCTAGACGAAGAGGTAACGTTGGGTTGAAATGAGCCAACACTTCTTCAGAGGTAATCAACGCCTTGCTTCTGCGAAAGGCCTTTTTACATTCCTCACTCCACTTCCATGGTACTTCTTTCCGCAACAGAGCATTCAGCGGATGCAGCACCGTGGATAGATTCGGCAGAAACTTGTGATAATAATTAATCAACCCCAAGAATGATCTTAACTGTGATACGTTTTCCGGAGCGGGGGCCTTCACAACAGCTTCTATCTTGTCAGGTGACTTGTGCAGCCCCTCTCGGTCAATGACATGACCGCAGTACGAGATCCGTTTTTGGAAGAACTCACATTTCTTGCGATTAACTCGAAGGCCATATTCCTTCAACCTAGTGAGCACCAGTTTCAAATTTGTGAGGTGTTCTTCCTCGTCTTCTCCCGTAATCAGGATATCGTCTAAGTAACACTGCGTGCTTGGAATTCCTTGTAATACCTGCTCCATGGCCCTCTGCCAAATTGCTGGAGCCGAAGCTACCCCAAAAACCAGTCTATTATAACGATACAAGCCTCTGTGTGTGTTGATGGTGAGGTACTGACGCGACTCTTCCTCGACTTCCATTTGTAAGTATGCCTGTGCCAGGTCTATCTTGGTGAAGTGTTTCCCTCCAGCCAACGAAGCAAAGATATCTTCAATCCGCGGAAGCGGGTATTGTACCGTGTGAAGCACCGGATTCACTGTGATCTTGAAGTCTCCGCAGATGCGGACCTTCCCCGGTCCCCCTGGCTTGTTACTTGGTGAAGACTTCATGACGGGAACAATGGGCGTGGCCCACTCACTCCAGTCCACTTTTGACAGTACCCCTGATCGTTCAAGTTCTTCCAGTTCTGCCTCCACAGCAGGTCGTATCGCATAAGGTACCGATCTGGCTTTGAAAAATTTTGGGCTTGCATGTTCTGCAATCTTAACCTTTGCTTTAATTCCTCGCAGTGTTCCCAGTCCTTGCTGGAATACCTCTTTAGCTTCGTCTAATATTCTGGACAACCGTTCAGGTTTGACATCTTCCTTTCCGGAATCTACCGTCATGGTGTTTAGTGAATGCCAGTCTATCTTTATTTTCCTGATCCACTCCCGTCCCAGAAGTGGTGGACCTCCCTCAGGCAACACATACAGGTCCATCCTTTGGTGCTCTTTGTCCTTGTATCTCACCTTGACTTCTATCTTTCCGATGGGGTATACTTTGTGCCCCGTGTATGTCTTCAATACTAGTTCCGTATCCCGTAGGGGAATATGCTTGAATAACTTTTTATAATCATGCTTATTCATGACCGTCAATGCCGATCCGGTGTCCACTTCCATTTTCACCTGGACTTTTGCAATCTGTAGTGTGATCCAGATAGCTTGTCGGTCAGCTTCATTACTCACATTGTGAATTCTCAGACTATCCAGTTCCTTGCAGTTGGAGTGTGAGTCCGAATTCTGTTCTTCCGGACTCTTCCTAGTCACCTCATGTACCTTCCTGTACCTCTTTTGTGGTGACTCATTATTGTTGGTCTTCTTTCCTGACCGGCATACCTTAGCTATGTGACCGAGCTTGCCACATTTCCTACATTCCTGGTTTTTAAACCAGCATTGGTTCTGGTCGTGTGTTGTCTTCCCACAACGATAGCATTTCGTTGTACCCGAAGTAATTTGCTGCACCCTGAGTGCCGCTGCCTTTAGCTGCATTTCCGCCATTCCTTTCGCTGCGGCTTCGTTCGATGCAGCAATAAGGACAGCCTTCTCAAGTGTAAGATCGTTCTCTTCGAGCAGTCGTTTTTGTGTTTCTTCCTTCGACATTCCGCACACGAATTTGCCTCACAACGCCTCTGTCAGATTCCCTCCAAACTGGCAGTGTTTCGCTAGTCTACGCAGTTCGACCAAGTATTCTGCGTTGCTTTCGTCTTTCCTTTGCGTTCTCGCATAGAATTTGAATCGTTCCGCCAACATCAACGGTGTGGGGTTCAAGTGATCCTTCAGAACAGTCACAATATCATCGAAAGTCTGATCCACCGGTTTAGCTGGTGCTAGTAGATGCTTCAAGAGCTCGTATGTCTTCGCGCCCATTGAGTTTAGCAAGGTTATAGCTTTGTCATCTTCTTCTATTTTATTGGCCTCACAATAGATCTCAATGCGTTCCACATACGTGGCCCAGTCTTCTACCTCGGAATTAAAATCGTTTATGTTACCACGCTTAGGCATCTTCCTCTCTTCCTGATAACACCACGAATTATTTCTTTAAATTTTTTTTTCCAAGATGGCGGTTCCCGCGAAAATGGCGGTTTCCCGCGCTTATCTTCT
The DNA here is from genome assembly GCF_052327205.1 of Somniosus microcephalus. Taxonomy (NCBI): domain Eukaryota; kingdom Metazoa; phylum Chordata; class Chondrichthyes; order Squaliformes; family Somniosidae; genus Somniosus; species Somniosus microcephalus. The sequence goes on from NC_140991.1 coordinate 139,310,171, forward strand.
CTCCCCGCCCACTTCAATGGCGGTTCCCCACTTCTGTCTTCTTCTCCGCCTAATGGCGGCTTCCCGCGTTTCTTCCCCTGGCGGGAGGGGTACACTTTCCCCACGGGCGACGGCCGCTGGCTTTCAGGTTCACAGCCTGTGCGTCGGCTTCAGTGCTTTCCCTTTTCTCGGCAGGGCAACCGGCGCTGGGTACACCCCGTTGATGGCGAACAGTTTCAGCCGCTGGGCTGGCTCTCGCTCAGTTCCCCTTGCTCGGGCTCTGTCTCTCTCCCGCTCGCTCGGCTCTACCGGCGCTGGGTACACCCCGTTGACGGCGAACAGTTTCAGCCGCTGGACTGGCTCTCGCTCAGTCTCCCTTGGTCGGCTCTGCCTCTCCCGCTCGCTCGGCTCCCAATCGCGCCTCCCAGCCCTCTCGCAGTCCGGTGCTTCCCTCCCCGGCTGTGGCTGAGTTTTATATCTTCCCGCGCCTACGCTCCCGGTCGCAGCGCTTCGTGGCTTCGGTCGCTGCCCGGCCTTTTTCGCCGGTCACGGTCTAGCTGTCTCACAACGCCATTGCGTCCCCAGCCTGTCTGTACCGCGGCTTCCTTGCTCCACGCTGCCCCAGTCTCAGCACCTCTGGGCCCGACTTCTGTCCGGCTCCTTTCCCCCTCGACCGTGGTCGAGTGCACCGCCCTTATCCTCCGGTTATTCTTTTTACTTTTCCCTTACTCACATTCACCGTGGCCGCCTTGCTTCTCGTGCTGATCGGCTCACTCCTCACCGTGGCAGAAGGGACAGTCAGTGCCTGTTGCTGATGGAAGTCTTTGTCTCTGAATTCTTCCTCCTTTCCAGCTCTGTAGACTCGAGTTTTCTCCCAGCAGAATGACGAGGGCGGTTGCCTCTTCTCGACGCTCGTTAACTGCTTCGGAAGTATTGTTGCTGCAGGGTACGATCGGACTCGTCGCCACTGTAAAGTCTGTGGGTTGTTTAGTTAATTAATACACAGACTCCAAGAGTAACTTAAAACAGGACTTTACTATTCGAAGGTCAGGGCGAATCTGCCCAATACTTCCTGACACAGCACTTATATACCGGTGTGGTCACCGTCGGTATTACAGTATACAGAAGCCAACAAAGTAGTGCAACACCTAAAGTAGTTCTCTTAAAGGTGGACGGTTACATACAATAGTTCTCTTAAAGGTAGATGGGTACATACACTACACCCACAGGGTTCTGTCCTGGCCCGAAACAGAGACCTGCAAGTTCACATATGCTGATGACTTGGCCACGCAAAACGTGAATCTGTCCATCACTGAAGAGACCCGAGCCAGTGATTTACAGAGGATGGAGGCCTACTTCTGCCAATGGCGACTTCGGCCAAACCCACAAAAGACCGTCACCTCAACATTCCACCTCAACACCCATCAAGCAAACCAAGCTTTGAAAGTCTCCTTTTCAGCGCAGAGGTAAACCATGCCAAAAATCTCTCCTAATTAGGAGTCACACTTGATCGCAGCCTGTCATTTCCAACATCTCCAGAACCTTGGGAAGAAACTAAAGAGTAGGGTCAACTTGATCCAGAAACTCGCCAGATCCACATGGGGAGCAGACACTCAAACCCTCCGTACGGCAGCACTCACCCTGGTGTACTCTACAGTGGAGTACTGCTCTCCGGCATGGCCATCAAGTCTGCATGTCAAATCCGTTAATGTACAGCTGAATTCTATTATGAGAATTATCACCGGTACGCTTTTATCGACACCAACACCTTGGCTGCCCGTGCTTGCAAACATCGTACCACCACACCTACGCTGCGAATATGCAGTCTCCAGATCCAGTGATCTCCCCTCAGCCTTGATGACCGATGGTGAAATGCTTGGAAGAACTGCGACATATGGAATGGACTCCTTATAGAGGACCTCACACTGCAACCTTAAGGATCAAACCTTCCTCGCAAACAGTGGACAACCATCAACAGCCTCAGAACTGGTCATGGTAGATGCTGCCACCTTCTCCATAGATGGAAGATTAAAGCATCCCCATCGTGCGACTGTGGAACTCCTAATCAGGCCCTGGAGCACATCATTGAGCACTGCCCTCAGAGGAAATTTGCAGGCAGCCTACAAGATATCCACGCTGTTACACCAGAAGCTTTGGCCTGGATATCCAACTTAGATATTGACATTTGATTTACTTTGCTACTACTGTACGAAAGAAGAAGAAGCAGGTTGGAGCCGGCTTCTGGTCGCGCTCGCACCCAGTGTCAGCCATGGCTCAGTGGTAGCACTCTAGCCTTTGAGTCAAAAGGTTGTGGGTTCAAGTCCCAATCCAGAGACTTGAACACGAAAATCCAGGCTGACACTCCAGTGCAGTACCAAGGGAATGCTGCACTGTCAGAGGTGCCGTCTTTCAGATGAGACATTAAACCGAGGCCTCGTCTGCTCTCTCAGGTGGACATAAAAAATCCCACGGTACTATTTTGAAGAAGAGCAGGGGAGTTATCTCCGGTGTCCTGGCCAATATTTATCCCTCAATCAACATCACTAAAACAGATTATCTGGACATTATCACTTTGCTGTTTGTGGGAGCTTGCTGTGCACAAATTGGCTGCCTGCCGCATTTTCTACATTTCAAAAAGTACTTCATTGGCTGTAAAGCACTTTGGAACAACCGGTGGTTGTGAAAGGCGCTATAGAAATGCAAGTCTTTCTTTCAAACCCACATGCTACTCCAGGTTAAAATTCCCCCCTTTGTTTTTGCCCGACGCTCCTTACCCCACACACCAACAGCAAAAGGCTGACAAATATTTTTAATGAACCTTTATCAAAACTGAACTCATATTGTCTCCTATATATAGTCACTTACCTTTAACTGAGCTTCTAGCCAGATCTTTTGCATGTGCCATTAGGCTGTTTCTGGTACAAAACCTAAGCTTTGCTTGGAGCTCCTGCTAATTATTCTAATAAGTTGACTCCTAAAAATTGCAGGCAGTCAGCTCAGTGCACTGTTGGATAGCTTTATGTGAGCAATTGGCCATTCCTGTCCCAACCTTACCAGGATCACAGCATTGTCCCTCAAATGTCAGGGACACCTGGGAGATATAAGAAGTAGACCCATTTGTAAAGGATAAGATTCCCAATGAGCTAGTGTGATCGGAAGTATGTAGGGTAAGGGGAGCTAAAATAAATCATGGGGATTTCTATGGACCACCAGGTAAAAACAAAAAGGACAGGTTATTCTATGAAGAGAACATAAAATTATGTATAAATATAAAAATCATGCTACTGGGGCATTTTAACCACCCTAATATCAACTGGGAATGCTTAATGGATCTAGACTATCAGCTCGTAAATGTAATGCATTACTGCATTCTGACTCTGTGCGTTAGGGATACCAGGAGTGGTAAGGCACATCTTGACTTGGTAATGACAAGTGACCCAGATAGCATACCGGGAATGGAAATGGGAACACCCTAGGAAATAGTGATCAGAACTTAATTACATGTGACATGACCTGTGGTACAGCAGTATCGCAAATCAATAATCAGATATACTATTTTAAATGAGTAAACGTCAAGGAAATAAGAGTAAAGCTTAAAAAATTCAATTGGGTAAGGTAATTGACAAAATAACCAGAGGCAAGTTGAAGAGAATTTTTTTTTTAATGCAGCGAGTTGTTATGATCTGGAATGCACAGCCAGAAAGGGTGGTGGAAGTAGATTCAACAGTAACTTTCAAAAGGGAATTGGATAAATATTTGAAGGGGAAAAATTTGCAGGGCGATGGGGAAAGAGCAGGGGAGTGGGACTAATTGGACAGCTCTTTCAAAGTGCCGGCACAGGTGCAGTGGGCCGAAGGGCCTCCTTCTGTGCTGTATCATTCTATAATTCTATGAAGTCTTTAGGAACAAAGATGAGAAGACCCACTTGGAAAAATACAGGAGGCTCCAAAAAAAGGCAGTCTTAGGGGCAATAAGGAAACTATAAAGCAGTATAGCTATAGCAGCCACACATAAAAATCAGAAATTCCTCCTAAATGAGTTATTAAGGGGGAGTGTTTGCTACTGCTCTGGGGGAGGGTTTAAACTAAAATGGCAGGGGGTTGGGAACCTGAGCAGGGAGACAGAGGAAAGGGAAATAAGCATAAAAGCAAAAGATAGGAAGGAGAAAAACAAAAGTGGCAGTCAGAGAAATCAACGGTTTAAATCAAACGTGGCCACAGTAAATAATAATTCTAATAGGTCTAAGAGCATTAAAAAAACAAGCCTGAAGGCTTTGTGTCTTAATGCGAGGAGCATTCGTAATAAGGTGGATGAATTAGCTGCGCAAATAGAGGTAAACGAATATGATTTGATTGGGATTACGGAAACACGGCTCCAGGGTGGCCAAGGCTGGGAACTCAACATCCAGGGGTATTCAATATTCAGGAAAGATAGGGAAAAAGGAAAGGGAGGTGGGGTAGTGTGCTGCCTTCCTTTAGGAATTTATGTTAGTTTTCCAGTTAATTCAGGGGTTTGAGTAATTTGGGTCGATTTCCATTGTGCGCCGCCACCTAGTGGATATTTGGTACCTAGCAAGTGCAGTAAAATGCAGTAAAGCGCAGTAAAGCACAGTAAAGTGCAGTAAAGTAAACTGTATATCAAAGGCCTGCAGCTCGACACATGGGCTCACAGTTATTTTCTTGTTACGCTCTAGCCTTGGACACTATTTGTCTTTTCACAATAAGAATCTTTCAGTAAAGTTTACAAGAAAAGTCAAGCCTTGTGATTTTTATGGGAAGATATCAAGTTGTTAGCTACCTGCCTAGCTCTGCATAGGAACGCGCTGCAAGGGCAGAATAGTGAAAAGACAACAGCACAGCGGGCTCAAGCACAAGAAGATACCACTCAGCTACCATGAGTCTACGCTCAGGAAGACAATATACCATAGAGGACGTCGACCAGCCAACCGAGAAGCATGAGCCTCTTCGAGCAAATGATGCCAAGTCACAGTCCTCTAAAGCATCCTCTAGATCATCTCGGCGGTCCAACAGACCGTCGTCATCGACAGCTTCTGCAGCCGTCAAAGCACATGCCAAGGCAAAAGCTGCCCAGGCTCAATTGTGCTTCGCTGAAAAAGAAGCTAGTGTGATGAAGCAGAGAGCCGACCTCGACGCTAGTGTGATGAAGCAGAGAGCTGACCTCGACGCCAGTCTCCAGATTCTCCAAAGCCAGAGAGCTGCCGCTGCCGCTGAAGCTGAAGCTGCAGCTTATGAAGAAGGTGAGGAGAACGAAGGCGGGGAGCACAGCCATGAACCATATGTTCCAAAACTGCCCCTCAGTCCAGTGCAACGTACAAGCGAGTATGTCCAACAACACTCCAAATTGTTCTTCAAGGAAACATCCAGGTATCTCGACGCAGAACTAGCTACTCACCACAGTAACAAACCACCTGTTTTCGGCGACACTGAGCTTAAAAGAGAAGAAACAAGTAAGACTTACCTGCAGAGACCTCCACAGCACTCAGCCAATCCAGCCAAGCAGTCCTCACCCGAGCCACAAGGTGCACAAGACCTCGCTAGGTACCTCATCCGCCGAGAATTGTTAAGTTCAGGTCTTCTAGAATTTGATGACCGTCCTGAAAATTATTGGTCATGGAAAGCATCCTTCCTGAGTACCACCAAGGACTTGAATCTGTCAGCCAGAGAAGAACTAGATTTGATGACAAAGTGGCTCGGAGCTGAGTCGTCAGAACAGGCGAGGAGAATTCGCTCAGCGCACGTCCGCAATCCCACAGCAGGCCTCAACCTGGTTTGGCAATGTCTCGAAGACTGTTATGGGACACCAGAAGTCATTGAACACGCACTGCTTAAGAAGATTGAGGACTTTCCGAAGCTAACCAACAAAGATAATGTCGAGCTTCGAGAACTGGGTGACATTCTCCTCGAACTGGAGTGTGCTAAGGGACAAGGTTACCTGACAGGCCTCTCGTATTTGGATACAGCTCATGGGGTAAACCCAATAGTGGAAAAGCTCCCCCACAACCTTCAAGAGAAATGGATAGCTAAGGGATCCAAGTACAAGGAGGACTACGGAGTAGCATTTCCTCCCTTCTCTCTCTTCTCCAGGTTCGTCCAACAACAGGCAAAGGTGAGGAATGATCCAAGTTTCACTTTCTCCACCTCCAGCAGTTACGCTCCTTCAAGAACAGAGAAACCCACAAAGTACAGCAACAAAGCCTCTGTGAGCATGCACAAAACAGATGTTCCAGCCGAACCCTCAGTCAACCAATCCAGTTCTGCTGGGAATAAAGTGGATGACCCAGATCGTCAGTGTCCAATACACAAGAAGCCCCACCCACTCAAAAAGTGTCAAAGCTTTAGAGGCAAGCCTATTGATGAGCGCAAATCATACCTGAAAGAGAATCGCATCTGCTTCAGGTGTTGTGGGTCGACTATGCACATGGCAAAAGACTGCAAGGCGACAATCAAGTGCTTCGAGTGCAGCAGTGAAAAACACATCGCAGCCCTGCATCCAGGTCCTCCTCCTTCGACCACCGAGAGTGCTGCGGTTGACAAAGAGGATAGCGGGGAGCAAAGCGAAAGCGCATCTTCTTCAGTCACCTCCAAGTGTACAGAGGTTTGTGGAAATGCAAGCAGCCCACGCTCATGCTCCAAAATCTGCTTGGTTAAAGCATATCCTGCAGGGAGAAAAGAGAAGGCAATCAAGATGTACGCAGTGCTTGATGAGCAAAGTAACAAGTCTCTAGTGAAGACAGAATTCTTCAATCTCTTTGAAGTCAAGGCCAGCGCAGCTCCGTACACGCTTAAAACCTGTTCAGGGACAACAGAGACTACGGGTAGGAGAGTTGGCAACTTCATGATCGAGTCCGTGGATGGGAAACTACAGCTTCCCCTCCCCACCTTAATTGAGTGTGACATGATGCCAGATGATAGGACGGAAATTCCTTCCCCAGAGGTCGCACGCCATCAGCCCCACCTACAGCCAGTTGCCAACAAGATTCCAGCTGTGGACCTGGACGCTCCAATCCTCCTGCTCTTGGGAAGAGACATCTTAAGGGTGCACAAGGTGCGTGAGCAAATCAACGGGCCCCACAATGCTCCTTATGTGCAGCGGCTTGACCTGGGATGGGTCCTCGTGGGTGGAGTTTGCCTGGGAACAGTCCACAACCCAGCGCATGTCAACGTATATAAAGCAAACATGTTGCACAATGGTCGTACATCCTTTCTCAGCCCATGCCCAAACAGGATCCAGGTAAAGGAAGACTATGATGGCATGACGCAGCATCATAGGTCAACCTCCTCTGCCTGTGAGGAAGAGGCAGGCCTCACTGTGAGCATAGGCAGCCTAGGATGCTCAGTGTTTGAAAGGTCCAAGGATGATGACAAACCAACACTACCCATGGATGACAAAGCTTTCCTAACCATCAGTGCCCTGAGGAGGTTTTTCTCAATCCGTGGTCCAGCCAAACTTCTCCGCTCCGACAGAGGGACTAACTTCGTGGGTGCCTGTAAGGAGTTGGACATCCACACGGATGATGCAGCGGTAAGAAGCTACCTCCAAAAGAAAGAATGCACATGGGTGTTTAACCCCCCGCATTCATCCCACATGGGTGGTTCATGGAAGAGGCTCATCGGTGTTGCCAGGCGTATTCTGGATGCTATGCTGCTTCGGACGGGACCCACTCATCTCACACACGATGTCTTGAGCACTCTCATGGCTGAAGTCATGGCGATCATGAATGCAAGACTCCTGGTGCCGGTGTCCACCGACCCAGATATGCCTGCAGTCCTCACCCCAGCGATGCTCCTGACTCAAAAGATGAGTGCTATTTCAGCCCCCTCTGGAAACTTCAACATGGCTGAGCTGCACGGGAACCAGTGGAAGCAAGTCCAGTGTCTTGCAGACACTGTTTGGAAGAGATGGAGAGGAGAGTATTTGTCCACCCTACAGAGCCGTAGGAAATGGACAGAAGACAAGCCAAATGTCAAAGTGGGAGATGTTGTCTTGCTGAAAGACAGCCAAGCACACAGAAATAAATGGCCAGTGGGACTGGTTGTCAAAACTCTGCCGAGCAGGGACAAGAGGGTCCGCAAGGTGGAGGTGAAGATTGTCAAGGAGGGTACTGTCAAAGTGTTTCTGAGGCCAGTCTCAGAGATCGTAGTCCTCCTTTCTGAAGAAACCTAGAGAAAGGATTCTGAGTATGTTTGCAGCCAAAGGACATTTTCTTTAGGTTTTATTTTGTATCTGTAGTGGTACCAAGCGGGGAGTGTGCTGCCTTCCTTTAGGAATTTATGTTAGTTTTCCAGTTAATTCAGGGGTTTGAGTAATTTGGGTCGATTTCCATTGTGTGCCGCCACCTAGTGGTTATTTGGTACCTAGCAACTGCAGTAAAGTGCAGTAAAGTGCAGTAAAGTGCAGTAAAGTAAACTGTATATCATAGACCTGCAGCTCGACACATGGCCTGGGAAGTTATTTTCTTGTCACGCTCCGGCCTTGGACACTATTTGTTTGTAAGTACTTGAGAATGTTATAGATGATTAGTGTACACTATATTTTGCAGAAAATGTTTAGTTTGTAACTTTTCTCTGTAAGCAAACTTACATAGCTAGCCGTGAAGTGCTCGCTCTCTGTCTAGCTGGTTAACTTGTAGCTGTATTTTGATGCACTATGTACAGGGCTAATTTAAAGTGAATGTAAGAGAATGCCTTTCAGTTTGCTAAATGTATATTCACAGTAAGCTGTGTTTCCACGTGTTCTGGTAAGTTACATGCCAAACGTACTGTGTTGCTCAGGCTTACCTAAATTTGTGTATGCATATCAGTTATGTGCTTGTATACTAATGTGTGCTTCCATTTCTGTATTGTATTTCAGTTTCACAATAAGAATCTTTCAGTAAAGTTTACAAGAAAAGTCAAGCCTTGTGATTTTTATGGGAAGATATCAAGTTGTTAGCTACCTGTCTAGCTCTGCATAGGAACACGTTGCAAGGGCAGAATAGTTAGCATTGCTGGTTAAAGAAGGAATTAACACAATTGTAAGGAAGGATATTTGCTCTGATGATGTGGAATCTGTATGGGTAGAACTGAGAAATACCAAGGGGCAGAAAACATTAGTGGGAGTGGTATATAGACCTCCAAACAGTAATGCGGAGGTTCGGGTTGGCATTAAAAGGGAAATTAGAGAAGCGTGCAATAAGGGCACAGCAGTCATCATGGGTGATTTTAATCTACATATAGATTGGGTGAACCAAATTAGTAACAATACTGTGGAGGAGGAATTCCTGGAGTGTTTACGGGATGGTTTCCTGGATCAATATGTCAAGGAACCAACCAGAGATCAGTCCATCTTAGACTGGGTATTATGTAATGAGAAAGGATTAATTAGCAATCTTGTTGTATGAGACCCCTTGGGTCGGAGCGATCATAATATGATAGAATTCTTCATTAAGATGGAGAATGAAGTAGTTGACTCAGAGACTAGGGTCCTGAATTTAAATAAAGGAAACTACGATGGTCTGAGGCGCGTGTTGGGTAGGATTGATTGGGGAATGTCACTCAAAGGGTTGATGGTGGATAGGCAATGGCAAACATTCAGAGACCGCATGGATGAACTACAGAATTTGTTCATCCCAGTTTGGCATAAAAATAAAACAAAAAGGATGACTCAACCGTGGCTAACAAGGGAAATTAGGGATAGCATAAGATCCAAGGAGAGGACATATATATTGGCCAGAAAAAGCAGTAAACCTGAGAATTGGGAGCAGTTTAGGATTCAACAAAGGAGGACAAAGGGATTAATTACGAAGGGGAAAATAGAATATGAGAGTAAGCTTTCAGGGAACATAAAAACTGACTGTAAAAGCTTTTATAGATATGTGAAGAGAAAAAGATTGGTGAAGTCAAGCGTAGGTCCCTTGCAGTCAGAATCAGGGGAATTTATAATGGGCAACAAAAAAATGGCAGACCAATTAAATACATATTTTGGTTCTGTCTTCACAAAGGAGGACACAAATAACCTCCCAGAGATGTCGGGGAACATAGGGTCTGATAAAAGGGAGGAACTGAAAGAAATCAGTATTTGTAGGGAAATGGTGTTAGGGAAATTGATGGGATTGAAGGCCGATAAATCCCCAGGGCCTGATAATCTACATCCTAGGGTACTTAAGGAAGTGGCCCTAGAAATAGTAGATGCATTACTGATCATCTTCCAACATTCGATGGAATCTGGAACAGTACCCATGGATTGGAGGGAAGCTAATGTTACCCCACTATTCAAAAAGGTGGTAGAGAGAAAACAGGGAATTACAGACACCGGTAAGCCTGACATCGGTAATGGGGAAAATGCTAGAGTCCATTATAAAAGATGTAATAGCAGAGCACTTGGAAAACAGTGACAGGATCGGACAAAGTCAACATGGATTTACAAAAGGTAAATCGTGCTTGACTAATCTACTGGAATTTTTTGAGGATGTAACTTGTAAAATAGATAAGGGAGAACCAGTGGGTGTGGTGTATTTGGACTTTGAGAAGGCTTTCGATAAGGTCCCGCATAAGAGATTAGCGTGTAAAGTTAAGGCACATGGGATTGGGGGCAAGGTATTGATTAGCTAGAGAACTGGTTGGCAACCAGAAAGCAAAGAGTTGGAATAAACGGCTCTTTTTCCGAGTGGCAGGCAGTGACTAGTGGGGTACCGCAGGGATCGTTCCTTGGACCCCAGCTATTCACAATATATATTAATGATCTAGACAAGGGAACTAGATGTAATATCTCCAAATTTGCAGATGACACAAAGCTGGGTGGGCGTGTGTGCTGTGAGGAGGATGCCGAGAAACTCCAGGATGATTTGGGCAGGTTGGGTGATTGGGCAGAAGCATGGCAGATGCAATATAACGTGGATAAATGTGAGGTTATCCACTTGGTGGCAAAAACAGGAAGGCAGATTATTATCTGAATGGCAATAGATTGGGAGAAGGGGAAGTGCAACGAGACCTGGGTGTCCTTGTGCACCAGTCGCTGAAGGTAAGCATGCAGGTGCAGCAGGTGGTTAAGAAGGCAAATGGTATGTTGGCCTTTGTAGCAAGAGGGTTTGAGTACAGGAACAAGGATGTCTTGCTGCAGTTGTGCAGGGCCTTGGTGAGACCACATCTTGAGTATTGTGTGCAGTTTTGGTCGGCTTATCTGAGGAAGGATGTTCTTGCCATGGAAGGAGTTCAGCGAAGATTCACCAGGCTGATACCTGGGATGGCAGGAATGACGTATGAGGAGAGATTGGGTCAATTGGGCTTATACTCGCTGGAGTTTAGAAGAGTGAGAGGGGATCTCACTGAAGCTTATAAAATTCTGACAGAACTGGACAGACTAGATGCAGGAAGGATGTTCCCGATGGTCGGGGAGTCCAGAACCAGGGGTCACAGTCTAAAGATAAGGGGTAAGCCATTTAGGACAGAGATGAGGAGGAATTTCTTCACCCAGAGAGTGGTGAACCTGTGGAATTCTCTACCACAGAAGGCAGTAGAGGCCAATTCATTAAATATATTCAAGAAGGAGTTGGATATATTTCTTAAGGCTAAAGGGATCAAGGGGTATGGGGAGAAAACAGGGACAGGGTACTGAATTTGAATGATCAGCCATGATCGCATTGAATGGCGGAGCAGGCTCGAGGGACCGAATGGCCTACTCCTGCTCCTATCTTCTATGTTTCTATGTTAAATGAGATACATTAAAAATTGCAAGTGCTGTTGAAATTCAGGAGGAACTAAAATTAGTTACTAAGTGGTAACTTCTCGGAAGTATTCTCCAGAGAAGACACTAGTAGCACACAGCCTGCCACAGGAGGTTCTAGAGCTAAACTTACTGACTTTGGCAGATACTTGTTTAGAGGTTACAAACAGGCTCAAAAGAACAAATCCCCAGGGACAGACAGTATATACCCGAGGATGCTAAGTGAGATTAGGGATGAAATCTATAAAGTGTCGACAGTCATCATGAGAGAGTCATATAACACAGGGGAGATGCCGTTGCATTTGAAACAAGCCAATATGGTATCCAGTTTCAAAGGCAACAAAACAAACATAGATAACGATAGACTCATTAATCTTGGATCCATAATTTTCAAAATAATAGTATCAAATCATTAGGAATAAATGTGAGAATTACCTATATTAAAATATACTGCAAACAAGAGCTAACATGGCTTCAGAAGTGGGAGACTCTTGAATTTTTAAAAGAAAAAAATTCTAAGTGCACATTGGAAAGCCTTATAATTTACTGTATCTGCACATCCAGAAACTTTTTGATAAAGACTTGCATGATGGAGAAGCCGAGCACATGGGTGCGAAAGACAAGGCTAAAGTGTTTGCAACCATCTTCAGCCAGAAGTGCCGAGTGGCTGATCCATCTCGGCCTCCTCCTGAGGCCCCCACCATCACAGAAGCCAGTCTTCAGCCATTTCAATTCACTCTACATGATAAAGAAACGGCTGAGTGCACTGGATACAGCAAAGGCTTTGAACCCCGTCAACTTCCCGGCTGTCGTGCTGAAGACTTGTGCTCCAGAACTAGCCGCGCCTCTAGCAAAGCTGTTCCAGTACAGCTCCAACACTGGAATCTACCTGATAATGTGGAAAACTGCCCAGGTATGACCTGTCCTCAAAAAGCAGAACAAATCCAATCCACGCAATTACCACCCCATCAGTCTACTCTCAATCATCAGCAAAGTGATGGAAGGTGTCTCATCGATAGTGCTATCAAGTGTCACTTATTCACCAATAACCTGCTCACTGATGCCCAGTTTGGATTCTGCCAGGACCACTTGGCTCCAGACTTCATTACAGCCTTAGTCTAAACATGGACAAAAGAGCTGAATTCCAGAGGTGAGGTGAGAGTGACTGCCCCCTTGACATCAAGGCAGTATTTGACCGAATGTGTGGCATCAAGGGGCCCTAGTAAAATTGAAGTCAATGGGAATTGGGGAAAACTCTCCACTGGTTGGAGTCATACCTAGCACAAAGGAAGATGGTTGTGGTTGTTGGAGGCCAATCATCACAGCCCCAGGACATCACTGCAGGGGTTCCTCAGGGCAGTGTCCTAGGCCCAACCATCTTCAGCTGCTTCATCAATGACCTTCCCTCAATCATAAGGTCAGAAATGGGGATGTTCACTAATGATTGCACAGTGTTCAGTTCCATTCACAGCTACTCAGATAATGAAGCAGTTTGTGCCTGCATGCAGCAAGACCTGGACAACATTCAGGCTTGGGCTGATAAGTGGCAAGTAATGTTCACGCCACACACATGCCAGGCAATGGCTATTTCCAACAAGAGAGAGTCTAAACACTGCCCCTTGACATTCAACAGCATTACCATCACCGAATCCCCCACCATCAACATCCTGGGGGTCACCATTGACCAGAAACTTAACTGAACCAGCCACATAAATACTGTGGCTACAAGAGCAGGTCAGAGGCTGGGTATTCTGTGGCGAGTATCTCACCTCCTGACTCCCCAAAACCTTTTCACCATCTTTAAGGCACAAGTCAGGAGTGTGATGGAATACTCTCCACTTGCCTGGATGAGTGCAGCTCCAACAGCACTCAAGAAGCTTGACACTATCCAGGAGAAAGCAGCCCAATTGATTGGCACCCCAACTGCCACCTTAAACATTCACCACCACCAGCGCACCATAGCTGCAATGTGTACCATCTACAAGAGGCACTGTAGCAACACGCCAAGCCTTCTTTGACAGCACCTCCCAAACCAGCGACCTCTACCACCTAGGAGAACAAGGGCAGCAGACGCATGGGACCACCACCACCTCCAAGTTCCCCTCCAAGTCACACACCATCCTGACTTGGAAATATATCGCCGTTCCTTCATCGTTGCTGAATCAAAATCCTGGAACTCCCTGCGTAACAGCACTGTGGGAGTACCTTCACCACAGGGACTGCAGCGGTTCAAGAAGGCGGCTCTCCACCACCTTCTCAAGGGCAACTAGGAATGGGCAATAAATGCTGGCCTTGCCAGCGACGCCCACATCACAGGAATGAATAAAAAAAATGAATAACTGCTATCCAAGCTTAAAGCAATGATATCCGAGGTAAAACTTGAAGGTGAAAATGGAATTAGCTGAAAGTGGAAGTAGCAATTACTAGTTAGGAGGCAATGTCAAGCTGGGGAGATAACTGAGTGGAGTACCCCAAGAATCAGTGATGGGACCCCGGCTGTTTTTAAAATACATACATAACCTTGATTCAAAAACGCAATGGAATGCAGGGTTCAATACCTGCACCTGAGGAAGTAGGCTTCAAGCTCACCTGGTATTGGGCCTCAGGACTCATCTAAATTACACCGGCGAGCTGTGGACACCTATTTGACATCTCCAGGCAGCTTACTGGTGAAAAGGCCTCAAATATCGGACTTCTGCATCTGCAAGTCTTAGGAGGAACGTGACCGGGAGAGGAAGGTGGCAACAGCGGTGATTAGAAGGGGGGTCGAGGTCACGATCGGTGGGAGGTTGGATGCGGTGACTGGGGGTGAGGGAAGTGATTGCCAGTAGTGGCCCATCCAGGAGAACTCCAGATTCAGGTAACTTTTAAAAACTTACCTTTTTGGTGCATGTAGTCCTGTTTTTCCAGAATGCAGGCGGCCAGGTGCTGGCTGTGCTCAGGGCAACCCAATCTTGCACAGGGGGCCTCAAACAGGCATTAGGCTCCTTATTTGCATATGCCTTTTTTTGCCTATACCAATATGGTGGGCGGTGCACCTCCAGCCCATAATGAGTATGCACTTCCTGCCCATCATATTGGAGGTTTAGCCGCAAGTTTAGCACCTGAAAAACAAGCATATGGCACTGAATTTCTAGGCTATTTAAGTTGGTCAAATTTGCAAATGGCACTAAACTAAAAGTGGGGGGTCAATTTAATCTGATGAAGTAGCTAAAAATCTATTAGGTCCAAGAAAAAATTTGCAAGAGGGCAGAACTTTGGCAATGAAATTCAATATGGATAAGTGAAAGGTGTTACACATTGGAAGAAAAACAATGAGGGGGAGATACTTAATTCTGTTGGCCGGGGTAGATGCTGAAGGAAATCTGAAGTGATAGTAGACTCAACACTTACGGCCCTAGATTTTCTGATTGGTTTACTGTTAGTAGTATATTCATTTTAAATGCATTATCGGCAGCATTGCAGTCAGAAAATCTAGGCCATCATGTCCCGTCATTACAGAACATAAATCAAAAAAAATAAACAGAATGTTGAGCTATATTACCAAATCAGCAGCATATGAGTCTGGGACCATCATGCTGAACCATACTATGGTCGGGCAGTACCCTGAATACTTCATTCAGTCCTGGTAACCAAGGCACAAGAAAAACATCCAAGCCTCGGAAGCACTGCTGATCCCTGTTAGAAAATCTCACAATTGTATGCCTTGAAACCAGGCAAATGAGAGGAATTTATCAAGATATATAAATTACAAAGTGGAACAGAAAAGGTTTTATTTTAAGTTAAAACATGATTACAGGACAAAGTGACATGTGCAAACCAGTAAATTCAGGACAAATGTGAGGAAGCACTTCTTCATAGAAAGAGTGATCAATATCTGGAATGTTCTTCTGGGATGGATAATGAAAGGAAGAACTCTGGAACCATTGAAGAACCTAATGGATGGTGTAGGTTTATATGACAGAATGGGCTCAATAGGCTGAATGGCTTCCTTCATCTGTGCTTATTTTTGTGATTTTTTAAAAATTCATTGATGGGATGTGGGCGTCGCTGGCTAGGCCTGCATTTAGTGCCCATCCCTAACTGCCCTTGAGAAGATGGTGGTGAGCCGCCTTCTTGAACCGCTGCAGTCCATATGGTGAAAGTACACCCACAATGTTGTTAGGAAGGGAGTTCCAGGATTTTGGCCCAGCGACAGTGAAGGAACGGCAATACAGGTCCAAGTCAGGATGGTGTGTGGCTTGGAGGGGAACTTGTAGGTGGTGATGTTCCCATGCGTCTGCTGCCCTTGTCCTTCTAAGTGGTAGAGGTCGCGGGTTTGGAAGGTGCTGTTGAAGGAGCTTTGGCGAGTTGCTGCAGTGCATCTTGTAGATGGTACACACTGCAGCCACAGTGCGCCGGTGGTGGAGGGAGTGAATGTTGAAGGTGGTGGATGCAGTGTCAATCAAACGGGCTGCTTTATCCTGAATGGTGTTGAGCTTCTTGAGTGTTGTTGGAGCTGCACTCATCCAGGCAAGTGGAGAGTATTCCATCACACTCCTGACTTGTGCCTTGTAGATGGTGGAAAGGCTTTGGGGAGTCAGGAGGTGAGACACTCGCCACAGAATTCCCAGCCCCTGGCCTGCTCTTGTAGCCACAGTATTTATATGGCTGGTCCAGTTCAGTTTCTGATCAATGGCAACCCCCAGGATGTTGATAGTGGGGGATTCAGCAATGGTAATGCCATTGAATGTCAAGGGGAGATGGTTAGAGTCTCGCTTGTTGGAGATGGTCATTGCCTGGCACTTATGTGGTGCGAATGTTACTTGCCACTTGTCAGCCCAAGTCTGAATGTTGTCCAGGTCTTGCTGCATATGGACACGGACTGCGTCAGTATCTGACGAGTCTCGAATGGTGCTGACCAGTGTGCAATCATCAGCGAACATCCCCACTTCTGACCTTATGATGGAGGGAAGGTCATTGATGAAACAGCTGAAGATGGTTGGGCCTAGGACACTGCCCTGAGGAACTCCTGCAGTGATGTCATGTGATTGAGATGAATGACCTCCAACAACCACAGCCAACTTCCTTTGTGCTAGGTATGATTCCAACCAATGGAGAGTTTCCCCTTTATTCCCATTGACTTCAGTTTTGCTAGGGCTCCTTGATGCCACACTCGATCAAATGCTGCCTTGATGTCAAGGGCAGTCACTCTCACCTCACCTCTTGAGTTCAGCTCTTTTGTCCATGTTTGGACCAAGGCTGTAATGAGGTCAGGAGCTGAGTGGCCCTGGCGGAACCCAAACTGGGCATCAGTTAGCAGGTTATTGCTGAGTAAGTGCCGCTTGATAGCACTGTCGACGACACCTTCCATCACTTTGCTGATGATTGAGAGTAGACTGATGGGATGGTAATTGGCCGGGTCGAATTTGTCCTGCTTTTTGTAGACAGGACATACTTGGGCAATTTTCCACATTGCCGGGTAGATGCCAGTGTTGTAGCTGTACTGGAACAGCTTGGCTAGGGGCGCAGCTAGTTCTGGAACACAAGTCTTCAGTACTATTGCCGGAATGTTGTCAGGGCCCATAGCCTTTGCAGTATCCAGTGTCTTCAGCCGTTTCTTGACATCACGTGGAGTGAATTGAATGGGCTGAAGACTGGCATCTGTGATGCTGGGGACCTCAGGAGGAGGTCGAGATGGATCATCCACTCGACACTTCTGGCTGAAGATAGTTGCAAATGCTTCAGCCTTATCTTTTGCACTCACGCGCTGGGCTCCACCATCATTGAGGATGGGGATATTTTTGGAGCCTCCTCCTCCTGTTAACTGTTTAATTGTCCACCACCACTCACGACTGGATGTGGCAGGACTGCAGAGCTTTGATTTGATCCGATGGTTGTGAGATCGCTTAGCTCTGTCTATCGCATGTTGCTTCCGTTGTTTGATATGCAAGTAGTCCTGTGTTGTAGCCTCACCAGGTTGACACCTCATTTTTCGGTATGCCTGGTGCTGTTCCCAGCATGCTCTCCTGCACTCTTCGTTAAACCAGGGTTGATCTCCCGGCTTGATGGTAATGGTAGAGTGAGGGATATGCCAGGCCATGAGGTTACAGATTGTGGTTGAATACAATTCTGCTGCTGCTGATGGCCCACAGCGCCTCATGGATGCCCAGTTTTGAGTTGCCAGATCTGTTCGAAATCTGTCCCATTTAGCACGGTGGTAGTGCCACACAACACGGTGGAGGGTATCCTCAACATGAAGACGGGACTTCGTCTCCACAAGGACTGTGCGGTGGTCACTTCCACCAATGCTGTCATGCACAGATGCATCTGCAACAGGTAGATTGGTGAGGACGAGATCAAGTAGGTTTTTCCCTCTAGTTGGTTCCCTCACCACCTGTCGCAGACCCAGTCTGGCAGCTATGTCCTTTAGGACTCGGCCAGCTCAGTCAGTTGTGGTGCTACCGAGCCACTCTTGGTGATGGACACCAGAGGACATTTTGTGCCCTTGCTACTCTCAGTGCTTCTTCCAATTGGTGTTCAACATGAAGGAGTACTGATTCATCAGCTGAGGGAGGGCGGTAGGTGGTAATTAGCAGGAGGTTTCCTTGCCCATGTTTGACTTGATGCCATGAGACCTCATGGGGTCCTGAGTCAATGTTGAGGACTCCCAGGGCTACTCCCTCCCGACTGTATACCACGGTGCCACCACCTCTGGTGGGTCTGTCCTGCCGGTGGGACAAGACATACCCAGGGATGGTGATGGTGGTGTCTGGGACATTGGTTGTAAGGTATGATTCGGTAATTATGACTATGTCAGGCTGTTGCTTGACTAGTCTGTGGGACAGCTCTCCCAATTTTGGCACAAGCCCCCAGATGTTGGTAAGGAGGACTTTGCAGGGTCGACAGGGCTGGGTTTGCCGTTGTCATTGTCGTTTCCGGTGCCGAGGTCGATGCCGGGTGGTCCGTCCGGTTTTATTCTTATTGTTTTTCGTAGCGGTTGTTTACAACTGAGTGGCTGGCTAGGCCATTTCAGAGGGCATTAAGAGTCAACCAGATTGCTGTGGGTCTGGAGTCACATGTAGGCCAGACCAGGTAAGGACGGCAGATTTCCTTCCCTAAAGGACATTAGTGAACCAGATGGGTTTTTGCAACAATCGACAATGGTATCGTGGTCGCCATTACTAAGACTAACATTTAATTCCAGAATTAAATTGAATTGACATCAGTGTATTTTTATGAATTAGTGCTGCCACACTGGAGCCTCGCTCAACGGGAGGGTAGATTGGACAACTGGGCACAGAGATTAGAGGGCACAATTCACGGCCCTCACAAGTTTCCAGTTGTTTCCAAGAATATTGTCTTATTTGCACTGCCTTGCCAGGAACATGAATTTGTCAAATTCTTCCACACTGAGCCTGAGTTTCAGGATGTCATTGTAGGTCCATCATGTTTCCAGCTGTATTGCAGAGATCTCAACCAATATAATACTCATCGTAATAGTATTTGCATTTATATGAGGCTTTATTATATGAAAACAGTTTTAAAAAAACTTCATGCAAAGAATAGCTTTTAAAGTGTGATGAATGTTATGTGGCAACCATTCTGCACCAACAAAATTAATGAGGAGCTAATCTATACTGGTTTTGTTGTACAGTATTAGCATGTTGGCAGAGGACCTATAGAATTTCCTAATACAAAAATAAAATATTGCGGATGCTGGAAATCTGAAATAAAAACAGAAAATGCTAGAGATACTCAGAAGGTCAGGCAGCATCTGTGAAGCGAGAAACAGAGTTCACTGCTACACTGTTTAGAGATCATACACAACCGCTACTGGCTAGATCTCTGTAGAACGAGCACAACAATAGAAGCAAAGAACTGTGGATTCTTAGATCATTTAATTAGATGAGGTTTACTCCATCATCGTACAATGAATTAATAGGTGGGTTTTGGTATATATATTAGAAATTTGGGTCTCCACGGGTGAGTACGCATGGGGTACTCACCCATAAGCCCAATGGAAGTGCCGGTTTCCTGCATGCACTGCGCATGCGCGGGAAACCGGCACTTCCGATCCCCAGAACGAAGGGGTTCAGAGGTCAAATGTGTGCGCGGGAGAGGTTGCATCGAACTTAGGTTTTTTTTGCAGGTTTTCCCGGGAGGGTGAGTCTGCAGAAGTTAGATATGTAAAAAGCAGTCGCAAGGCCTGCTTTTTACAAGGTAAGAGGTGAATTAACTAAAATTAAAACATTTTTTCCACAGGTTTATTATTTTTAAATACTTTAAAGCAAGGTAAGTTTATTTTTAGCCCCGTTAGAAAATAAAATTACTTTTCTCAAAAATTTAAATTATTGTTTAAAATAGTTATTTCATGTAATTTATAGTTTATTTAAAAAATGTGATGTTTTTTAAAAATGTATTTGAAGATTTAGTGCTGTTTTGGGGCTGTAGTATTTATAAGTCTTGACAGCTCTTCCTGTCAATCTTATGAATGGAGCATTCCCTGCTCCGATTGGCTCCCCTTGGCCCACGTGATCCCAGGGGATGCATCGAACTAACTGCGCCCCTGGGATACGCAAGCACTGCGCGCCGGCAGCTGGACCAGGCCCCGGATCAGAATTCCACGGGGGCCCACAGCTCAACGGCCGGCGCGCAAGGTAAGTGCAGGTTGGGGGCTTGCACCCGTGGGAAGCCTCTGACCCGAATTTCTGGGCCAATATAAACTAGCAGATCAAAAAGATATAATTATAGCTTATCACACTTCAGCTTTGGGCACCAAACAGTCCAATGGGAAACAATCACTCTAGACTTTATTACTAAGGTAGCTCATGGAGTAATCTTTTTGACTCTACTAAACAGTATTTGTCTATGGTCTTTTTAAGACAGATGTAACAGAAATGATACAAAGCCCACCCACATTTTTACCAATGAATTAGGCTCAATGAATGAGAAAGAGCATATTTCAGCTGGGGCACTTAACTGCTTGTTCCTTGTAATTTCCAGTTATGTGTGTTTGAACCCCAGTAAGGTGTGTGTGGGTCTAATAAGGAAAGTCTTTAGCACTGTAAACAGATGGGGGAAAAATTTGGTTGGTTATCGCCTCCCGTTAGCACCTCCGGGGGGGCAGTAATGGGGCGCTAGGAACTTAGCGCCCAAGCGTGGCAAGTTTAGCACCGCTTGCAAAATTGACCAGACGTTTTGCAGCGGCGCTAAACACTTCCGCCACAATCACCTGCGCCCACAGATCGTGACATCAGTCGAGCGTGTAGCGCCCCGGACCGGATATTGAGTCGCGCTCCCTGCCTTTCCTCCTGCCGCTAGGAACGACAGGGAACATTTTACAGTCGGGAAGGAGCTAGAGGAGTGCTATTTAAAGACGGCCGCTTCCTGCCTTTTCTTGTCGGCGAAATTTTTCTTCCATGCATGCTGAGAGGGAGAGAGATGCCTGGAGAGGTTCAATGCTGTGCGAAGGAGTTTTAGGACCAAAGCAGCACTTTGCAGGTTCATTTTTATTTCACCTTCATTCCAGCGATTTAGAAGAGACTATGGGGGCTGCACTGACTCGGGGCGTCGTCCTGAACCTGCAGAATCGGAGGCAGCAGAGGCGCAGAGAGAGAGTGGCAAACATGGCCAGAGGGTCGAGGGCCAACAGGCCTCTGCACAGGAGACCTTACCCTCCCAGGGTATTCAGGGAGCAGTTCTCATACCTTCATTTGTCTGAGGAGCAGTGTTTCTGCAGGCTGCGTTTCAGCAAGGAGGTGGTCACTGAGCTATGCCACCTGCTGCAACCAAATCTGCATCCTCAACTCAGGACCAGGACATCTCTGCCAGTGGTAGTGAAGGTGACACTGGCTCTGAATTTTTATGCCAGCAGCTCCTTTCAAGCTTTTACTGGGGACATCGCCAATATCTGCCAGTTCGCTGTCCATTGTTGTATCCGGGAGGTGAAAAATACCCTGTAAAAGGAGACGCCAATACATCTCTTTCCCTGTGACCTAGGACAAGCAGCGCGAACGTGCATGTGGTTTTGCTAGGATAGTGGGCTTCCCTATGATGCAGGGCGCCATTGACTGCACGCATGTGGCATTGTGGGCACCGCATGAAAATGCAGAGGTGTTCCGAAACCGTGCAAGGGCTACCACTCCTTAAATGTGCAGTTGGTCTGTGATCACAGGCAGCTCATACTCGCCTTCAATGCCCACTATCCTGGCAGCAGCCACGATGCTTTCATCCTGCGACAGACTGGTGTGCCAGACGTTTTCCAGGCACTGCATCAGCCAAGTGGATGGCTCCTCGGGGACAAGGGTTATCTACTCTGCACCTGGCTGATGACACCGCTCCGTAACCCCAACACCTCTGCCGAGCTGCAGTATAATGAGAGCCATAGTGCCACCAGGAACATAATTGAGCAGACAATCGGTGTGCTCAAGCAATGGTTCCACTGTCTGGACCACTCAGGAGGAGCCCTGCAGTACTCTCCTGAGCAAGTCTCCCTGTTCATAGTTGTGTGCTGCATGCTTCACAACCTGGCAATCCTGAGGACTCAGCCAAATCCAGCAGGGATTGGTGCACCATCTGAGAAGGTAGAGAAGTAAGAGGAGGAGGAGGATGAGGAGGATGATCAGCAGCACCAACGTGGGAGGGAGACGCACAATGTTGCCAGTGCAAGTGCCGTCCGTGAACGGCTGATAAGAAGCAGCTTCTAGGCCCTTACTGAGAAGATGGCTTCAGGCATAAAGAACAACATCATGGAAAGCGTCCCGCACCCACTATTGCCGGCCAAAGCTGGAATCATAGAATCATAGAAATTTACGACACAGAAGGAATCCATTTGGCCCATCGTGTCTGTGCCAGCCGAAAAAGAGCTCTCCAGCCTAATCTCACTTTCCAGCTCTTGTTCCGTAGCCCTGTAGCTTACGGCACTTCAGGTGCATGTCCAAGTACTTTTTAAATGTGATGAGGGTTTCTGCCTCTACCAACCCTTCAGGCAGTGAGTTCCAGACACCCACCACCCTCTGGGTGAAAAAACTCCTCCTCAACTCCCTCTAAACCTCCGACCAATTACTTTTAATCTATGCCCCTTGGTTATTGACCTCTCTGCTAAGGGAAATAGATCCTTCCTATCCACTCTATGATTCAAAAGACCAAAAATGTAAATATTGAATAAAAAATCCTATTTATTTTACAAACTCTGTGTGTGTCATTTATTCAGGGCAAACAATTAGAAACCAACACAACAATCATGAACTAACAGAACTCGTTCTCACAACATGGAGATAAACGGCAAAACAGTAAACAAATGTAATTACATGAACCTCGACCTTTA
Source organism: Somniosus microcephalus (assembly GCF_052327205.1). Lineage (NCBI taxonomy): Eukaryota > Metazoa > Chordata > Chondrichthyes > Squaliformes > Somniosidae > Somniosus > Somniosus microcephalus. The sequence goes on from NC_140991.1 coordinate 139,333,179, forward strand.
CCACAAACATTCCCATCATTTATTTACACATCCTACTGTTGGCCCTTCGAGGGTGATCTCCATTCCCTGCGCACTTCCCCCCTTCCCACCCTACTGCTCCTCCGTAATGGGGCCCCAGTGGCTGCAGCAAGGCTGGTGAAAGGCTGCTGAATGCTGGATCCAGAGACTGCAGATGCCCTTGAAGGACGCCCTTGACCAGCTCTGGGCCTGGAGGGCCCGGCTGCAGACTGTATCAACGCTGCAAGGGCGACAGCAGCCTGGGCTGGCTGTGTTGCAGGTCGTGGCAAGTGCAATGGGGAAGTGCCAGTGATGGGAGCAGGAATGCTGTCATCCTGAGAGAGGACAGCCCTTTCCTGCTCAACTCACACACTGGCACTCCCCCAGGGCAGTACCTCAGCATCCGGAGCAATCTGCTCAAGCACAGATTGCTGGGCTGCTGCGGCACCGTGAGAGCCCCAGGGCAATGTGGCCGACCCAGCAAGGATGGCAGCAGTCAGTGCTTGCATGACATCAATCTGAGACTGCATGAGAGCAGTCTGAGATTGGATGGCACCAGCCAATGACTGAATTGCGGCACTAAGCCATTGCATTGCGTCGGCCTGTGCTGCAGCGGACACCTCCACACTCCTAGCCAGTCCATCCATGCTTTTAGGCACCCTTGCCATTGCACCCATGAGCTCATTGTGCATGCTCAAGGCCTGGCTATTCACGGGAGATGACGCAGTTCTCATCCGAGTCCTGTGCCGCAGGATTCGCTTGCCTACTCACCCTCCGGGGAGCTGTCACCCGAGCTTCCCTACCCCCATGGCGTTGCTGCAGCCTGCTGGGTCCAGGAGCTTTGCCTTCATCAGACCCTATCCCCCTGCTCCCCTCCAGGGAAGGCATGGCCCCAAGTGTCAGAATGGGCTCCCTCGGGAGACGCAGACAGTGAGCCTCCGGCTTCCTATTCCTTCTCGTCTGGGGTGTCGCTGCCACTGGCATGTTGAGGGATAGGCTGGTCAGCTGATGGTTCACTAGCTGAAAGCAGGGAGGTACAAGAATGGCTTTAGCGTGAGGACAGGGGGGCAGGAAGGGAGCAAGGACTGGAGACAGTAAGTTGGATTGAAAGTGTAAAAGGCTGGTGTTGTGAGGGGCAAGTGGTATGAAAGAGGAGAGAAAGCTGGTGAACATACCATTGCTGTCCCCAAGAGGGTCGAACTCTCCAGCGGCCACGGCACCTATGAGCTGGCTGGCAACCATCCTGTGCACTCTCACCTCCAAATCGGTCAGGGGTGCAGGTCCGCCAATCCTCCTCCCGTGCATTGCTGCTCCCGCCTGTTATGAGAGAGCTAGGCCTGCAAGAAAAAGGACGGCGCCTGAGTGAGTGTGCAGCCATGTGCTTGCCTGATGTGCCTCCCATAGTTGAATAGCCCTTAATTAATGCAGCCATGAGCTTGCCTGATATGCCTCTCATAGTTGAATAGCCCTTAACTTACGCAGCCATGTGCTTGCCTGAGTTGCCTCCCATAGTTGAATAGCCCTTAATGTATGCAAGGTGTTGAATGTGCATATGTCTTTTATGAGATGGCCATAGGTCTTGGATGAGTGCTGTGCATGTGGGATTTTAAACCCTCTGGCCACAGAGTGAAGTTGAGATGGAGAGAGGTAAAGAAACATAGAAACATAGAAGATAGTAGCAGGAGTAGGTCATTCGGCCCCTCGAGCCTGCTCCGCCATTTAATGAGATCATGGCTGATCATCCAAATTCAGTACCCTGTCCCTGCTTTCTCCCGATATCCCTTGATCCCTTCAGCCTTAAGAAATATATCTAACTCCTTCTTGAATATATTTAATCAATTGACCTCTACTGCCTTCTTTGGTAGAGAATTCCACAGGTTCACCACTCTCTGGGTGAAGAAATTCCTTCTCATCTCTGTCCTAAATGGCTTACCCCTTATCTTTAGACTGTGACCCCTGGTTCTGCACTACCCGACCATCGGGAACATCCTTTCAGCAGCTAGTCTGTCTAGTCCTGTTAGAATTTTATAAGTTTCGATGAGATCCCCTCTCATTCTTCTAAACTCCAGCGAGTACAAGCCCAATTGACCCAATCTCTCCTCATACGTCATTCCTGCCATCCCAGGTATCAGCCTGGTGAATCTTCGCTGCGCTCCTTCCATGGCAAGAACATCCTTCCTCAGATAAGGCGACCAAAACTGCACACAATACTCATGGTGTGGTCTCACCAAGCCTCTGTTGAACTGCAGCAAGGCATCCTTGTTCCTGTACTCAAACCTCTCGCTACGAAGGCCAACATACCATTTGCCTTCTTAACTGCCTGCTGCACCTGCATGCTTACTTTCAGCGACTGGTGCACAAGGACGCCCAGGTCTCGTTGCACTTCCCCTTCTCCCAATCTATTGCCATTCAGATAATAATCTGCCTTCCTGTTTTTGACACCAAAGTGGATAACCTCGCATTTATCCACGTTATATTGCATCTGCCATGCTTCTGCCCAATCACCCAACCTGTCCAAATCATGCTGTAGTTTCTCGGCATCCTCCTCACAGCACACACGCCCACCCAGCTTTGTGTCATCTGCAAATTTGGAGATATTACATCTAGTTCCGTCGTCCAGATCATTAATATATATTGTGAATAGCTGGGGTCCAAGGACCGATCCCTGCAGTACCCCACTAGTCACTGCCTGCCACTTGGAAAAAGACCAGTTTATTCCAACTCTTTGCTTTCTGTCTGCCAACCAGTTCTCTATCCAAGTCAATACCTTGCCCCCAATCCCATGTGCCTTAATTTTACACGCTAATCTCTTATGCAGGACCTTATCGAAAGCCTTTTCAAAGTCCAAATACACCACACCCACTGGTTCTCCCTTATATATTTTACCAGTTACATCATCAAAATATTCCAGTAGATTAGTCAAGCACGATTTACCTTTTGTAAATCATTTTGACTTTGTCCGATCCGGTCACTTTTTTCCAAGTGCTCTGCTATTACATCCTTTATAATAGACTCTAGCATTTTCCCCACTACCGATGTCAGACTTACCGGTCTGTAATTCCCCGTTTTCTCTCTACCACCCTTTTTGAACAGTGGGGTAACATTAGCTACCCGCCAATCCATGGGTACTGTTCCAGAATCTATTGAATTTTGGAAGATGACCAGCAATGCATCTACTATTTCTAGGGCCAGTTCCTTAAGTACCCTAGGATGTAGATTATCAGGCCCTGGGGATTTATTGGCCCTCAATCCCATCAATTTCCCTAACACCATTTCCCTACAAATACTGATTTCTTTCAGTTCCTCCCTTTCATTAGACCCTATGTTCCCCGACATCTCTGGGAGGTTATTTGTGTCCTCCTTTGTGAAGACAGAACCAAAGTATGTATTTAATTGGTTCACCATTTCTTTGTTCCCCATTATAAATTCCCCTGATTCTGACTGCAAGGGACCTACGCTTGACTTCACCAATCTTTTTCTCTTCACATATCTATAAAAGCTTTTACAGTCAGTTTTCATGTTCTCTGCAAGCTTACTCTCATACTCTATTTTCCCCCTCTTAATTAATCCCTTTGTCCTCCTTTGTTGAATCCTAAACTGCTCCCAATCCTCAGGTTTACAGCTTTTTCTGGCCAATTTATATGTGCTCTCCTTGGATCTTATGCTATCCCTAATTTCCCTTGTTAGCCACGGTTGAGTCACCTTTTTTGTTTTATTTTTATGCCAAACTGGGATGAACAAATTCTGTAGTTCATCCATGCGATATTTGAATGTTTGCCATTGCCCATCCACCGTCAACCCTTTGAGTGACATTCCCCGATCAATCCTACCCAACTCGCAACTCATACCATCGTAGTCTCCTTTATTTAAATTCAGGACCCGAGTCTCTGAGTCAACTATTTCACTCTCCATCTTAATGAAGAATTCTATCATATTATGATCGCTCCGACCCAAGGGGCCTTGCACAACAAGATTGCTAATTAATCCTTTCTCATTACATAATACCCTTATTGAAAAGCATCCACTCACCCTGACGACCCAAGTGACATTGCTGAACTTCTTCCTACATTGAGTGTGACTCCTCGGCACCAGGCTCCTTGAGGAGACGTGCTAAGCCACCTCCCTCCACACTCTTCGGTACTCACGGGGCAATGGCCTCCTGCCAATCTCTGGGTGCAGCACTGCCCGTTGCCGCTCGACAGTGCCAACCAGAGCTACTAATGCCTGGTCGCTAACATGCTGAGCTCTCTCCCTGGGCCTATCCATCACTCCTCTCAGCACAATGGTGGTAGGTCTTTCCAGCACCAGAGTCAACGCTACAATGAGATGGGTGTGCCTGGCTAGCAAGATGGACCCTCCCCTTTACGAACTGGCCGGCACCAGTCTGTCTGGGTTCCATTGCTAACTGACATCACCTGAGCTTCGGTAGTGTTCTGACGTAACACCTCGCTCTCGACGTTAGTGCCTTAAGAGAGGTGTGTAGCACTTGATTTAGCACTCAGATCACCTCCAGGGGCGATAGAGGCGAATTTTGCAGTCAGAGGTGATAATTAGCGCCAGGCGCTAAACTTTGTGCCCGGCCGATATTCGCGCTCCAAAATGGGTGATACCGAATTTTTCCCCCGTGGGATTTTAGTAACCGGACAAGCATAGTGTTGTATGTTATACAAGCCTGCCCAAGATGGAGTCCACTGAGCTATTGAAGTGAAATTGACTCCTACAGCAATGACCACTTTAATTGGGCTGTTTGATGAGCTAACCAGTTAACAACAACAACAACTACAACTTGTATTTATACAGCACCTTTAGCATACTAAAATGTCCCAAAGCGCTTCACAGAAGTGTTATGAAACAAAATTTGACACCGAACCACATGAGGAGATATTAGGACAGATGACTAAAAGCTTGGTCAAAGAGGTAGGTTTTAAGGAGCCTCTTAAAGGAGGAAAGAGATGTAGAGAGGCGGAGAGGTTTAGGGAGGGAGTTCCAGAACTTAGGGCCTAGGCAGCTGAAGGCACGGCCGCCAATGGTTGAGTGATTAAAATTAGGGATGCTCAAGAGGGCCAAATTAGAGGAGCGCAGATGTCTCGGCAGGGCGGGGGGAGGGGGGTTCTGAGGCTGGAGGAGATTACAGAGATAGGGAGGGGTGAGGCCATGGAGGGATTTGAAAACAAGGATGAGAATTTTAAAATCAAGACGTTGCTTAACTGGGAGCCAATGTAGGTCAGTGAGCACAGGGGAGATGGGTGAACAGGACTTGGTGCGAGTTAGGACACGGATATCTGAGTTTATGTAGGATAGAATGTGGGAGGCCAGCCAGGAGTGCGTTGGAATAGTCAAGTCTAGAGGTAACAAAGGCATGGATGAGGGTTTCAGCAGCAGATGAACTGAGGCAGGGGTGGAGATGGGTGATGTTACAGAGGTGAAAATAGGCGGTCTTAGTTATGGTGTGGATATGTGGCCGGAAGCTCATTTCACGGTCAAATATGACACCAAGGTTGCAAACAGTGTGTTTGAGCCTCAGACAGATGCTAGTTAATTGATGAGGTGCCTAGTGCTGTAGGTACGAGGATTCTTAATTGGAGCTGTGCCTGTGTAAACTAATTGTCTAGTTTAGATTAGAACAAATGTACAAAAGTACAGAATTAAAATCAGATTTATGGTCAGTAGATTCACATGGTTAAACAACAATTTACTACAGGAAGAAAGTGCTTTGTGAGAACAGGAAAAAGGAATTTGTACTGCTCTTGTTAGCTCAACTGCAGAAAGATATATGTTAGCTTGCTAGTTAGGAACTCAATCATAAGCAGAAAATATGTTTTCTCATTAGTTAGGAATTCAGCTTATTAACTGACCTATTGATTAAGTATTTGTTTACTGGAATTGTTTTCAACTTTTTTGGTATTATCATGTAATGGACAGACATGCCACCTGGGACCTTTAGGGATTAAAAATGGAAACTATGAGCAGCTCCTTGAGTACACCCCCAGGAGCATGCAAGATAGAATTGGCTAAGGCTAGCAAAACTTCTGGGCCCAGAAATACAATCGGCAGGGGGCAGGGCACATGCTGCACGCACATGTTCATGTGGTCGCGGGGACTAAAGGTAATTTACACTGAAAGCTCATTATGAGCTAGGTGTGCAACCAGCACTACCTGTGCTGCATATTGGCTGTGTGCCTCTTTTGGGGGGAGGGAGGTCCAAAAATCAGGTGTCACTGATGCCGTTTAAGGCAGCCTGCACCTCTTAAAGGGGAGGTGTACTTTAGCTGCAGGCAGCAGGAGGCAACATGACTGGAAGAGTTACAGATAGGTCCCCAAATATTGGAAGCCCTTGTGCAGGTGGTCTCCAGGAGGAGAGAGATCCTGTTCCCCCTGTAGGGCAGAAAGCACAGATACTGGAAGGCGGTGGCTCAAGAGATAAATGCCAGGAGCTCGGCTCCCGGGGCTTGGCTCTTGTGCCAAAAGAAGTTTAATGATCTCACCAGGGTTGTCAAGGCAAGAGTCCCAACTCTCAGCTCAATTACTCTCTGCTCACATCTGCAGCCCTCACTACTTAGAACCTTCCCCTCCCGTTTCAGTTAATTCTCCTTGCAAGTCAGGCACTGGGACAGACCCAATTCACCAAAAGATCCTACAACCAGCGTGGGTCCCTTATTTTAATATTATGATATTTCTGCATGCTTCTGGCACACCTATGGGGCACCAAATACAATATGGCAGCCAGCGCACCTCTGGCATGGGATGGGCAGACATGCCATTTTGCACCCCGAGCCATCTATTTCACGTCTGAAATTTGGGCGCAGCGCGATTACATTTCTAGGCCCTTGTGTTTCCCAGATCGATAGTGCATAATTTGTTTATGTCTATTAAATAAAACTTACAAGTGTCTCATTGTAGGGGGCATCTAGAATTTATTCCAGTATCTCTGCCACTGTCCTATACATTTTGTACAAGTGAAAGTTAATTACTGTAGCTGTTTTAAGGCACGGACTTTTAGACAGAAGTTTGAAAAATTATTTTCAATATAAAATACTTCCCTATCGATGTAATCATCTCCTATCTTGCAGATGTGCTTTTGTTACATTGAAAGTACTCCATCCTACATGTCCTTTTCCCTTTAATGTTTGTATACAGCTACAGCAAGAAAAAATATTAACATTTTAGAGACTGAATTTTTGAACAATTCTATCCAGGTTGTAAAACAGGGAACAAAAATGCAAAAGGGAAATTTACAATTTTATTTATGCATTCTTCTAGAGATATGGTTACAGTTCTTTTGCATTAAATGCTCAAACCATAATGCAAGTAAAATGTCCAACAACTTCTTGATAATTTAGTACACTTCTGTCTTAAATCAGTCTTACTGTCACCACCCCCTAGCACTCCAAAATTACCTACAATTAATTTCCTTCCATATTTATTCTTGGTGAATATCATCTGGCAACAAATTTTGGGTATCAATTGTCCTGTGCACTTATGTTGACTATAATGCCAGCACAACTGATCAATATTCAGCACAATGAATCATGTTGTACAGAAGTGCTCCAGCTGGTGCTGTAATGATATTATTGGCACCAGGAGTGAGGATGTTAGCTTGTCTCTGGAAAACACAACCTTGATTTGCTACCATATTTACATTATCAACAGCCAACAATGTTTCTGGCAATATAGCAGGGGATAACTCTGGAATATTGAAGTAATTTATATACATCGAGTCTCATCACTTTAAAAAATAAAAGTTAAAAAATAACATTAATAGAAGCATCCTCTTCTGCCCTTTCCAGTTGATATTAGATTAGTCACCTACAGCAGATCTTAATCTGCTGCCTTCCTGTCATTGGAACTGCTTTTGCATCAAAGTACAACAGTCCTTCACTGAGGCACAGTGCAATTCCACCTTTAGTTCATTTGGAACAATGCTATAAACAGATAACACTGACTTGCTCTTCTTAGTCTCCTCCTGGTGCAGTACGGTGGTCCAGGGCTCTGCCACAGTGCTCCCTGTATCTTGATATACATCTCTCCTCACCTGCAAAAGGCACCAATACCTTCTCTTTGCTGACACCTTTAGTTTCCTCCCATAACTTTTCTGTCAACTCCTGCTTGGTGTCCATTCCCCCCTGCAAATCATCTTGGGATGTTTTGTAACCTTAAAAAGGTGCTATATGACTTCAAAAAGCTGTTTGGCAGACACAAATGGTTTGAATACATTATAGATGGAACTGTAAAATGAAAAGCAGGTTTGGAAAATGTGCTGCACTTAATTGAGAAGGGGCTAAAAAATCTATCCTTCCTATGCTGATTTGCCCCTAAGCAGTTACAGGTTTACATCTGGATCAAACTCCAATTACAGTATTCTTCAATATTAGGGTTGCAAAGGGGTGGAAAGTTTCCGGTAAATTTCCGGAAATTTTCCACGGGAAGTTTAGCTTGGGAATTTTGCGAATTTTGCCCAAAAAAGCACATGCTAGCATAATATTGTTTTTTTTGTATTTCTTTCTTTTTTTTCCACAGGTCCTCTCTTAAAATTACTAACAGAGATGGAATCTTAATTATTAAGGAATTTCTTAATCAATATATGTTTATCTTCTTACTTGGCTTGTTTTAATAATTACAAGTTTTGTGTGTGACTGTGAACAAATGTGTCCTGATTGATTGGATGATTGGATGAGCGATTAGCTCCCTCTATTTGTAATATTTGCATATCGAATTGTGATTGGCCTGCAGGCATCTGTAAGACTGCTATAGTTTTTTTAAGATCCAGGTTAGGGGTCCTGAGGGAAGTCATTTTGTTTTCTGCTGATGTTGTGATGATGCAGTAAGTAAATCAGACTTTATACCTGATATACCTATCAAGGCCTTGGCAATGTCTCCCTTAATGAGGGAGAAGGCTGTGCACGCTTCCTCCGTAAGGGGGAAGGATGTGGACTTCATGAGGGGTCTGGCTTTGTCCGCATAATTGGGCACCCATTGGGCATAGTAGGCGAAGAGCCCCAGGGTTCTCTTCAGTGCCTTTGGACAGTGGGGGAGGGGTAGCTCCATGAGGGGTCGCATTCTTTCGGGGTCGGGGCCGATGACTCCGTTCTCTACTACACAGCCGAGGATGGCAAGGCGCGAGGTGTTAAACACACATTTATCCTTATTGTAGGTGAGGTTCAGCCGTTGGGCCGTATGGAGGAATCTCTCCAGATTAACATTGTGGTCCTGCTGGTCGCGGCCGCAGATGGTGACGTTATCTAGATAGGGGAACGTGGCGTGCAGCCCGTTCTGGTCAACCATCCGGTCCATCTCCCTTTGGAAGACCGAAACCCCATTGGTGACGCCGAAGGGAACCCTAAGGAAGTGGTAGAGGCGGCCGTTCGCCTCGAAGGCTGTATACTGGCGGTCCTCAGGGCGGATAGGGAGTTGGTGATAGGCCGACTTAAGGTCGATGGTGGAGAATACCCGGTACTGCGCAATCTGATTGACCATATCAGATATGCAGGGAAGGGGGTATGTGTCCAGCTGGGTGTACCTGTTTATGGTCTGGCTGTAGTCGATGACCAGGCGGTTTTTATTGCCGGTCTTAACGACCACGACCTGGGCACGCCAGGGGCTGGTGCTCCCCTCGATGATGCCCTCCTTCAGGAGACGCTGCACCTCAGAGCTAATGAAAGCTCTATCCCCGGCGCTGTACCACCTGCTCTTGGTAGCGACGGGTTTGCAGTCGGGGGTGAGGTTAGCGAACAGGGAAGGTGGCGGGACCTTGAGGGTGGATAGGCCGCAGGTGTTACGCGGTGGGCGGTTTAAAATCTGCTGGTTGTCGACTGTGAGTGGGGGGAGGGGTCCGCCGTATGCTAGCGTGACGCTTTGGAGGTGGGATTGGAAGTCTAGGCCTAGTAGGACGGCAGCGCATAGCTGGGGCAGGACGAGGAGTTTAAAATTTTTATACTCTGTACCCTTAACCGACAGGGTCACAACACAGTAGCCGCTGATGTCTGTGGCGTGTGACCTCGATGCCATCGAGATCCGGTTGCGCGTTGGCAGGACAGGGAGGGAGTAGTGGCTCACCGTGTCTGGGTGGATGAAGCTCTCCGTGCTTCCGCTGTCGAACAGGCAGGTCGTGGCGTGGCCATTTACTTTGATGTCCATCATCGACTTGGACAGGTGATGCGGGCGGGCCTGGTCCAGTGTGACGGAGGCTAGTGTATAGCTGAGCAAGTTGTTGTGGTCTGCGGTTGAGGCGGTAGTCGGGTCTAGAGGCACGGTGGCGGTCGGGCGTGGTGGGTAAAATGGCATCTCCCACGAGGTTGGACAAAATGGCGGAGAAGATGGCTGCCCCCATAACTCACATGAGGCACTGCTGGTGTCGGTTGCCTGTATCAAAGATGGCCGCCCCCATGACTCACATGTGGGGATGCTGGCCTCTGTTGCCTTGAAGGAAGATGGCCACCCCCACAGCTCGCATGAGGCACTGCTGGCCTCTGATGATCCACCTCTGCAGGCCTTAGCGAAGTGGCCTTTCTTCATGCAGTTTGAGCAGGTAGAGTTCCTGGCTGGGCAGCGCGACCTCGGGTGTTTCGCCTGGCCGCAGAAGAAGCAGCCAGCGGCCCAATCGCGGGGGTCTGATGTCGGAGCCGGTACCGGGGGTGGCGGTCTCGATCGGGTCCGGGACGCCGACGCTGAGGTAGGTCCCAGGGGGGTTGCTGCGGGGGGTATCGCGGTCGGGGTCGGTCCCAAGTCCCAGGGTCGCGAGTTACAGTACCTTGAGTATGCCTCGAGGTCCCGATGGGCCACCTCTAGAGCGAGAGCGAGGGCTGCAGCTTTGTCCAGGTCGAGGTCCCTTGCTTCCAGTAGTCTTTGCCGTGAGTAGTCGGACCGCAGGCCTTTCACGAAGGCATCGCGGACATTGTCTTCAGTATTTTCTGCCGCCGTTACCGCTTTAAAGTTACAGTCTCTGCCGAGTGCTTGTAGCACCCGTAAAAATTCCTCCACGGGCTCTCCTGGCTGTTGCGGGCGGGATCTTAGGAGGTGTCTGGCATACATGGAATTTACCGGGGTTTGGTACTGTCTTTTCAGCCGGTTGATGGCGTCCTCGTATGTTTTAAGGTCCCGGATGAGTGCGAATACTTTAGGGCTCACTTGGGCGTTCAGAACTCTTAGCATGGATTTCTGAGGCACGCCGGATTCTCCCAGGTAGGCTTCGAAGCAGCTCAGCCAGTGTTCGAAGTCGAGGGCTGAGTTTGCTGCCTGTGGGTTTAGATCCAGGTACGGTGGTCTGAGGGCTCGCAGCCAGGCCGGCTGCTGTGGCTGTTGTAGCTGGGCGTCTGGCTGGTCGCTTGGCTGGTCGTTTGACTGCTCAGGTGTCGACATTTTAAAATTTAGCCAATAAAATTGATATACCTATCAATTCATCCAATGAAAAGCGACGAGTTAAGAAAGTAACTATAGGTTTTTATTGGCTAAATAACAGAGCCCACCCTCGTGGGTGATCGGATACAACAAGGAGGAATGCCAGCCAGTCGACTACCTTTATACCTGGGCAGGTAGGTGGAGTCATGGGCGGAGTCAGCAGTGGTCAGCCCAGGTATAGCAGCGTGACAAGAGGCGACCTCATATAGTGATACAACAGTGTGAACAGTGATAACCATAGAGTAACGATATAACAGTGATAACTATAGTGTAACGATAGTGAATGATAAAAGTGGTTTACCACAATACCAAATAAACCAGTTACTTGTTGAACTCTGTTGTCCTTCAATTTAAAATATACAAAATAATACACTATTGGTGATGTAGCGTCGTGTGTGTACAGGTCATGCTTCCATCACATGGAGCATCAGCAAAAATGTACTCGCCCTGTTGCAATCGTGCTGATCGACCGCAGTTCGACACAGAGATGAATGCCCTTTATTTCTCTGCATAGAACAATGCCACGTTTACCGTCGGATGTGTGGAAGCATTTTACCCCAGGCATTAAAGATGGAAAGACTGTGTACATGTGCAAACACTGTAGAAAGCCATATGTAAAGAATGCCACAAAGATGCAGCAGCATTTATCCAACGATCTTGGATCACAAAAGGTCTTTGCAGTAGTTACTGACAATGCTGCGAATATGAAGGCTGCTTGGGCTCAAGTGGAGGAGGCCTACCCTCATATTACGTCTATTGGGTGCGCAGCTCATGGGCTTAACCTGCTCCTCAAGGACATCATGGGTTTGAGAACCATGGAAGCACTGTACAAGAGAGCCAAGCAAGTTGTTAAGTATGTCAGGGGAAAACAGGTAGTTGCAGCAACCTACAACTCCAAACAAATGACAAAGAACAAGAACACCACACTGAAGCTGCCCAACAACACTAGATGGGGTGGTGTTGTCATAATGTACAATAGCCTTCTGGAGGGTAAGGAGTCGCTGCAAGAAATGGCAATGTCCCAGTCTGGGGATATGGAAACCACCATCAAGAAAATACTGCTGGATGATGTGTTTTGGGAGAGAGTGGTTAGCAGCCTTAAACTACTCTCACCAGTAGCATCTGCAATTGCTCAGATTGAAGGAGATGACGCTGTCTTGTCAGATGTTCTCAGGCTTTTTACTGATTTAAAAGAACAAATCAGCATTGCCCTACCCACATCCCTGCTGCTCAAAGCAGAGGAGAAGGCAATTGTTCAATTCATACAGACGCGTCAAGAATTTTGTGTCAAGCCGATTCATGCTGCAGCATACATGCTGGACCCAAAGCATGTTGGGAGACCAATACTTTCTGGAGAACAGATCAACAGCGCTTACAGTGTGATTTCTACCCTCTCACACCATCTCAATCTGGATGTGGGCAAAGTTCTGGGAAGTCTGGCAAAGTTCTCTACCAAGCAAGGTCTTTGGAATGGGGATGGGATATGGGAATCATGCAAGCATATTAGTGCACATACCTGGTGGAAGGGACTTTGTGCATCTGAGGCCCTGTCACCTATTGTATCGGTGATACTCCAAATCCCACCTTCATCAGCGGCCTCTGAACGAAACTGGTCACTTTTTGGGAATATGCATACAAAGGTGCGCAACAGGCTGACTAACAAGAGAGTGGAGAAACTGGTGGCTATCCGGGCGAACCTACAACTTATTGAGCCAGATACAGAAGTGTCCACCACACAGCTAGACACTGACACAGAGGAGGAAATGGACACGTCAGAGCCAGAGTCAGAGAATCAGGAGGAGCAATGAGGAGTAGAAGACTCAGAAGACTCATGAGTAGAAGACTCAAAGGGACAAAATAAGGACAAATTACAGGCTAAATAAGCTGACGCTCTTTATATTTTATTTTAGATGGGTCTTTTTTGTGGGGGTTCAATAAAGTTCAAAATTATAACCTAAATAAAGTTTTGAAAGCCTGTTTTTATTTGTATGGAACAGTATGTCTATTTTGACGACAAAGATAATATAAGGGTCAGAGACAAAAACCATCAGTGTGCAAAAAAACTCAAAATTCCCATAAATTCCCGAAAATTCCCATGGAAAGTTTCCTCTTTTAAAAATTCCCAGAATTTTGCAACCCTATTCAATATACAAGACATGTGTGAACATTTTTTATGCCAAAGTTTACATTTTCCATTATTATATATGTTCCACTGAAATCATTACTAAAAGCATTAGGAGGAAATAAACTATTTGCCAAGTAAAACAAAATCCATAAATTTTAATTCATTGAGCAAAAGTACTTCAGTTAGTACTTTTTTGATACAAATAACAATTGCATCCAGTGGATGATTTAAATAAAAGTCTGTTTCTAAATTGCTATCACAGACCAGAATTTTAAACATGTAAAATTAGCATTTCATGAGAGAAAATTGTAAAATCCTAATTTAAACAAAAGGCCCCCCCACATCAGTCAGTAACCTCTGAGTGAGGCTGCCAATTAATGTAGAATTATTGGCAGTTCTGTGCTAAGAATGGTGCCCACTAGTTGAAACTTCCCACTTTGACTTTATGCAATATCCTTACAAGTACCAGCGAGGCGAGACAAACCCAGGCTCCAGGATTGAAATTAGCCCTTTAACCTACTCCAGCACTCTTGGAATACCAAGGATTTTAAACACCTTCCTAAGAATTTATTTCTTTAAAAGGAAAATAATTACACAGTATCCAAGAAAATAGTGAAGGTTTCCAACTACTGTAGGGATATATTCTACAAAAGAATTAGTTATCTCAGATGCTGATTCAACCATTTATGATTGATGGAGTTACTGATAATCTGAATTATCTCTGACCTATCTCTTACTCGCAGAAGTGAGTATTTCAAGTTTTAATTTTAAAAAGCACACCAGCAAGACTGGAAGTTAATTGTATCCCTTCTTTTGAAGGTCTCCCACTTAAAAATATAGGGGGCTAAATTCCACAGCCCCCAAAAACGGGCACGGGAATTGCAATGCGCGATTAACCTGCGTCATTTCAATATGATGCAGGCAGCACACCATCTTTGTGCTAGCACTACTTAAAGCTAGCCTGCACCACTTAAAGGGGAGGTGCATTGTGGCTGGGGCAGCTGCTGGAAGTCATTGTACAACTGATTCTGACCTGGGAAACACTCAATAATGGCACAAAATGGGTGAGAGCAGGCTCCAAGTTTTCCAATGCTGCACTGAAGGCCTTGGTGGAGGTGGAAAGGAAGAGAGATGTGCTGAATCCACAGGGGGTCAGGTGGCCCTCCAGACACACGCTCAGATGGCAGTGGGAGCAGATAGCCCTGACGGTCAATGCCAGGAGAAAAGCTCTGAGGACCTAGATGCAGTGCCGTAAGAAGTTCAATGATCTCCCGCGAGTGGTCAAGGTCAGTGAATGCATCTTCAAATGCCATATCCTACCAGCTGCACCACTAGCTTCAGCCATTCCTCAATGTACCACATCCCCATCACTCATCTACCAACAATCTCTATCAATCAGGACTCATACTTTTCATAGATTCACCTCACCCTCACATTTACCACTGCTGCAAGCCTCAAACCCACATCTCACAGCTTGCACATACTGCCTGCTATTCAACCATGGCCACATCACCCAAACAGATTGTACCACAATCACTGACATACGTCCATCTCTCTTGCAGGACAAGGTGGCACACAACTGGAAGCAGCAGGACCTAACCGGCAGGGACAGGTGCACCTGCATGTCCTAACCCCCATGGAGGAGAGGATGCTGGCCATTATTGGGATGGCCATTGCTGAGGCCATGGCCAGCGGCAGGGCTGAAATGATAGATGATGATATCCTCATACCTAATCCTTCTTCTCACAACCCACTTCCCCCTAATCCCACAATCTCTTCTGATTTACAAGCTGCAGATGGTGTTAAGCATGCACCTCCTGCTTTCCCCCCTCCCCTTATCACAACTTTACCCTTGTGCCTTTCACCTTTCAGATACCAAAGAACTGCCACCTGGCCAGGCAGTGGTGGAAGAGCAGGAATATGGTGAAGATGAAGACACAACACCATCACCCAATTTCACATTCGCAGCCACCAGCTCAGATACTGACACTCCGTGTAACTTAGAGGATAGCTTAGAGGCGGGATCTGCACGTGGTGAGACACTGGGCACGAGTGGCCTGCAGCCAGGGCAGAGGGCAAGGGTAGCACAGATGGCAGCTTGCTGGAGAGCGAGGTCGCACAAGAGTTCTGCTGCAGAGGACTCGTGAGGACTTCCATGGGGCAGGCTACAGAAGAAGGCTGATGGGTATGCAGAATGACATGCTTGGTGCATTGGCAGGCCTGCCAGAAAGGTTGTGTGCCATGTCAAGGAGCACGGAGGAGTCTGGCACCAACTTGGCACAGGGCTTTGCGCAGAGCTTGGAACCCATCCTTTCCAGCATGGAAGTGGTGGCCAACTCCATTAGCACACTTGTGGACCCAACCATGATGCAGCATCTGATGGCTGATGTCTCAGCTTCCACTGAAACATAACCAGCAGCCTCCCAACATCCGAGTGCCGCTGAGGAAGCTCAGAGTGCTCTCGTGAAAGGTCAGCTTGCTGCCATGCAAGCTCAGGCTACTGCCATCATGGCTCTGGATTCCAGTGTTCAAAGAGGCTTGCAGTGTGTCACAGCAGTCCAGTAATCTGTCCTCCAAGATTACTAGGATTGTTGAGGTGCTGCCCTGGGGGAATGGCAGTGGCTCTGTGGAGCATCCTATCTCAGGATGACAGCATTCATCCTCCCACCACTGCCACTCCACCAGTGCCCTTGCTGTTGCCCGTCAACCAGCCAGCCCAGACTGCTCCCACCTATGCCGAGATGGTACAGTCCGCAGCCAGGCCTTCTAAGCCCAGAACTGCTCGAGGTCGTCCTCCAAGGCCATCTGCACTGAAAAAGTCAGCAGCCTTGCACCAGCCATGCTGTAGCCACTGGGGTGGCACTGCATAGGAGCACTAGAACAAGCAAAGGCATACAGAAGACAGGCACTAAAGGAATGCACAAGGGTGATTAGTTGACCTTTGTATGCAATATTGCATGATTTGATTTATAAATTTGTTTTGGAATGTTTATTTTGTGGAGGCTTTTATTTTTGCATTGTGGCCAAGCAGACACTGTGATGGTCAGTGAAAGAGGGAAGGGAAGGTATTGAATGAATGGGGAATTGGAGTTGCGGTTACCGATATTGCACTTGGGTGAGTTCTTCACAGTCCGGTTAAAAAATTGGGATGTCTAGGTTGCCTCCTCCCTTCCCCTTCCTCCTCAGCTGCTTGCCATATAGCTGATGGCAAGGGTTGTGCCCTCATGATGGCGAGGATGGGCAGCATGCAGCAGGCCACCACAAATCTTGACACCCCCTCTGCCGAGTACTGCAGGGCTCCTCCAGCGCGGTCAAGGCAGCGGAAGCGCTGTTTCAGTACGCCAATGCTCTATCAGGTTTTGTGCAGCAGCATGGCTTTCATTGTCTGCATGCTGCATATGTTTGCATGGGTTGCACACCAGAGTAATCAGCCATGTCATCAGCGGATAGCCCTTGTTGCCCAGAAACCACTTTGGTTTGTCATGGTGCCTCAAATGCAAATAGCACAGCAGACTGCTGCAGAATGAAGGCATCATGACTGCTGCCAGGATATCAGGCATTGACCTGCATGATTTACTGCCTATGGTTGCACAGCAGCTGGACGTTGAGAGTGGAATCCCTTTTGATTCCGTTACATGGCAGAGTTGACATGGGGCACCCGCAAAGCGTGCAGTCAATGGCACCCTGCACCATGGGGAAGCCTACAATCCTTGTGAAGTCGCGTGATTGCTCCACCTGCTGCTCTCTGGCAAGAGAGAATGAAATGTAGTCAGCTCTCTTTGAATGGAGAACCTCAATGACCTTTATGCAACAGTGGACGGCAAACTGCGGGATGTTGCAAATAACTCCAGCTCCAGCCTGAAAGGAGCCTGATGCATAAAAGTTCAAAATTCATCACCAGTCTCCTTCACAGCCACTGGCAATGCGGTCCTTGCCTTGCTCTGGGCTTACTGAAGCACAGACATCTCAGACATTGTTACTCACTGAGGTTCAGGTAGAATTGCTCCCTGAACACCCTGGACGGATATGGCCTGCTGCTGAGAGCCCTTCTCCTCCTCCCTCTTCCAGCAGCTTGTCCTGCTCTGCGTGCCCTCTGCTCATTCTCCAAGTTATGCTGTATGCCAAGGGGAATTCCTACTAGTGCACCCATGGCTGGCAGCAAGCGGCTTGTGCAGAAGCCTTGAACTCAGGAAAAATTCCTTCAGCACCTTCCACACCATAAGCTGCAGATTTTGGCAACTTTAAACTATAGAAAGCACCAAACATGCAACAACAGCCAGAAGAAATCAACCAACTAACCTGTAAGTAGTTGATGATCCCTTTAACATAGCGCTGGTGGGGGGTTCCTTCCCGCTGCTCAGCTGTGCAAGCTTAAGAGAGGGCGTTAGCTGGAGCGTTGAGCTCCAAAATGGCAGCGCTGTCATCAAATCTGACATCATGATCTGCCTGCTCTGCATACTTCCGGTGGGCATTCACTGTGCCCACACCAATGCCCTCACCAATATAGCATCCGGCGCAATTCTCCCCACAAGCATGTGCGCACAGCGCGGATGCCATTTTGGACCTCTAAGAGCCGGTACTCTTTAAACTTTCAAAGCTGCCTTTCATCCCACCCATAGTGAGAAATTGTAGAAACTATGGCTCGTAAAATGTTAAAATTCAAGGTCTGCTAAAGCATTTAAAATACAAAATTAGTAAAAATAAAGCTGGTAGAAATGCAGCTGACGTAAATCATGAAAAAACCCTTAAAAGCACATCCTCGTAGAAACCAACAAAAGTGGTCTTTGTTTCTGTTCACTTGTTCTCTTTAGGTTCCAATGTATCATTCTTTGACTAAAAGGACAATCAGCCAGCTCTCAGGTTTCCAGCTACCCACTAAGATGTGCAAAGAACCACTTCTCCCTATAGAAATGCACCTAACTTCTGCTGTCCCACCACAACCATTCATTTCCACAATCATTTTGAAACTTCCAATACTCCATTCAACATCTCAAGCACTGGTGTCACAAATATTAAAGCGGCACATGACTAAAATGTAAACAATAATTATGTACGACAATACTCCTTTAAGCAATTTGCTCTTATTTTTACAAAAGCCGGCACAGCATGCTGGAGTATCAACAACTTGCACCATTCAAGCTCCTGAACCTAGCTAGAGGAAGCCAGGCAACTCCATTAGTGCTCCACTGTTTCTAGAAAGTGTATGAAAGCAGCATGATGGGGAGGTCTGACTGTGGGTCACCTGTCTCACTTCTCAGTGTAAAGACCAGGTGGTGGAGACAAAAGCTACTGAAAAGACAGATTTCAATGTTGCATCAAAACAAGGTTAGAAAATCACACCAGCTGTTGAGAGGCAAGAGAAATGTGCCTAAACTTGTGTTAAGATTCAAGGATATTAAAGGGGTAATTATATATTTTGATATATATATACTTCCCATACAATTCTATTTAAGGGATAAGAAATAAAAGTGAGATGCAAGAGTGTCCCAGGATGATATAGCTTTACTTTGTTGCCCTTCCACTCCCCCCTCTTCCAATTCCAGAGCAACTTGGCCAGGCTTTGGGAAAAGTGACATGTAGCATCATAGATAGTCCCGTCCCTCACTACTGTTGCAGAGCGTGTTAATGTACCAACCTGCTGCACCACCATAAAATGTTAAATCCAACCTGTGGAAATTAACCAATTAACAATGCAGTTCATTTTCTAACAGTGTAAAAGTAGGATGTGCCATTTTTCATTTAATTCCTCACCATCTTTAAAAACTATTGTCACAACCAATACCATTATACAACAGGCCACTTGCTACAGGAAAATAAGCAAAATTAATTTTAAATTGTCAGAATATTTATACCATTACTGATATATATATATAATATAAACATGAAAGGTTGATCTGATTAGCAACCACAGAGAATGGCAGAAAACATGAGACTACAGTTTGCAACATGAATGCAACATCATTCTCTTAAAGTCTTTAAGATTAATTATCCCTGAATTATTGCAGAAAATATAGCTTTTTAGATGTATGTAATGAGTTAGAAGCAAATACTGGAGTGGCACAAATTTATTTCACCTCAGTTTAATAACCCAATAAAGTACAAAGAATACAAAAAATGCAAATAGCATCATGTAGCATATCACTTTTGCTTGGCTCCCACGAGATAAGTGTTTGAGTCTACCCATGGTTGCTCCCAGCAGTCCACCTGTAGATTCAAATCCAGTATCCTATAAAAACAGGGTATAAATACATAGTTAAATACCCAATGAAACATTATTCTAATGTATACACAACATTATGTATAATTTTTAACACTACAAGGTGGATGGATATTTAGCATAATAATTTATTTTATCATGTAAAAAAAAGTTCCAACTTAAAAAGCAAAGACCTGGAGGAAACTAACATCCTTCAACAGTAGTTTGCTTTGATTAACAAATAGTGTTCACCAATTCATCTGTTTCAAGAGCCTACAACTGTCTGTCTCAAACCATTTTTACCAGTTATACATTTTGCCACAAATATTTTTGATTAATTCCTATCCCAATTCACCGATTTCAGTTACACAAGCGCAATTCTTGCTGCCTTTGTATTTCGTCACCAGTCAGGCACATGTTTGTTTTACATAACCTCACTACCGTCGCAGCATAGGGCCTTACCTCCTGCTTATTGAATCACCTACCAGAGTTGCACACTTGCATTTGCACTTAACAACTTGTACAGCTTAATCTATTTTTTTGCATAAATGAACAGAGACTGGTGAATTTTCACCTGCACAATGTGTTGTTACATTTTTTATTGTTGCCAATGACAGGATAGACATGATGTGACATTCCTTGATAAAGAAACAAATTACTTGGAAAAACTAACTTCCAGCACAATCCCTTACTGAGGTAATGAAGCCTTTGTGCTGCCATAGGCATTAAATGGTTACTAAGATGGACTATCGTTCCACTGGATTAAATTGAAGCTTTCCTACATGTCAGTCGATACTGTGACTTGGATGTAGCTTGAAACCCCGCTCCCACCCACAACAAGGGCAATATTCAAGATACATTCATTAACGACAGCTTGAGGGTGTGCGATACGTACCATTTCATCCAGCGTTTTATTATGGTATTTAACTTCAGTTCCAATATCAATGGAAAGCTGTTGGGGGGGGGAGGGGTGGGGGAGGAGGGAAGAGGGGAAGAGAACAAACACCAATGTTTAAATGTTTAACAGCACACAGTTGTCTTATTCCATATTTTACACTTTAAAATACTTTTTAGTTTATGCTATGTTTATGATGCAATTTCCATTCAACGCCGTATTTCATGGAATTTTTTTCTTGTATATATTTGATGGCAAAACAACACAGTGCAGGTAAAGACATCCATGACAACTCACAAAGTTGGTCCTGGTGGTCATGGGAGCAAAAAAACTTAAGATAATTTGCAAAAGCAAAATACTGCGGATGCTGGAAATCTGAAATAAAAACAGAAAATACTCAGCAGGCCAGGCAGCATCTGTGGAGAGAGAAACAGAGTTAACGTTTCAGGTCGATGACCTTTCGTCAGAACTCAGAATTTGCATCAGGGTTTAGCATCACATCATATACATGGAACCATTTTCACTTCAAAAGACTGTTCAAAGTGTTAGGATAAAATTTGGTTTAAGGGGTCCTCAATATTCGACCAGTATAAAACTATCTGAAAGGTACCATTTAGTCTTGTTAGCTGGAAAACAAACGCAAAGCACCATGGGAATACTTGGCTATATTAACCCTTTTAGACCAACATAAATAGAAATTAGCTGACCAAAGGCATTCTGAAATGTTGCTTGTAATTACAACCTGGTAACTGTTTAGAAAGAGCCTGTACTTGGAAGAGATAAGAGTACAAAGGCACGATTAAGGAGTAGCAGCAAATAAGGCCTTGAAGAAGTAGTCAGCCAGCTGCATAATTCAATGTGGCTTTGTATCCAGCTAGCCATGTCTCTGCTGGAAAATACTTTCCCATACCGATAACAAGAGTAAGAGATAGCTTATGAATATGAAACCTCCTACAGTCGACAAGCTTTTTACTGATGTATTCAGGGGGACAGGCTTAGTAGTTGATTGATTAACCATGTAAACCAATGAAGTATCAATATTCCCATGTATACACCCCATTAGTAATAAGTGGGTGTTGTCTAATAAACTGTATAAACTAAGCTGTATTGTCACTTTTCCTCTGAACGGTGCCTCCAGCTGGGGTTGGCTGAGGTGGTTCTCCCGTGTGCACTCGTAATAAAACTATTGATCTGGGTAACACCCGAGTCTGTTAGTTCTGTTTTACCATCCAGATTTTCCTCGCTTACAGCTTGGTGTCAGAAGTGGGATACCACCGGACTGCTGATCGATCCTCCGCAACGACATACACGGAGGGGTGAGTAGCAATATTCACCCTTAACGTGGAAGTCTGCGCGGCGGATCGGGGTAGCGGTGGTATAAAGAACAGCGAGTGAAGGAGCAACAGGCTTCAGGTGTGGACCAATAGGACGCATTTTAGGGTACAAGCAGACCCAAGGAGTTTAGAAACTCTCGGGTGGGAAAAGCGCCAAGGGGAAAAGCGCTGGGTGGGGAAGCGCTAGGTAAAAATCGCCGACGGCCAGGAGCGAGCCGAGGGAGAGAGCTTGAAGGGTGTCTCTCTGGGGATAGGACATCCCCGCGAAGGGTTAAGTGTCGCCGACGGCCAGGAGCGAGCCGAGGGAGAGAGCTTGAAGGGTGTCTCTCTGGGGATAGAGAGTCCTCACAACACTAAATACCGGGTGACGATCTGGAGGGATTAAAGGATAGTTAGAGCATGAGCGTTTGTCTGCTTAGAGCATAAGTGTTTGTCTGTTTAGAGTATAAGTTTTGTGTCGTCGCTCCTTTAAAACATAAGATTGGATCTTTGAGAGTCACGGGGTGATCGGCACTATCTCAAACACCTTTCCTGAGCCTGAATTAAGAGGACATAGTCCCACGTGACGGCCAGGATCAAGTAGGTGTAGGGAACTATAAACACCACAGGATCATGATCCCATGACAAGTGAGTGTGCGCAAAATAAGTGTGTGTGGGTGAATGATAGGGTAACATAAGAACTATTGAGAAGTAAGTCAGAAGTTATATAGAATGCCTAAAAAGGATGCAGAGATAAAGAAGGGAAAGGATCTCATTTGCAGGCTAACCAATTTGAAAACTCAGCAAGGAAAAAAAAAAGATTTGGAAAGCCAGGCAAAGCTGCTGAGTCACCGATTTAAAAAAAAGAAAAAATAAATAAATTTAGGGTTTTGCCGACATGGAGGTTATTGACGTCTGTGCTGGGGCAAATGAGATACAGGATTTGCTGAGTGAAAGTAACCTGGAGAATATGCTCAGTTTGTGTGAAGGTGTGTGTTGGAGTGTGAACATTTTCCTGGCTGTGAATGTTTAAGAAGTTACAATATTCCTTTGTCTGAAAGTCTGTCCTTAAAAAAAAAATGTCTGTTGTGTGTTTTAGCTCCACCCACTTCTCTGTGTTAAAAAAAGCATTTAACCCTTTTGTCATGTCTTGGATTTTGGAAGTTTTAAGAATGTGTGAATAAGATTGTGCCCCCAGAATTGGAAAAACTTTTGAACGAATTTAAGTTAAGCTGGTGTGTAAAAAAAACCAAAAACAATTTGTTTAACAAAAGATTTAAGTTCCAGTCTAAGATTTAACCTTGGAGTTGCGGTTGCTATGGTGAAATCTTCCAAAGCAGTTTGATTTGATTTGTTTAAATGTTGAAAAACTAATTTTTCTCCAGTTATATTCAATGTTTTTATAGTATTTTGGAAAGACATCTGAAGAAAGGACAATAAGAAATATGACGTAATTTACTGTTTTCTGCAAGAATGTGCTATTTTGTTTTGTTTTGTCTGTTCATTGTTGATGCAGAGGATGGGCTTCGGCCTTGACGTTACAGTTGCCAGTGTGCCTGGAAGAAAATGAATTTGAATGTGAATGTTTGCAGAGCATGAGTGATTGTTTCTTTGTTGAAATGGCTTCCTTCTTTCTTTTCCAAGTGATACTGGTTGGTTGAAAGGGGGATTGGTTTGGATTGAATTGGAGTTGTGAGGTGGGTTAGCCTATTGAAGCCGGACTTTCATTGTGGCCACGGGGTATGGATTGGTGTAGTCTGAATTGAATAAGATAACTCCGCTCCGCAAGAACATCTGATAGTGGCAGGTCCCTCTACAATATTTCACTGACTACGGTGCTGGGAGCCCTACAGAATGTGGGACTAAAGTTAAACCCTAGAAAGGTACAGGTAGGGAAGGATGAAGAAATCTACCTAGGATACATAATAACACAAGGGAAGAGACAAATGCCCGAAGACAGATGGGAGGGGCACTAGGGCCAAGAGGAGCAGCACGCAACCACTGGCTGTGTGCTTTGATTTATCACAGTTCCGTACTTACAAGCAGCTAGAGATGGCAGCAGGAAGGGACCGCTTTATCCCAGAATATGCAGAAATGGCCCAGCCTATACAGGATTTGATCAAAGGGGGGAAACCATCCCAGGAGCTGGTGGACTGGGGCCCCAACCATGAAACAGCTTTTGTAAAGTTAAACAAGCCCTCGTAAGTGCTCCTGCCCTGGGATTACCAGACCAGAATAGGCCATTCCACATCTATAACTACCACAGTAAGGATTATTACAATGGCAACGGATAGGTTAAAAGGGAAGGTCGGCTAGAAGGAAGCCTATCTGCTCAGGTAGCAGGCTTGGTGGCTCTCACCGAAGCCCTGAGGTTAGCCGAAGGAAAAAGTGTAAACATATACAGATAGTCGGTATGCCTTTGGGGTGGTGCCTGATTACATGGTAGCCTGGAGTAGGCGAGGATATATGACATCAGGAGGAGGACCCATAAGACACGAGGATATAATCAAGGAATTAGTAGGAGCCTCTCTCCTACCCCAAGAGTGCGCAATAATAAATTAAAGCACACAAGAAGATTACTGACCGACACCAACAGGGCAATGCATGGGCAGACAAGGCAGCCAAGCGGGCAGCTGAGAAAGGGAATCTGACCAATGAAGCCCAAGTGTTCGTGTTTAGTTAAAGTGTGAAAACACAACTGTCTTTTTCGATCGGGAATGTTTTTTTTTTTTATTTACGTGAAGTGACGCAATTGCGTAAGGCTGATAACGTTTTGCTCCACCTTCAAAAGCCTGCAAAGGAGTTAACCCTTTCTACTGACAGCTGTTTAAGTTCACCAAGCAACAACTTTAGTATGAAATTTAAAGATAGTGGACATTATTAAGTTTAAGTTTCTTAATGTTAAGTTAATATTTCCCCACAGAGATAGAAGGAAAATTATGATTTGATAAATGGAAGTTATCTTGTAAACTAATTGTATGATAATGTGCAGCATGAGCTTGTACCGGTAGTGCTAGATTTAACCGATACGGCCTTACCTACGTGGTGTTCTAAGAAAACTCAACAATTGTACCAACACCTTCTAACTCAAGTGTTAAAACAAGGCGCGACATGGAATGGAGGTGGGCACCGTAAAAGAGATAGACAGATATGGAAACGTAAAAGGTCTGTGATAAATGACGCAGCAACTGCCTTTAATATGGGTACCTCAGTTGTTAACACTATTGGATTTGGCGGCACTGGATCAAAAGGTTAGAGACCTAGGGTCTCGCATTAAAGATGTATTACAAAAGACAAATGAAAATACAGGTAAGGAATTATCTGAGGATCAAACGCTGACCATATATTTGCAAAAGATAGCTACAGTGCTAGAAACACATGCCCAAACCATTAATAAATTAATAAGAGTACAATGCATCTCAGCAGGCGGCTGCTAATGACATATGTAGCACATATGGTAACTGGATTGTGGAACCAGAGAAATCCTGGCCCAGATATAGGCAGGGGAACGGTACCTCTAAACGGGCATTAGCAGGCAGGAGCTTGATGGATTGCCAGTTGAGAGCAATGGTTCGGGTGTACCCCATACAAGTCGAGTGTAAACCTGACAGGGAAGGGCTCCTAGGGTTAGTATTGGTAATACCAGTGATGGCACCCGAAGCCCAAGGACGAGAGGTGTACCGAATATGGAATATTGGGGTAGTGAAGGACGGAATGCACATATCCCATCACAATATGTTACCATATGCTGTAAAGATTAAAGGGAATTTGGCTGGAACAAAATTGGAGGGATGTGTTACTAGGCACGCTATCACTCTATGTCCACATAGTATTGGGCACAGCCCAGAGGCACAGTGTGGGTTTAACAATACTGGTACCAATCAGGATATTAATTGTACCATAGAGGCCCTAGAGGCGGATTTAAAACCCACTCAAGTGGAATACGCCGGAAAGGGTGAATATTGTGTTACAACTAATTTGAAAATGTTTAAATATGCCAATCTAACTTGTGATATTCTAAGTTCAGAGTTCTGCTTCACTTCTGAAAACCCGGTATGGATTGGACACGAGGAATTGGTGGAGATACACCAGCATAACCTCACCACCTTACAAGTTTCTGAAGATATCAAGAAAGACTTAAAAGACTATCAGAACACATTTGGGTATCCGATACCCCTGTTGCCTGAACACTTGAAAGTATTGCGAATGGAGATACGCCTCTCTCAGAAGGTTTATTATAGCCTACAACAGAACAATAAAAATATTAAGCATGACATTGATCAAATTAAAGTCACCACTTGGTGGGATGACCTTTGGAGTTGGGGACTGAATATACAGATCCATCCTTGGATTAGATTAATTTCACATGTATTAGTAGTAGTGCCGTTTGTTGTAATGTGCTTCTTGATTTTTATGGCCTGTAATAAATGTCGTAGGCAGAGGATGAAAAGGTTGGCTAAGGCAGTAAAGCAGAGACTGGGTGAGAATGTCCCCAGTGCCTCTTTGACCTCAACAAAGGACATGTCTGAGTGGTACCGGGAGTAGTATATACCAGGGTAAGGTGCATATAAAAAGGGGAGACAATCATAGTTTGATAGGACTATCAGATGTTCTGCCTCTCTTCCACCCGGACTGGTGGCCACCACGAAGGGAACCTGGTTAAGATGAGGTACAGCATCCTGCATATAGGTGACGGATAAGGGTTGGCTACCTTGGGCTTAGCCAAGGGCCAAAAGGGGGGATTGTTAGGATAAAATTTGGTTTAAGGGATATAAAGGGGTCCTCAGTATTCGACCGGTATAAAACTATCTGAAAGGTACCATTTAGTCTTGTTAGCTGGAAAACAAACGCAAAGCACCATGGGAATACTTGGCTATATTAACCCTTTTAAACTAACATAAATAGAAATTAGCTGACCAAAGGCATTCTGAAATGTTGCTTGTAATTACAACCTGGTAACAGTGACCTGTACCAAGGGGACGGTCTACACCTGAACTGTGAGGGAGCCGATGTCCTCGGGGTAATATTTTCTAGGGCGGTTCGGGAGGATTTAAACTAATTTGGCAGGGGGATGGGAACCTAGGTAGTGGAAAAGAGGGAAGTCATATGAAGTTAGAAATAGATGGTAGAAAGGTGAGAAGCAATAAGCAAAGGAGAGAAACACAAAGGGCCAAACTAATTCATAATGAGAGTGTGAAAAAAGCAAGCCTGAAGGCTTTGTATCTTAATGCTAGAAGCATTAGGAACAAGGTGGATGAATTAGTTGTGGAAATAGAGGTAAACAAGTATGATTTGATTGGGATTACAGAAACGTGGCTGCAGGGTGGGCAAGGCTGGGAACTTAACATCCAGGGATATACAATATTTAGGAAGGATCGGCAAAAAGGTAGGGGAGGTGGGGTAGCATTGCTGGTAAAGGAGGGGATTAATGCAATGGAAAGGAAGGATATTAACTCGGATGAAACGGAATCTGTATGGGTAGAAATGAGAAATAGCAAGGGGAGGAAAACGTTAGTGGGTGTGATATATAGGCCTCCAAATAGTAATATGGAGGTGAGGGAAGGCATAAAAAGGGAAATTAGAGAAGCGTGCGATAAGAGCACAGCTGTCATCATGGGTGACTTTAATTTACATATTGATTGGACTACCCAAATTAGTAAAAATTCTGAGGAGGAGGAATTCCTGGAATGTTTTCGGGACGGTTATCTGGACCAATATGTCGAGGAGCCGACTCGAGATTAGGCCATTTTAGACTGGGTATTGTGCAATGAGAAGGGACTTATCAGCAATCTTCTTGTACGAGGCCCCTTGGGTCAGAGCGATCATAATATGATCGAGCTCTCAGTCGAGATGGAGAGTGAGGAAATTGAATCAGAGACTAAGGTCCAGAACTTAAATAAAGGGAATTACGAGGGTATGAGACGGGAATTGGGTAAGATTGATTGGGTGGTGTTTCTGGGGGGATTGACAGTGGATAGACAATGGCAAGCATTCAAAGATAGAATGGAAGAATTCCAGAACATGTTTATACCGGTTTGGCACAAAAATAAACCTAAAAAGGTGACTCAACCGTGGATAACGAGGGAAATTAGGGACAGCATAAAATCAAAAAAAAGGGCATATCAACTGGCAAAAAAAAGCACCAGACCGGAAGATTGGGGGCAGTACAGGATACAGCAAAAGAGGACAAAGGGATTAATCAGGAAGGGGAAAATAGAATACGAAAGTAAACTTGCAGCAAACATAAAGACAGACTGCAAAAGCTTTTATCGGTATATCAGGAGGAAAAGACTGGTAAAATCCCAAGTCGGTCCCTTGCAGTCCGATTCGGGAGAATATATAATGGAGAATAAGGAAATGGCAGACCAATTAAACTCATACTTTGGTTCTGTATTCACAAAGGAGGACACAAATAACCTCCCAGGAATATCGACAAACATAGGGACGAATGAGAGGGAGGAGCTGACAGAAATTAGTATCTCTAGGGATATGGTGTTGGGTAAGTTGAGGGGACTGAAGGCCGACAAATCCCCGGGGCCTGATAAACTACATCCTAGGGTACTTAAGGAGGTGGCCCTGGAGATAGCAGATGCTCTAAGGATCATCTTCCGGAACTCCTTTGACTCGGGAACAGTACCTGTGGATTGGAGGGTAGCTAATGTTACCCCAATATTTAAAAAGGGGGGTAGAGAGAAAGCAGGGAATTATAGACCAGTAAACCTTACATCGGTTGTGGGCAAAATGCTAGAGTCCATTATTAAGGATAAAATAGCGGAGCACTTGACAAATGGGGAAAGGATCGGACAGAGTCAACATGGATTTACAAAGGATAAATCGTGTTTGACTAATCTGCTGGAATTTTTTGAGGAAGTAACTGGTAAAATAGATGGGGGAGAGCCAGTGGATGTGGTGTACCTTGACTTCCAGAAAGCCTTCGATAAGGTTCCACACAAAAGATTATCATGCAAAATTAAGGCTCATGGGATTGGGGGCAAAGTATTAACGTGGATAGAGAACTGGCTGGCGGATAGAAAACAGAGAGTTGGAATAAACGGCTCGTTTTCGGAGTGGCAGGCAGTGACCAGCGGGGTGCCGCAAGGATCTGTCCTGGGACCCCAGCTGTTCACAATATATATAAATGATCTGGATCAGGGAATTGGATGCAATATTTCCAAATTCGCTGACGACACTAAACTAGGAGGAGGGGTGGGCTCTGATGAGGATGTCAGGAGGCTACAGTGCGATTTGGACAGGTTGGGGGAATGGGCGGATACGTGGCAGATGCACTATAATGTGGATAAATGCGAGGTTATCCACTTTGGGGGTAAAAACAGGAGGGTGGATTATTATCTAAATGGCAATAGATTGGGAGATGGGGAAGTGCAGAGGGACCTGGGTGTTCTTGTGCACCAGTCACTGAAGGAGAGCATGCAGGTGCAACAGGCGATTAAGAAGGCAAATGGTATGTTGGCCTTCATATCAAGGGGGTTCGAGTATAGGAATAGGGATACCTTACTACAGCTGTACAAGGTGCTGGTGAGACCGCATCTGGAGTATTGTGTACAGTTTTGGTCGCCCCATCTGCGGAAGGATGTTCTTGCCATGGAAAGAGTGCAGCGGCGATTCACCAGGCTGATACCTGGAATGGCGGGAATGACCTACGAGGAGAGATTGAATAGTTTGGGCTTGTACTCACTGGAGTTTAGAAGATTGAGAGGGGATCTCATCGAAACATATAAAATTATGGCAGGCCTGGACAGGCTGAATTCAGAGAGAATGTTTCCAATGGCAGGGGAGCACAGAACCAGGGGCCACAGTCTAAAAATAGCGGGCAAATCATTTAAAACAGAGATGAGGAAGAATTTCTTCACTCAAAGAGTGGTGAGCCTGTGGAATTCCCTGCCACAGAGGGCTGTGAAGGCTAATTCAATAAATATTTTCAAGAGAGAATTGGATATATTTCTGAAGGCTAAGGGGATTAAGGGTTACGGAGAAAAGGCGGGGACGGGGTACTGAACTGGTAAGATCAGCTATGATCTCAGACGAAGATCAGCCATGATCTCATTGAATGGCGGAGCAGGCTCGAAGGGCCGAATGGCCTACTCCTGTTCCTATCTCTATGTTTCTATGTAACTGTTTAGAAAGAGCCTGTACTTGGAAGAGATAAGAGTACAAAGGCACGATTAGGAGCAGCAGCAAATAAGGCCTTGAAGAAGTAGTCAGCCAGCTGCATAATTCAATGTGGCTTTGTAGCCAGCTAGCCATGTCTCTGCTGGAAAATACTTTCCCATACTGATAACAAGAGTAAGAGATAGCTCATGAATATGAAGCCTCCTACAGTCGACAAGCTTTTTACTGATGTATTCAGGGGGACAGGCTTAGTAGTTGATTGATTAACCATGTAAACCAACGAAGTATCAATATTCCCATGTATACACCCCATTAGTAATAAGTGGGTGTTGTCTAATACACTAAGCTGTATTGTCACTTTTCTTCTGAGAACGGTGCTTCCAGCTGGGGTTGGCTGAGGTGGTTCTCCCGTGTGCACTCGTAATAAAACTATTGATCTGGGTAACACCGGAGTCTGTTAGTTCTGTTTTACCATCCAGATTTTCCTCGCTTACAGCTGTATTTTCCTTCCTCTCCAATGAGGGCAAGTTTTTGTCCATCCTCTGCTTATTTTAACTTATCTCTAGATCCAGTGAGTGGGAAAGGGAGATTCAAAGGCACGGAGCATAAGATGGGGTAAACAATTGAACAATGTCATTGTTTATTATTATTTGAATTAGATCCCAGAGTTCAAACATTGATTCATATTGCTGTACGTGGTAAAGGTGTGTGTCTGTGGTGTGTGTGGAGATACAAATATAAATCACAAACAGATCTTAAACTGCAACACAACTGCATCAGGAGGCTACACTTGCCCAAAAGTTAACATCAAGTATGGGAAATAGGAAAAATCATAGCAGAGGATGAAGGTCATCAAGCTGAAACGTTAACTCTGTTTCTCTCTCCACAGATGCTGCCTGACCTGCTGAGTATTTCCAGCATTTTCTGTTTCTATTTCAGATTTCCAGCATCCGCAGTATTTTGCTTTTGTATACTTTACTGAGGTTGAGTTAAGACACTTCAGGGGAAGATTTCCCTGTTCGCTATTAGGAGCAAAATTATAAATTCTTTGTACTCAAGTTGATAATTTTGTTACAAATGCCGGAGGATATCTTGCCCCATTGTTGGGGACAGCATCTGGCCTGTGTAAAAGAGCTCCATTCTCCAGCAAGGACCACCAAGCACAATTCATCAAACTGGTCAAAAAACATTCTTTGAGCTATTCCAAGAGCATCATTGTTGCTAAATGTTACTTTCTCCTCTACTGATACCGCCTTCTGTTGTCTTAGTTTAGTTGATGAGGAGAACAATTAATTCAACAATAATTAATAATGCTATATCATTAATCTAACATGACCTAGAAACCAAAATAATACTACAGCAGTTTAGAAATAATAATTCGGGTCCACTGAAATTTTTTCTTGCAGTAAAGCCAGTTCAAGGTACAGTCTACTGTTAATTGAAAGTCATGCTTTGCTTAAAAAAAAATCCAGAAATTTGAATTAAGCAAGTGTAATACAACAGCACGGGGTGTTTTTTGCACTATTTCAATTCAATTTAAATCAAGCAACTTCAAATTAAGAGCAGCAGACTGTATTCAGAATTAATGGATTTCTGTATTAGCTCACCTTCAGTACCATAGAAAATTAATGCATTGAAATATATAATAAATAATAGATCATATAAAATGGGAAAAATGCACTATAGCAACACTGTTATCAGTTCATCTGAAACTTAAATAATTGTTTACAAGTATTTGAACTTACTGATTTTAATGCAGTCACTTTTTCTCGAAGGCCCTCTGTTAATTTATCATTTTCTTCTTCATACACACTGTAACCACTTCCAGTGTAAGCAGGAGATCCTTCCCCTGGAGTAGGAGATAAAAGAATTGATTGTGTGGCGATGGAACACTGACATTTATCTTTGTAAGCTAACAAATGGTTCCCAAACACAAGAACGCTGATTTTGTGTTACACGTAGGAGTCATTACAAAAATCCTGGTAATATCATAGTAGAGATGAGAGGACAAGGGAGACATTACAGTGTTCTAGATTATAACTAATTCTGGAGTACTTACTGAAATTAAATCGCTGTAACTTTTTTTTTGAAGAATCTTAGTAATTTAAACCATTTCTAAAAATTCACAATTATTTTAATTTAAGTAATTTACAACAATGAAATAATTAAAAATACACCTTGCACAGGTATTTTAAGCCATATTCTATTGATGTTCCCATCATCCTGATAGCGGCAATTTTGTATTTAGCAACGTAAACAGTGAAATTAATTTTCTGGACAATTTGACACCCAGCTCTTTCTTTCCATCATCTCTTTCAGCCCCTCACTGCCTTGGTGCTGCCAGACTGCTTGTCCAACATACAATCTTGGACGAGTGGCAATTTCATCCCGCTTAACATTGGCAAGACCAAAGCTATTGATGTCCCCTGCCCCAAATTCCATCCCCATCTCTGGTCACTGTCTCAGCACAAACTCAGAATCTTGTTTAACTCTGAACTGAGCTTCTGACACCATATCCTCTCCATCACAGGGACCACCTTTGTAACAGTGCCTGCCACCATCCTTACCTCAACCTATGTGTCGCTGAAACCCTCATCCACGTCTTTGTCACCTCCAGACTTGACTATTCCAATGATTTCCTGGCCGACTTTGCATCTTCCAAGTTCTGTAATCTTCAGCTCATCCAAAACTCGCCTTCCTATAGTCTATCCGTTATCAAGTCCACTCTCCAACCACTCCTTCCTCGCTAGCCTACATTGGTTCCCAGTCCCAGACAAAAGCCTCAAATTTGTAGTTCTCATTCTTGTGTTTAAATCCTTTCATGAGCTTTCCCCTCCATATTCCCATAACCTCATCAAGCCCTGCAACCCCTACCACACTCATTCCTCCAACACCGGCCTCTTGCGCATCACTCATTCTCCCCACCCCTCATTCTCCTCACCAACAGTGGTCGTGCCTTCAGATACCTCGGCCCACATTCTGGAAATATGTCTCTCCAACTCCTCTTCCTTTAAGACCCTCCTTAGAACCAATATCTTTAATAAACCTTTTGGTCACCTCTCCTAATATCTCCTCCTTTGATTTAGCATCCATTTTTTCCTGTCTCCGTGAAGTACCTGTGGACATTTTTCTACGTTACAAGTGCTACATAAATCCAAATGGTTGAAATCAAATAATCTATAGATGCAACACCTGCCCTTTTATCTCCTCCTTTCCCACTGTTCAGGGCACCAAACGCTCCTTCCAGGTGAAATAGCGATTTACTTGTACTTCTTGCAATTTAGTGTACTGTATTCGCTGCTCACGATGCAGTCTCCTCTACATTGGGGATACCAAACGCAGATTGGGTGACCACTTTGCGGAACACCTCCGTTCAGTCCGTAAGCGTAACCCCGAACTTCCGGTCGCCTGTCACTTTAATTCTTTGCTCCACTCCCACTCCGACCTCTTGGTCTTCGGCCTCCTCACCTCCACTGTTCCAATGAAGCTCAACATAAGCTTGAGGAACAACACCTCATCTTTCGATTAGGCACCTTACAGCCTTCTGGGCTCAACATCGAGTTCAACAATTTCAGACCATAATCTCGGCCCCTATTTTTTCAGATGGCAGCTATTGATGATTCTGCCATTCTCATTTACACCTCCTCTAGACTCATCTTTTGTTTTTTTACTTGTCCCATTACCATCTCCTTTTGCTTTGTACTATCATACCTTTCATAATATAATCACTCCTGCCTTCCACCCTATCACAGATGTTGTGTTTGTACCGCTATACACAACTACATAAAATAATAAAGTAGCAGAGACTGAGAGTAACTTCAAGTGATCTTTACTGGGTAACTGGAACTTCAGCACTGACTGTACAAATCGATACGCGTCTGTTATATACGCTCGCAACTAAGGATGTACATCCGCAATACAAAGTAGTCCCTTCAATGTTGTATACATTACACTTCCTCTCCCTTTAGTTTAATAGTATATTAATGCAAAATTTCTATAATTAACATACAGAGCCTGTCTTTACAGTAACAAAATTCAAATTCCAACATAACATTTTATTTTGTCAACAGCCCTTTTACAAGTCAAGTCTCTGGGGAGGCCTCCTCTGCCTCTCTGGGTAACGTCTCTCCAGACTCTTTTCTCTCCACCTTCAATGTTCTGTTGGTAATTACGTGGTGGCCCTCGGCGGCGAGGGTTGTAGCGGCGGTAACGATTTCGGTCCGCGGCATATCGGCTTCCTTGAACTGGAACTCCACCTGAACCAGTGACGTTTGCCGCCTCTGCACCCTTTTCACCTTCCACTACGTCAAACTCCACAGTTTCACCGTCTCCAACACTGCGTAGATATTTCCGTGGGTTATTCTTCTTTATGGTAGTCTGATGTACAAATACATCTTCCTTTGTATCATTCCTGTTGATGAATCCATAGCCATTTCGTACGTTGAACCACATTACTGTTCCAAGAACCTTTGTTGCGATGACTTTCTTCTCCCCGGGGGATTTGGGCTCGTCAGGCTGTGGCTGCTGCTGCTGTTCGGGTTGCTGCTCAACTATTGTTGTGTGAAATACCTCGGCTGAGTCAACTGTTGTAGTTCTCTCCGAGGTCGGCAGTGGTAAACGTGACAAACCATCGGCGTTGCCATGTTGCTTGGTCCCCTTGTATTCAATAGCATACAGGTGAGCCCCTAGGAAGAGTGACCATCGCTGTAGCCATTGTGCCGTCATCACTGGAATGCCCTTCCTTGGGTTGAAGATTGAAACAAGAGGCTGGTGGTCAGTTAACAGTGTAAACTGTTGACCATACAAGTAGTGGTTGAATTTCTTGACTCCCCACACAAGGCTGAGGGCCTCTCGGTCAATCTGTGCATAATTACGTTCAGCTGTCGTCAATGATCTTGAAGCAAAGGCTATTGGTCTCTCTGAGCCGTCTGGGAACTTATGTGACAACACGGCACCAATGCCATAGGGTGAAGCATCATATGCCAGTCGAATAGGTAAGGATGGGTCAAAGTGAGCTAGCACCTCTTCTGAAGTAATGAGTCTTTTACTCTCTTGAAAAGCTTGTTCACAGCTGTCACTCCACTCCCATTGTGACCCTGTCTGTAGCAGTGCATTTAGTGGATGTAACACTGTGGATAGGTTGGGCAAGAACTTGTGATAGTAGTTCACCAGTCCAAAATATGATCTCAATTAAGACACATTTTCAGGTGTTGGTGCCTTAATCACAGCTTCAATCTTGTCTGGAGGCTTGTGTAAACCGTCCTTGTCAATCACATGTCCACAGTATGAGATTTCCTTTTTGAAAAACTCACACTTGTCTCGGTTCGCTCGGAGCCCATACTCCCGTAGCCTGATGAGCACCTATTTGAGGTTGGAAAGGTGGTCGTTGTCATTCTTGCCAGTAATGATGATGTCATCAAGATAACACTGAGTACCTAGGATCCCCTGCAGGACTTGGTCCATTGCCCTTTGCCAGATTGCAGGAGCTGATGCTATTCCGAATACCAGCCGATTGTACTTGTAAAGGCCTTTGTGCGTATTTATTGTCAGGTGCTTCTTTGATGCATCATCAATTAAGAACATAAGAACATAAGAAATAGGAGCAGGAGTATGCCAATCGGCCCCTCGAGCCTGCTCCGCCATTCAATAAGATCATGGCTGATCTGATCCTAACCGCCAATCTACTATCACAGAACCATCTCTTGAATCTAACAGAATTAGACACACGAAATAGGAGCAGGATCAGGCTACATGGCCCCTGGGCCCGCTCCGCTACCCACAGGGCCATGAGCGATCCGAACCTAGACTCATGTCCAAATTCCTGCCCGCTCCCCGCAACCCTTAATTCCCTTTACTTCTAGGAAACTGTCTATTTCTGTTTTAAATTTATGTAATGATGTAGCTTCTACAGCTTTTTGGAGCAGCATATTCCATGGACCTACCACCCTCTGAGTGAAGTAGTTCCTCCTCATCTCAGTTTTGAAAGAGCAGCCCCTTATTCTAAGACTATGCCCCCTAGTTCTAGTTTCACCCATCATCGGGAACATCCTCCCCGCATCCACCCGATCCAACCCCTTCACAATCTTATATGTTTCAATAAGATCGCCTCTCATTCTTCTGAACTCCAATGAGTAGAGTCCCAATCTACTCAACCTCTCCTCATATGTCCATCCCCTCATCCCCGGGATTAACCGAGTGAACCTTCTTTGTACTGACTCGAGAGCAAGTATGTCTTTTCTTAAGTATGGACACCAAAACTGTATGCAGTATTCCAGGTTCGGTCTCACCAATACCTTGTACAACTGAAGCAATACCTCCCTATTTTTATATTCTATCCCCCTAGCAATGAAAGCCAACATTCCATTGGCCTTCTTAATCACTTGCTGCACCTGCACACTAACCTTTTGAGTTTCGTGCACCAGGACCCCCAGATCCCTTTGTACTTCAGTACTTTCCAGTTTCTTGCCATTAAGATAATAACTTGCTCTACGATTTTTCCTGCCAAAGTGCATAACCTCACACTTTCCAGTATTGTATTCCATCTGCCAAATCTCTGCCCACTTACTTAGCCTGTCTATGTCCCCTTGCAGGTTTTTTATGTCCTCCTCACTCACTACTTTCCCTCCCATCTTAGTATCATCTGCAAACTTTGATATGTTACACTCGGTCCCCTCCTCCAAATCGTTAATATAGATTGTAAAGAGTTGGGGACCCAGCACTGACCCCTGTGGAACACCACTAGTTACTGATTGCCAGTCCGAGAATGAACCATTTATCCCAACTCTCTGCCTTCTGTTAGATAGCCAATCCTCTATCCATGCCAGAATATTACCCCCAATCCCGTGATTTTTTATCTTAAGCAATAATCTTTTGTGTGGCACCTTGTCAAATGCCTTTTGGAAGTCTAAATACACTACGTCCACTGGTTCCCCTTTATCCACCCTATATGTTACTTCCTCAAAGAACTCCAGCAAATTTGTCAAACATGACTTCCCCTTCATAAAACCATTTGGAGATAGGCCTGGGCCAAGTCAATCTTTGTGAAGCGTTCCCCTCTTGACAGGGAAGCAAAGATGTCCTCAATGCGAGGCAATGGGTACTGTACTGTGTGGAGGACTGGGTTAACAGTCACTTTAAAGTCTCCACGGATGCACACTTTTCTTGGCTTTCCTGGTTTTGTGCTGGAGGTTTTCTTCATCACTGGAACTATAGGGGTGGCCCATTCACTCCAATCCACCTTGGACAGGACCCCTAATTGCTCCAAGTTCTCCAGCTCTGCTTCTACTGAAGGGCGAATTGCATAAGGCACTGGTCTGGCCTTGTGGAACTTTGGATTTGTGTTCTCCTCAATCTTAACTTTTGCTTTCATGCCCTTAAGTGTTCCTATTCCCTTCTTGAACAGTTCCTGAGAGTCAGAGAGTATTTGTGACAGTCTCTCAGGAGTGGCGTTGCTGTCCTCCTTTGCTGACACAAACAGTGCTTGGATGGTGTGCCAATCCAACTGTATTTTCCTGAGCCATTCGCGTCCCAGTAATGGTGGTCCTCCATTTTCCACTACATAGAGGTTCAATTGCGGTATTTTTTTTCTTTGTATGTCACTGTCACTTTTATTTTACCTTTGGGGCACACTCTTTGTCCCGTGTATGTCTTTAACAGTACTTTAACAGTTGGCCTTAGCGGTATGTGTGGAAAACAGTCGTTTGTAGTCATGTACAGAGATCACTGTTAAAGCTGAGCCTGTGTCCAACTCCATTTTCAGCCTAACTCCTGCCACTTCTGGAGTAACCCATATTATTCTGTGATCCTCTGTTTCTTTCACACTGTGCAGTTTTAGACAAGCCAGATCCTCTTCCTCTGAGTCTGTGTCACTTTTTTCTTTATCTGAACTGTCTCCAGTCACATAGTG
The DNA here is from genome assembly GCF_052327205.1 of Somniosus microcephalus. NCBI lineage: Eukaryota > Metazoa > Chordata > Chondrichthyes > Squaliformes > Somniosidae > Somniosus > Somniosus microcephalus. Next base: position 139,371,135 of record NC_140991.1, read on the forward strand.
TACCTTCTTGTATCTATCTTTGAAAGGTTTCTTGTTTTCAGTCACTTGGTGTGCCTTTGTATCAGTTTTCTGCTTCTTTGCTTTGCAGACCCTTTCAATGTGCCCTCGTTTGCCACATTGTCTGCAATCTGTCTTTAAACCAACAGTCATTGTGGTCATGTGACATTTTACCACAGCGATAGCACTTCTTTTCTTGTTTCAGTGACATTGTTAGTGGAATATTCCAGGGATTTTTGTTGAATTTCTAAAGCACCACGTGCTGCTGCTTCCATTGAAATTACAATACTTAGAGCCTTCTCCATGGTGAGGTCTTTTTCAGACAAGAGCTTCTTTTGTGTGCTTTCATTTTGCATGCCACACACAAATCTGTCTCTCAATGCGTCTGATAAGCCCACTCCAAATTGGTAATGTTCTGATAATTTGCGCAACTTTGCCAAATATTCAGAAATGCTTTCATTTTTGCTCTGGTTCCGTTTATGGAATTTAAATCTTTCGGCTATGAGCAGTGGTCTGGGGCTTAAATGGTCTTGGAGTGTGTCCACTATTTGTTTGAATGTTTTGTTTGCTGGCTTTTCAGGAGTTAATAAACTACGTAGCAGCCCGTATGTCTTCGCACCCATAACACTCAGCAAAACAGTGGCTTTCTTTTCTACCTCCACTCCGTTAGCCTCACAGTACAACTCCACTCTTTCAATGTAAGTTGCCCAGTCTTCAATGCTGCTATCAAATGCTGCAATTGTGCCAATCATCGCCATTTTTTTTTCCAAACCCGTTTTTCTTTCTTTACTAGTTAGCTAGCATCATGCAAGTCCTGTGCACTTTTCACTTGACTTACGTATCCCCTGCTTAGCTTAGCAAGCGTGCTCCATTTTCTCTACCTTCTCGCTCCTTTCTTCCAAGTTTCGGTGTCCTCTGGATGCGATGCCAGAATAGGAAGACGTAGGTTCATAATTCTCGTCGCCAATTTGTTGTGTTTGTACCGCTATACACAACTACATAAAATAATAAAGTAGCAGAGACTGAGAGTAACTTCAAGTGATCTTTACTGGGTAACTGGAACTTCGGCACTGACTGTACAAATCAATACGCGTCTGTTATATACGCACGCAACTAAGGATATACATCCGCAATACAAAGTAGTCCCTTCAATGTTGTATACATTACAACAGACCTTCCCCTTTTGTTCTTTCCTCCCCTCCTCCCTTTCCCTGCCTCTGTACTTGCTTAAAATCTGATACATCTCTAACTTTTTCCAGTTCTGACAATACGTCAGCAACCTGAAACGTTAACTCTTTCTCCACAGATGCTGCCTGACCTGCTGAGTATTTTCTGTTTTTGTTTATAATCTATGTAATCGTTCAGTAATGTGGCTTCTCCCAAGTATGAAAATAAATACTATATATATATTCAATTTCATATGTAGCATCCTCTCCCCTACACCCCAATTGCAACCGTTCTTTCAGAAATTATGCAGTGTGTGATCTAGTTTTCTGGATCTGGTTCCACAGTCACTTAGCTGCTCCTTCTCCCATCTCTCACCCTTTATTATAAGGCAGCTGGTTTCTTTCTACAAATTCACTTCTATTAATTTCTCCCAGTGATTTAAGTAGGAGTATTATAGATCAATAATATTTGCTACTATCAATTAACTGGTGGCCTGGGACCTGTATTCCATTATATATGTACCGCCTGCAAACATCGTACTTCATTTCAATGTGATTTTTTTTAAACGTCTGACATCCTCATCTTACCCAAACCCGCACGTCTCATTTTGCCGGCAGTCTGATTTAGTTTAGCCCTCCTGTGACGATGTCACTCTAGGTATGAGACGGTACACAAGAGCCTTCCTGTGTGCTGAACTCTGTCACTGACTTCCTCACAGCGCCACGACATCACTGAGCCTGAGAGCGCAGCGTGCCGCACGCGCCAGCATTCTGGGAGAACGCCGCGCGGCCGGGCCGCTGTCTCCCCGTTCCAAATCCCAGCGAGCTCGCGCACCTTATTCACAATATAATGGTGACAGTAAGTCGTGCTCGGTTTATGAATGAGTTGTTTCAGCTCTAATGACTTGTCATTATCCTCAGCGATTATTCTTTCACACTCATCACAGGTAAAACTACAGCTCCCAGAGTTCACTGGGAACAGCTTCGTCATCACGTTCGGCCTCGTGGGCTTCTGGTCTGTGTGAAAATTTGAATGTTGTCTTAATGTGAGCTGGTGAGATTTCTTTAATCCACTGTTTCCTATTTGTACATTGTTTTTGTTCAGAATCAAAGTTACTGCATTTTTCTCTAGACAATGTAAAGTTTCAGCTGTATTGGACAAAAGTTTCAAGAAAATACAATTATGGAATATTATGGTAAAAGAGGTGGAGAGGAATATATTTGTACCCACAGTTGCACTGGTCTCTCAGATAGATGAGTTATTGGGAACTTAAATAAATAATGTGAAGCATGCAGGACAAATAGGTATCCAGCAAATCTTGTGGGAGAAAGGTGACGGGGCTTATTGCAATTAAAATATGAACATACAGAAGCAAGTTAAAAGGTTGAGCGAGGTCACAGAGAGACCTAGAAAACAAAGCATAGCTGCAGAGATAGAACATAACAATAAAACAAAATCTTTCAGTACTTCAATAGTGTCGTGTATTGATTGTGAGTTTGACACCAGTCAATACGGTAATGTAATGTGCGAGTTTAACACCAGTAAATACGGTAATGTAATGTGCATTGCATTATGGGAATTACCCGGGAAAGCGGCAGTCAGACATTTTACCAATAAAGTAAAGATCACAGTTATAAGCCTGTCTGCCTGACTCTGATTTAATTCGACGTATCTACATGCTTGATTGAATGTATTAAATCATAGATACAACATTGGCGATGAGGATAACGAACAGGAATCATTTTAAATCGGTAGATGCCCAAGTTTTAGTTAGTTAGGATGGAGAAGACCGGCATTCAAAATTTTGCATGTTTCGCCGAGCCAGCCACGTTGGGTCCAAGATGGACGAGGTGGTTAACGTCTTTTGAGCTTTATGCCGACGGCAAAGGACTCATTATCGACGATACCTCTACAGCTGCCACAAAGCAGAGGAGAAGAGCTCTACTTCTACACCTAGCAGGACCAGATGTCCAGGATATCTTTTCGACTCTACCGGACACAGGAGAGCCAGCAGACTACACGGTGGCGGTTAGTGCTTTGAATCACTACTTCGTGCCCCAGGTCAACACAGCATTTGCTAGACAGACTTTTCATAAGTTGTCCCAGAAGACAGGTGAGACTGTGCAACAATTTGCTACTCGCTTGCGGCAGGCTGCTAAAGACTGTGCTTTTGGGGGGGATGCGGATAATCAAATAAGAGACGCTATCCTGAGTAGGTGCACGTCAGCCTATGTGCGGAGGAAATTGCTAGAGGAAGGGCATGGTCTAATGCTCGCCCGCACGTTACAATTGGCCTCACTGTGAAAATGTCGAGGAGCAGATGTCAGCCATGTCATGTACAGAGAAGGTGGAGACAGATACTGTTCATCGTGTTACACGGAAAAGAGGGTATTATGTGAAAAGCTCGACAGAGAAACCAAAGGGAAATGGTGATAGGAACGAAAGGAAATGTTACAGATGTCGACACACAGACCACATGGGCAGAGATCTGAAATGCCCAGCACGCGGACAAACGTGTCATAAGTGCAAAGGAAAGGATCATTTCTCCAAAGTATGCTGCACAAAGGGTACAAAGAAACACAGGGTGAACAATGTAGAGGAACAAAATAACTGCATTTGCTGTTACTGGAAATAACGTGACAGAGAGACTTACCTTTTGTGTGGGGGGAGTAAACCTGAGCATGTTAATTGATTCGGGTGCAACTAATAATGTGATAGATGAGAATACATGGGAAGGATTAAAGTCAGAACACATTAAGTGTCAGTCACATGTCCCTAAGACAGAGAGAAAGTTATTCTCTTATGCTTCTAGCCAACCACTGTCAGTTAAAGGTATATTCACATGTAGGATTACAATAGGTAAGAGAACTGAGCAGGTGGAGTTCATTGTGGTTAAAGGCCATGGAGAGCCGTTGCTAGGAAGGGAGACAGCCATGAAACTGGGAGTTATAAAAATAGGCGCAGATGTCTCAGCTGTGGTAGATGTAAGACAGCTACTAGAACAGCGGTATCCAAAGGTGTTCCAGGGAGTAGGAAGGCTGAACACAAAACAGATCAGTTTGTATATCGACCCACAAGTGAAGCCTGTGGCCCAGCCACTCAGGCGTATACCATTCAACTTAAGGGGGGCAGTAGAGGCCAAAATAAAACAATTGAGGGACATGGACATTATCAAACCTGTAACTGGTCCCATCCCATGGGTAAATCCTGTGGTTATTGTACCAAAAGCAGATAAGGATGTAAGGTTATGCCTAGACATGAGACGAGCAAACCAGGCAATAGTGAGGGAACGATATCCAATCCCCACCATTGATGAGATACTCCAAGGTATGAACGGCTTGACGGTGTTTAGTAAGCTAGACCTGAAATGGGGTTATCACCAGCTAGAACTGACCCGAGTCACGAAAAATCACAACGTTTGCAGTACATAACGGAGTATACAGGTACAAGAGGCTGATATTCAGTGTATCTTCAGCTAGTGAGCAATATCAGCACGAGATAGCTAATGCCTTAGCTGGAATAGAGGGTGTTGAAAACATCTCAGACGACATTCTCGTGCATGCACACGACCAGGAAACGTACGACAGATGCCTGCACGCTGTCATGACCAGACTAATGGAAAGTGGATTGACATTAAACTCAGAGAAGTGCCAATTCAACATGAACCGATTGATTTTCATGGGAATCCTGTTGTCTGAAAAGGGCATCGCACCAACAGCAGAGAGTGCGAGCGGTGGCAGAAGCTTGGGAACCAGAGAATACTACAGAGGTGAGGAGTTTCTTGGGGCTCGTTGGGTACAGTATCAGATTCATCCCGCAGTTTGCAACACTATCAGAGCCACTGCGACGCCTGACGAGAAAAGACACACCATTTAAATTTGGATCACAACAGAGACAGTCATTCAGTGCACTCAAGGAAGAGTTGGCCAGAGCCGGCACTTTAGCATATTTTGATAAGGGCGCACCAACCAAGGTGATAGCAGATGCCAGTCCTGTAGGTTTAGGCGCAGTACTAGTTCAGGACCAACAGGGACAAGAGGTGCCAATATGCTATGTAAGTCGTAGTTTTAACAGACTGTGAGAGGAAATACTCTCAAACAGAGAGAGAGGTCTTAGCTCTTGTAAGGGCTTGTGAGAGGCTGCATCCATATGTGTATGGCTGAAAATTTACCTTGGTAACTGACCATAAGCCATTACAAGTGATATACGGCCCACACTCTAAACCCTGTGTCCGTATAGAGAGATGGGTACTTAGGTTACAGCCGTACGATTTTAAGGTGATACACATTGCAGGCAAGCAAAACATTGCAGATCCACTGTCACGATTGCTGGGGGAGACAGCAAAACAGGAGAGACATTCTCATGGCTCAGATGAATACGTGAGATTTGTAGCTGAGTGCGACACCAAAAGCACTCACTACCAGAGAGGTGGAGGAAGCCTCTGCTGCCGACCCAGAGCTGATTGAGGTACGGAAGGCAATCACAAACGGACACTTTGAGAACTGTAAAGCTTATGCAGCAATTGCAAACGAGCTGTGCGTAGTGGGGTACCTAGTTCTTCGGGGAACACGCATCGTGCTACCCACAGTGTTACACGCACGAGCCCTGGTGTTAGCACATGAAGGACACTTGGGAATAGTTGGAACAAAGCAACATCTCAGAACCAAGGTTTGGTGGCCTGGCATGGACAAGGCAGCTGAAAAACACTGTAAAGCGTGCCACGGCTGTCAGATAGTAGCCAGACCCGACCCACCTGAACCGTTGAGACCAACACCATTACCGGAGGGCCCCTGGCAGGATGTAGCTATAGACTTACTGGGACCCTTGCCATCCAACCACTCCATTCTTGTGGTAGTTGATTATTATAGTCGCTACTATGAATACGACCTCATGACCTCCACAACAACAGAGAAGGTTATTGATAGTTTAGAGTCAATCTTCAGCCATCATAGTTTGCCAATCACCTGCAAATCTGATAATGGTCCCCAATTCAGATCTGAATTATTCAAAGGATACTGTGAGAACAACGAGATCAAACACCTGAAAACGACAGCAAAATGGGCTCAGGCTAACGGAGAAGTCGAGCGCCAGAATGCATCAGAATTGCTCAGTCAGAAGGACTAGATTGGAAACATGAACTTAGAAAATATGTGACTGTGTACAGGAGCATTGACCATGCCACGACAGGAAAGAGCCCAGCAGAGCTGCTCTTTAAATGGAAAATGAGAGGAAAGCTGCCAGACATCACAGAGTCGCGCGCAGGCATAGAAATGCGTGACCGGGACGCAGAACAAAAAGGCAAGTCCAAACTGTACGCAGATGAACAGCGGAGAACACAATACTCAAGAGGTGGAAGTTGGCGACACGGTGCTGGTACGGCAGGACAAAGTGGACAAGTTCACCACTCCTTTTAATGCCACACCCCACAAAGTTTTGAGTAAAACAGGGAGTCAAGTAGTAGTGGAATCTCCAGAAGGAGCACGCTACTTGAGAAAAACTACTTTTGTGAAGAAATACAGAACCAATGGACCAAAGGAGACACTCCATGAGCAGGAGGAAACACAAGGGACTGAGGACAGTATAGTAGACCCTGACACACATACCACTGTGACACAGGCAATACCCACTGACACCAACATGTCAGACATACACAATACAGCCAGACCTCAAAGGTTAAAAGAAAACCCCAAAGACTGTCTGATTATGTCACAACATAAACTGTGCGAGAACTGCATGGGTGATGTTAAATGTTTAAACCTGGGAATTATTTAGTTGTGTGGTAAGACACAAGTTTGTAAAAAGTTTATAAACCAAATAAGTTATGCAGTGTTATTGTAAGCAACTGTTTGTAAATTGCAAGTTTGTTTCCAAGGAAAAGGGGGATGTCGTGTATTGATTGCGAGTTTGACACAAGTCAATACGGTAATGTAATGTGCATTGCATTATGGGAATTACCCGGGAAAGCGGCAGTCAGACATTTTACCGATAAAGTAAAGATCACAGTTATAAGCCTGTCTGCCTGACTCTGATTTAATTCGACGTATCTACATGCTTGATTGAACGTATTAAAGCATAGATACAACAAATAGTCAGAAGACCATCAGAGAAGAGATGAGTTTCGATTTGAAACTGACCATGAGCATAGGTGACTTAGCCGAAAAAGTACCACGGCAATATTCATGACTTCCATTATAAATGAAATGGAAGTCCTAGACAATCTGACAGCACCATCACTCACCCACAAATACTCATACCTAACATTCATATGCTTTACCGCACTCTCATCACGCTTGGCACTGTTGCAAGCCTTGCACTCACATCTCACAGATTGCACACACTGGCAGCTACTTGGCTGTGGTTCGAACAGGTATTTCTGCTGCTGCAGAGAGAGCGTTCTCTCTGACTAAGAGAGGAAGAAGTCTCTGCTTCTGCGGCTGCTGTAACTGAGGTGCCTAGAGAGAGAAGAGGGGAAAACACCAGAAGGGAGCAATTCTGCATTGCCTCCATTAATTGCTCTCTTGTTGGCTCTCCATTTTGGAAGTGGGAGAGAGGGGAGGAAGAAACAACCATTATAACAACAGAAAGAACATTTGGTTGGAAGGAGGGAGAGCCAAATCAACCTTAAACATAGAAATATAGAAGATAGGAGCAGGAGTAGGCCATTCGGCCCCTCAAGCCTTTTCCACCATTTAATGAGATCATGGCTGATCATCCAAATTCAGTACCCTGTCCCTGCTTTCTCCCCATATCCCTTGGTCCCTTTAGCCTTAAGAAATATATCTAACTCCTTCTTGAATATATTTAATGAATTGGCCTCAATGGCCTTCTGTGGTAGAGAATTCCACAGGTTCACCCTGGTTCTGGACTCCCCCGCCATTGGGAACATCCTTCCTGCATCTAGTCTGTCTAGTCCTGTTAGAATTTTATAAGTTTCAATGAGATCCCCTCTCATTCTTCTAAACTCTAGTGAATACAAGCCCAATTGACCCAATCTCTCTTCATATGTCATTCCTGCCATCCCAGGTATCTGTCTGGTGAATCGTCACTGCACTCCCTCCATGGCAAGAACATCCTTCCTCAGATAAGGCGACCAAAACTGCACACAATACTCAAGGTGTGGTCTCACCAAGGCCCTGTACAACTGCAGCAAGACATCTTGAATCCTCTCGCTATGAAGGCCAACATACCATTTGCCTTCTTAACCGCCTGCTGCACCTGCATGCTTACCTTTAGCGACTGGTGCACAAGGACACCCAGGTCTCGTTCCATTCCCCTTTTCCCAATCTACTGCCGTTCAGATAATGATCTGCCTTCCTGTTTTTGCCACCAAAGTGGATAACCTCGCATTTACCCACATTATACTGCATCTGCCACTATTAGAGCCTTCAAGTTCAAGCTGCAAGGTTAAAGTTACCTGAGCCAACTGCCTATCCCCCGACCATGCCTGTTCTTTGTTCTCAGTGAGCACTGGCTCTTCACTTAAACTTAGCTCCCAAAGCGAGAATATCAATGCTAATTTGATCCTGTGAGAGACAACATCATTCATGTCCGAGGCCGGGACCCAGGAGCGAGGATGAGCCCAGCAGCGAGGTCAAGGCCCAGGAGTGGCGCAGCATGGACCAACAGCGGGGTGGGGGCCCAGGGAAGGTGCGGTACGGGCCAACAGCGAGGTCGGGAGGACCACAATGCATCCTATGAAACCCAAGCAGAGAGGACCTGCGGGACGGAAGGAGGAGGACAGTAGCAGTATGTTTGTGTGTGTGTGTGCAAGGCCATTGTAGCAGAGCCTGGTCTCCAATCATCTTGGATCCCCTTACCATTGGACCAAGACCTTGCTTTGTCAAGCCCGTGTGGTAGCTGGTGTGCAACAGCCACCCCACGTTAAAAGAATTCACGCACAGGCATCTTCCACCCTTTAAAATGAAGTTCGGGACCTGGAATGTTAGGACCCTCATGGACAACCCCAACAGTGACAGACCGGAACGCCGTACTGCTATCGTTGCCCGGGAGCTCAGACGCTTCGACATTGACATCGCCGCCCTAAGTGAGACCCGGCGGGCAGGGGAAGGCCAGCTCAAGGAGCAAGGCAGTGGTTACACCTTCTTCTGGAAAGGCAAACCCGAACAAAAATGCCGCCTCCATGGGGTAGGCTTCACCATAAAAATGGAACTGGTCGGGCGTCTCAGAGACTCCCCTAGTGGTATAAACGAGCGCCTCATGACTCTTCGACTCACCCTAGCCCGAAACCAGTGCGCTACGGTCATCAGTGCGTACGCCCCAACACTGGAAGCCACAGACGAGACCAAAGAGGAATTCTACTCCAGCCTCGAACAATCCCTGTCCCGAGTCCCAACGGGCGACAAGCTGATCCTCCTTGGCGACTTCAATGTCAGAGTTGGAAAGGACACAGACCTCTGGAGAGGTGTGATCGGCAGAGAGGGGGTAGGGAAAGCCAACCCCAAGGGTACCCTCCCTCCTCCTGTCGAAATGCTTAGAACATGGCCTCGTCATAACCAACACCTTGTTCCGTCAGAGGGACAAGTACAAGACTTCATGGCAGCACCCTCGTTCTAAGCACTGGCATCTGGTGGACTACGTCATCGTCCGAGCGAGGGACCGCAAGGATGTCCGCATCACCCACGCCATGACAGGAGCTGATGACTACTGGACAGACCACCGCCTAATCCGCTCTGTCATCTCCATCAATGTAGCCCCAAAACAGCGGCAGCAACAGAAACAATGCCGCAGGAAAATTAACGCTGGAGCACTCAAAGACCCCACTAAGAAATCCCTATTCAGCCTGCGCCTCACAAACAACCTGACGACTCCCAGTGATGCAGAGACACAGAGTGCCCACAGCGTCTGGTCTGCACTCAAGGCCTCCATAATCAGCACCTGTGAAGAGACACTCGGTCACTCAACCAGGAAACACCAAGACTGGTTCGACGAGAATGACCAGGAGATCCAGAGCTAATAAGCTGCAAGCGCAAGGCATTTCTGATCTGGAAACAGCAACAGAACTCGAGAGCAAGAAAGCAGCTCTACAGAAGCCTGAAGGCCGAGGTCCAACAAAATACTCACGACCTAAAGAACAGATGGTGGGTGGAGAAAGCGCAGGAGATCCAGCAGCTAGCTGACAACCACGACGTGTGTGGATTCTTTAGCGCAATCAAGACCATCTACGCCCCAAGCATCCAAGGCCCTTCCCCACTGCGAGCCAAGAACAGAGAGGTACTCATCAAGGACAGGGAAGCAGTCAGTGCCCACTGGAAGGAGCACTTTGAAGATCTCCTTAACTGCGAATCTGTCTTCGACACGAGTGTCCTCAACTCCATCCCACAGCATGCTACCCGCCACCTTCTCAGCACAACCCCAGCCCGGCATGAGGTTGAAAAGGCCATCCGACATCTGAAGAACAACAAGGCCTCAGGAACAGATGGAATCCCCGCCGAGGCACTAAAGCATGGCGGAGAAGCACTACTGGCGCGAATTCATGAACTCATTTCTCTTATCTGGAAGGAGGAGAGCATGCCAGGAGATCTCAGAGACGCCGTAATTGTGACCATCTTCAAGAAAGGTGACAAGTCCGATTGTGGTAATTACAGAGGAGTTTCCCTGCTTTCTGCCACAGGGAAAGTCATCGCAAGAATCCTCCTCAATTGCCTTCTCCCAGTGGCCGAAGAGCTCCTCCCAGAGTCGCAGAGCGGATTCTGCTCACTAAGGGGCACAATGGACATGATCTTCACCGCACGTCAATTACAAGAGAAATGCAGGTAACAGCACCAACCACTATACATGGCCTTCTTTGATCTCACAAAGGCCTACGACACTGTCAACCATGAGGGATTATGGAGTGTCCTCCTCAAATTTGGCTGCCCTCAAAAGTTTGTCCCTATCCTCCGCCCGCTTCACGACGACATGCAAGCCGTGATCCTGACCAACGGTTCCACCACAGACCCAATTCACATACAAACCGGGGTCAAGCAAGGCTGTGTCATCGCACCAATGCTCTTCTCAATCTTCCTTGCTGCAATGCTCCATCTCACCCTCAGTAAGCTCCCCACTGGAGTGGAGCTAATTTACAGAACAAACGGGAAACTGTTCAACCTCCGTCGCCTCCAGTCCCAATCCAAGGTCATCCCATCCTCTGTCGTCAAATTACAGTATGCCGATGATGCTTGCGTCTGCGCTCACTCGGAGGCCGAACTCCAAACCATCGTAAACACCTTCGCCGAAGCATACGAGAGCATGGGCCTTACACTAAACATCCGTAATACAATGGTCCTCCACCAACCTGCCCCCGCCACACAGTGCTGCCCCTCGATTATCAAAATCCATGACAAGGCCTTGGACAACGTGGACCACCATACCTCGGGAGCCTACTGTCAACAAGGGCAGACGTCGACGATGAAGTCCAACACCGCATTCAGTGTGCCACTGCAGCCTTCGGTCGCCTGAGGAAGAGAGTGTTTGAAGACCAGGACCTCAAATCCGGCACTAAGCTCATGGTCTACAGGGGAGCAGTGATACCTGCCCTGCTGTATGCCTCAGAGACATGGACCATGCACAGCAGGCACCTCAAAGCACTGGAGAGGTACTACCAACGCTGCCTCCGCAAGATCCTGCAAATCCATTGGCAGGATTGGCGCACCAATGTCAGTGTTCTTGCTCAGGCCAACATCCCCAGCATCGAAGCTCCGACCATGCACAATCAGCTCCAATGGACGGGCCACCTCGTCCGCATGCCCAATACAAGACTCCCAAATCAAGCGAGCTACTCGGAGCTCCGGCACAGCAAGAGAGCCCCAGGTGGGCAGAGGAAACACTTCAAGGACACCCTCAAAGCCTTCTTGAAAAAGTGCAACATCCCCACTGACACCTGGGAATCCCTGGCCCAAGACCGCACAAAGTGGAGGAGAAGCATCCGGGAAGGCGCCGAACACCTCGAGTCTCTTCGCTGGGAGCAAGCGGAAGCCAAGCACAAGGAGCGCACGTCAACCAAAGCACCCCACCCACCCGTCCCTTCAACCACCTTCTGCCCCACATGTGACAGAGACTGTAGGTCCCGCATTGGACTAATCAGCCACCTGCGAGCTCATTTTTAATGTGGAAGCAAGTCATACTCAGTTCCGAGGGACTGCCTAAGAAGAAGAAGACTGCATCTGCCATGCATCTGCCCAATTACCCAACCTGTCCAAATCATACTGGAGTTTCTCTGCATCCTCCTCACAGCACACACGCCCACCCAGGTTGTCGTCTGCAAACTTGGATTTATTACATCTAGTTCCCTCATCTAGATCATTAATATATATTGTGAATAACTGGGGTCCTAGCACCGATCCCTGCAATACCCCACTAGTCACTGCCTGCCACTCAGAAAAAGAGCTGTTTATTCCAACTCTTTGCTTCTTGTCTGCCAACCAGTTCTCTATCCAAGTCAGTACCTTACCCCCAATCCCATGTGCTTTAACTTTGCACGCTAATCTCTTATGCGGGTCGTTATCGAAAGCCTCCTGAAAGTCCAAATACACCACATCCACTGGTTCTCCCTTATCTATTTTACCAGTTACATCCTCAAAAAATTCCACTAGATTAGTCAAGCATGATTTACCTTTTGTAAGTCCATGTTGACTTTGTCCGATCCTGTCACTGTTTTCCAAGTTTACATTTTTATAATGGACTCTAGCATTTTCCCCACTACCGATGTCAGGCTTACCGGTCTATAATTCCCCATTTTCTCTCTACCACCTTTTTAAAATAGTGGGGTTACATTAGCTACCCTCCAATCCATGGAAACTGTTCCAGAGTCTATAGAATTTTGGAAGATGACCAGCAATGCATCTACTATTTCTAGGGCCACTTCCTTAAGTACCCTAGGATGTAGATTATCAGGTACTGGGGATTTATCAGCCTTCAATCACGTCAATTTCCCTAACACCATTTCCCTACAAATACTGATTTCATTCAGTTCCTCCCTCTCATTAGACCCTATGTTCCCCACATCTCTGGGAGGTTATTTGTGTCCTCCTTTGTGAAGACAGAACCAAAGTATGTATTTAATTGGTCTGCCATTTCTTTGTTCCCCATTATAAATTCCCCTGATTCTGACTGCAAGGGACCTACGCTTGACTTCACCAATCTTTTTCTTTCACATATCTATAGAAGCTTTTACAGTCAGTTTTTATGTTCCCTGATAGCTTACTCTCATACTCTATTTTCCCCCTCTTAATTAATCCCTTTGTCCTCCTTTGCTGAATCCTAAAATGCTCCCAATCCTTAGGTTTGCTGCTTTTTCTGGCCAAATTATATGTCCTCTCCTTGGATCTTATGCTATCCCTAATTTCCCTTGTTGGCCACGGTTGAGTCACCTTTTTTGTTTTATTTTTATGCCAAACAGGGATGAACAAATTCTGTATTTCATCCATGCGATCTTTAAATGTTTGCCACTGCCTATCCACCGTCAACACTTTAAGTAACATTCCCCAACCCATCCTAGCCAACTCGCGCCTCATACCATCGTAGTTTCCTTTATTTAAATTCAGCAACCTAGTCTCTGAGTCAAATACTTCACTCTCCATCTTAATGAAGAATTCGATCATATTATGATCGCTCCGCCCCAAGGGGCCTCGCACAACAAGATTGCTAATTAATCCTTTCTCATTACATAATACCCAGTCTAAGATGGCCTGATCTCTAGTTGGTTCCTCGACATATTGGTCCAGGAAACCATCCCGTATACACTCCAGGAATTCCTCCTCCACAGTATTGTTACTAATTTGGTTAGCCCAATCTATATGTAGATTAAAGTCACCCATGATAACTGCTGTGCCCTTATTGCATGCGTCTCTAATTTCCCATTTAATGCCATCCCCTACCTCAGCATTAGTTTGTGGGTCTGTGTACAACTCCCACTAATGTTTTCTGCCCCTTGGTATTTCTCAGTTCTACCCATACAGATTCCACATCATCAGAGCTAATATCCTTCCTTACTATTGTGTTAATCTCCTCTTTAACCAGCAATGCTACCCCACCTCCTTTTCCTTTTTGCTTGTCCTTCCTGAATACCCCTGGATGATGAATTCCCTGCCTTGGTCACCCTGGAGCCATGTCTCCGTAATCCCAATTATATCATATCCGTTTACATCTATTTGCACAGCTAATTCATCCATCTTATTACAAATGCTCCTCGCATTAAGACACAAAGCCTTCAGGCTTGTTTTCTTCACACTCTTAGACCTTTTAGAATTATTATTTACTGTTGCCTTGTTTGATTTACAGTCTTGATTTCTCTGACTGCCACTTTTGCTTTTCTCCTTCCTGTCTTTTGCTTCTATCCTTGCTTCCCTTTCCTCTGTCTCCCTGCACAGGTTCCCAGCCCCGTGCCATTTTAGTTTAAATCCTCCCCAACAGCACCAGCAAACACTCCCCCTAGGACATCAGTTCCAGTCCTGCCCAGGTGCAAACCATCCAGTTTGTACTGGTCCCACCTCCCCCAGAACCGGTTCCAATGTCTCAGGAATTTGAATCCCTCCCCCTTGCACCATTCCTCTAGCCATGTATTCATCTGAAATATCCTTCTATTTCTACTCTGACTAGCATGTGGCACTGGTAGCAAGCCTGAGATTACTACCTTTTGAGGTCCTATTTTTTAATTTACCTCCTAACTCCCTATATTCAGCTTTTAGGACCTCATCCCGGTTTTTACCTATATCGTTGGTACCTATATGCACCACGAGAACTGGCTGTTCACCCTCCCCCTCCAGAATGCCCTGTAGCCACTCCGAGACATCCTTGACCCTTACACCAGGGAGGCAACATACCAACCTGGAGTCTCATTTGCGGCCGCAGAAACGCCTATCTATTCCCCTTACAATAGAATCCCCTATCACTATACCTCATCCGCTCGTTTTCCTCCCGTCCTGTGCAGCAGAACCACCCATGGTGCCAGGAAGTTGGCTGCTGCTGCCTTCCCCTGATAAGCCATCTTCCTCAACAATATCCAAAGCGGTATATCTGTTTGAGAGGGGGATGCCCACAGAGGACCCCCGCACTACCTGCCTGCACCTACTACTCTGCCTGGCCGTCACCCATTCCCTTCCTGCCTGTGCAGCCTTTACCTGCGTTGTGACCAACTGTTTAAACGTGATATCCACGACGTCCTCAGCATCGCGAATGCTCCAGTATGTATCCATTCGCAGCTCCAGCGCCACAATGCGGTCTGCCAGTAGCTGCAGCTGGATACACTTCCCACACACATGGTCATCAGGGACACAGGAAGTGTCCCTGATTTCCCACATAGCGCAGGAGGAGCATGCCATGAGGCTGAGCTGTGCTGCCATGCCTTACCCTTTGATTTGATTTAATTTAATTTAAATTAATTAATGCCACAAATTACACTACAATTAAATGATATACTCAAGGGTCCTTGTTTACTAGCACTCCCCAGTACACAACAGAGACCTTAGAAACTATAACCACAAAAATTAAGACCTTCTAAACTTTATAAATTATTAACCTTAACTGTCAAACTATATGGAGTAGTATAAATACTCAACTGACCGTACTCACCCAATCAGCTGCTTCCTCTTGCCCGCGTCACTTTTGAGTCATGGCGTGACTCTGGGACGCCACCACCGGTCTGCGAGATTGACCGGCCTTTGGAAGAAAAGCCCGCGAAAGTAAGTTTAAATACTCACTGTACTCTCCTGCTGCTCCCAGCCTCTTCCTACAAGGTGAAAAGTTCACTCCTCACCTAGCTCCCTGACTCACCCAACTCGCAGCTCTCTGTTGAAACCGCACATCAACAGATGGGTGTTTTGGTGCACACTCCACAAAAGATTGTTACTTGTAGGTGGGAGGAGGAAAGAAGAAAAAGGCCAGAACATCAGGGGGCGGTGGGCGGTGGTGGTGCTTGTTAATAACTAGGCCACACACATGCTACTATTAAACACCCCTCCCCCATTGCCTGGCCCGGGATGGCTGGAGCTGCCTGGGTGAAGTCTCCTTTTCATCCCATCGAGAAGACCTGGTGGAGGACTGTGCCTGGGCAGTTCCAGTTGTCCCAGGTGAAGACACCTTCTCCTCCCACCAGAAGAATATCATCATAATAGACGTTATAAATACCATCGGAGAGTGCACCTCTGCAAGCCCCCACCCACCATCGTGAGTGGCGACCCCGTCCCTGCGACCTCCTTCCTCCCCCCACCCCTTCTCTCTGTCTGAGAGGCACTTCTCTTCACTTTATTTATATTATTTAATTTAATATTGAGCAGAGGGGAGAGGGCCCCTCTCCGATCTTTAACAAAAGGGGAGAGGTGGGTTTTCCTTTGAAACTCTTTTGCTCAAAAACAAAAATACAAGGTCCAATTTTTAACGTAGGGCCTAAGACTTGGGGTGAGTTTAGCCCTTAAAAGAACAACCCTGCTATGGTGACTCCATCTTCGCCACTGGCGGGCT
The DNA here is from genome assembly GCF_052327205.1 of Somniosus microcephalus. NCBI lineage: Eukaryota > Metazoa > Chordata > Chondrichthyes > Squaliformes > Somniosidae > Somniosus > Somniosus microcephalus. Next base: position 139,387,755 of record NC_140991.1, read on the forward strand.
CAGCGAGGACGTACGTGGGCGTGGCAGCTACTGCTGGTCCTGCTGCCCCGTCACCTTTCACATTAATAACCAAAAAACATGGGGTCAAAAGTTACACTCACCCCAACATGACCATCGAGGCTTGCATTAAAGCCATGGCTGGGGTTGTCGGCCCTTCAGCCATCGTTGCAGCCTCGAAAATGTACGGGAAGGCTGTGTTCTTCTTGAGGTCGGAGCAGGTGGTGTTCCTGTCCTTTAATAACGGGCTCACAGTGGGCGGGACCTCCCTGCCGGTGGACTCCCTTGAGGCAGCGTGTCGTCATCTCTAATGTCCTGCCCTTTGTCCTCTTCCCCACCTACGTCAACTGGGGGAGGTGAGGTCGGGGATAACGCTGATCCCGCTCGGCTTCAGGGAGGCCAGCCTCTGTCACGTCTTCTCCTTCCGGCGCCAGCTTTTTATTCAGCTGGTGCGGGAGGCAGACACGGAGTGTACATTTATGGTACACCATGAAAGGACAGCCTATCGCGTCTTCTGGACGGTGTGCGGTACCACGCCTGTAAGGAGGTGGGGCATGTACATAAAAACTGCCACGCCTCCAAGGCCACTAAAACATCTAAAGCGGCCGAGGCTGGTGCCACCGCTGCTCCTCTTCCCGTCCTACACGGTCCCAGGCCGGACCATCCACGACAACATCCATTTGATCCAGGACCCGGTCCACCATTCTCAGAGGACTGGTCTGTCAGTCACCTTCCTTTCCCTGGACCAGGAGAAGGCGTTCGACAGGGTGTGTCACGAATACCTTTTCGGGACTCTGCATGCATTCGGGTTCAGGGCGCATTTCATCGCCCGGATCCGACTTCTGTACACTGCTGCAGAGTGTCTGATTAAGGTTAACGGGTCTTTGATGGCACCCCTTCACTTCAGGAGAGGGGTGCATCAGGGATGCCCCATGTTTGGCCAGTTATATGCCATCTGCGTGGAGCCTTTCCTGTGCCTCTTGCGGAAGAGGTTGACGGGGCTGACTCTGCAAGGGCCGGGTGTGGAGGTCGTCCTTTCCACTTACGCCGATGACGTGCTACTCATGGTAGCAGATCCCGTTGACTTGCGGTGGATGTGTGAGTACCAGCAGGTCTACTGGGAGAAATGTTCCAAACTCCTGGTGAGTCAGTGGCGTGTGGACTCCCTGCTGGAGGAGCTCGGGCCTTTTGCCTGGAGTACCAGTCATTTCCTCTACCTGGGAGTTTACCTTAGCTCTGCCGAGGAAGCCTGGCTGATGAACTGGCAAGAGCTGGAAGCCAAAGTCACCGCTCGCCTAGGGCACTGGACAGGACTGCTCCGAGTGCTGTCCTACAGGGGTCGAGCGCTGGTCATAAATCAATTGGTGGCCGCTATGCTGTGGTACTGGTTGGTCACTTTGATCACTTCCCCTGCATTTGTCACCAATATACAGAAGAAGCTCATCGACTTCTTCTGGGCAAAGGGAAGCATTGAGTCTCAGCCACGGTTCTGAGTCACCCGCTTAGGGAGGACGGTCAAGCACTGGTGTGCCTTCGCACCCAGGCTGCGACTTTCCATCTTCAGACTCTGCAGAGATACCTGTATGTTGAGGATCCTCCCAGATGGCATGCGCTGGCGACGTATTTCTTCCGCCAACTGCACGGCCTCAATTACGACATGCAGTTTTTGTTTGAAACCCTGGGGGGTACCCGTGCCTCCTTGTGGGAGCTGCCTGTCTTCTACCAGGAACTGATCAGGGTCTGGAACAAGGTCACCTGCAGATGGAGTTCTCCCCCGTTAGGAGTGGTGGCCATCCTTCGGGAGCCGCTGCTCAGGAATACACACCTCCACGACCGCAGGTTCATGTGGCTGGCGGAGGGCAGGGCTGTGTCTGGCAAGGTGACCAGAGTCGGGGACCTACTGGATGATGGAGGAGCGGGTTGGATGGTGCAAGAGGAGCTGGTGCAGTGCCTGTCCTGGGCCGACGTCCGGCTCATGGCCAAAGCCATCGAGTCACTAACAGTGGCACTGGGCCCTGACTCCACTAGGTGTGTTGAGGAGGGTCAAGCATGTGGGACGATCCCATCTGAACTGACCCCCGATCGGACGGAATTCCTCATCGGCGCCAGGCCCCGAAACCCTTCTCTGGAGCCGGCACCTCACAACTTGAGCCGTCTCCGGGAATTCCCTTCCATGCCTTTCCATTCGGCGTTGAGGGGTTTCATGTACGGGCTGCTCTTGCGCACCCTTGATTTTGTCATCCTCATCTGCCGTTCGGGCACACCTTGGCACACCATCTTGCCGTCCAGAGGAGGTGGGGGTCCACAATGGAGGCGGGAGTCCTCCCTTTATCTATTGGGAACTTGGCCTAGAAGGTGTTGCACGGGGCAGTCCCGTGCAATAAGGTTTTAAGTCGGTTCACAGACTCCCAGGCCCACCTGCCTTTTCTGCGGCCTGGAGGAGTCCGTGTTCCATGTTTACGCTGAGTGTGAGAGGTTGCAGCCCTGCTTCCATTACTTGAAGGGCTGCTCCTCGATTTTTGGTTGCACTTCAGTCCCACATTCCTGATTTTTGGTCACCCAGTGCTGGCGGGAGCGGGCAAGTCGGAGGACCACCTCGTGAGACTACTGCTGGGCCTGGCCTAGGTGGCCATTAACAGGTCCAGGCAGCGGGCGGTCGAGCCAGTCATTGGACTCGACTGCCTGCCTGTCTTCCATGGCTACGTTCGCGCCTGGGTGTCTCTGGAGATGAGCGTGCCAGTGGACACCACATGCTCCGAGGCCTTCCGCAACCGGTGGGCACTGGAGGGACTGGAGTACATCATCACCCCAAGGAACAGTATTTTAATCTAATTTGTTAAGTTTCCTTTTAATTTGTTTTGGTAAGTTACAGTTTTTATTGGTTGTGCCCCTTTAAAGGGGCACATGCTTAACATCCAATAGGAAACTGCCTGAAATAAGGAAAGATTCAGCACCTGTTCCTTGGGTGTGGCTCCAAGGTGTGTAAAAGTAAATCAGTATCTGCTGATGCACAGAGTGCTTCTCAATAGAGTGTTAAAGTTGGAAATTTCAATGGAGCGGGAATTCAGAGCAGAGGAGGAAGGAGTTGCTGCTTTCTGCTTCCATATTTGTAGTGCTTTGTGTTACAGGTAAATATTTAATTTAACTTGTCTATAACAAACTAAATCAAGTAATTAGTTAAAAAAATACTAAACTATAAGCTAAGTTAATTAAATACATAAACGCTGATTAAATAAATAAATAAATAAATAAAACAAGGCTATATAGTGATGGCAGTGCAGGTAGTGTGCTGCAACTGCAGCATGTGGGAGTTCATAGAGAGCATCACGGTCCCGGATGACCATGTCTGCAGCTCCAAGAACTTCAGCTCAGAGTTGTTGAGCTGGAGTCCGAGGTGCAGACATTGCGGGGCATCAGGGAGGTGGAGAGTTACCTGGACACTTGGATCCAAGAGGCAGTCACATCCCTCCAGTTAGATAGTGGTACAGGTGTGGTTCGTAGTCAGGGACAGGAGGGTGTGACTGCATCTCAGGTAGGTAAGGGGTCCCAGGCGCAGTGCTGGAGGAGCCTCGGCCTTTGCCCTTATTGAACAGGTAAGAGGTTCTTGTTGCCTGTGTGGATGAGGGCAGAGTCATAATGGCACAGAAGGAGGCCATTTGGTCTCTCGCTCTCGCTCTCTCGCTCGCTCTCTCTCCAGTCAGTCCCATTCCCTAGCCCTGCAAGTTTATTTCCCTCAAGACTCCCCTTGAAAACATTGTGTCTCCGCTTCCACCACTTCAGCAGCGAATTCCAGGTTGCTGCGTAAAAAAGTGTTTCCTCACACATCCCCTCTGTATCTCTTGCCCAAAACCTTAAATCTGTGTCCCCTAGTCCTTGTACCATCAACTAGTGGGAACAGCCTTTCCCTGTCTAACCTATCCATACCTGTCATAATCTTGTACACCTCTATCAAATCACCCCTCAACTTCCTTTGCTCTAATGAAAACAAATCCAGCTTCTCCAACCTATCCTTGTAGCCAAGATCCCCCATCCCCGGAACCATTCTGGTAAATCTCCTCTGCACCCTCTCGAGGGCTTTCACATCCTTCCTAAAGTGTGGTGACTAGAACAGGACGCAATAACCCAGTTGTAGCCTAACCAGCGCTTTATAAAGATTCAGCATAACTTCTCTACTTTTGTACTCAATACCTCTATTTATGAAGCCCAAGATCCCATATGCTTTGTTAACCACTCTCTCAAAAAGTCCTACCACCTTCAGAGACCTTTGCACATTAACTCCCAGGTCCCGCTGTCCCTGCACACTCTTTAAAACAGTGTCATTAAGTGTATATTGCCTCTCCCTGTTCCTTCTGCCAAAATGCATCACCTCACACTTCTCTGTATTAAATTCCATCTGCCCATTCTGCTAGCATTTCTATATCCTGTTGCAGTCGATTGGGATCATCATCATCACTGTTTGCCACACCCCCAAGTTTGGTGTCATTGGCAAATTTAGAAATTCTATTCTGTATTCCAATATCCAGGTCATTTATATATATATATATCAAAAAAGCAGTGGCCCCAGCACTGACCCTTGGGGAACACCACTGTCTACCATCCTCCAGTCTGAAAAACAGCCATTTACCACAACTTGCTGTTTTCTGTCCTTAAGCCAATCCCTTATCCAAGCTGCCACTGACCCACCTATTCCATGAGCTTCAATTTCATTGACCAGCCTTCTATGTAGTACTTTGTCAAAAGCCTTCCTAAAATCCATGTAGACAACATCCATTGCATTCCCTTCCTCAATCCTCCCTGTTACTTCATCAAAAAATTCAATTAGATTAGTCAAACATGATCTGCCTTTCACAAATCCGTGTTGGCTCTCCTTTAATTAGCTTAAGCCTCTCCAAGTGCCCATTAATTATTTCCTTGATTATTGTTTCTAAAACTTTACCCACCACTGATTTTAAGCTGACCGGCCTGTAATTACTAGGATCGTCCTTACACCCTTTCTTGAACAAGGGTGTCACATTTGCCACTTTCCAATCCTCAGGCACCTCCCCCGCATCTAGGGAAGATTGGAAAATTATGGCAAGCCCTTCCGCTATCTCTTCCCCCATTTCCCATAGCAACCTGGGATGCAAGTCATCTGGACCAGGCGACTTGTCCACTCTAAGCATACCCAGCCTTTCTAGTACATCCTGTCTATCAATTTTCACCCCTTCCATTGCATCTACCTTTTCCACTTCTACTGATATTTTGTCAGCATTCACCTCCTTAGTAAACACTGATACAAAGTACTCATTCAGTATTCTAGCCTTGCCCTGTGCCTCTAAGCATATATCACCTTCTTTGTCTCTAATAGTCCCCACCCCGCCTCTTACTACCCGCTTACTGTTTACATGCCAGTAAGAAAGAAAGACTTGCATTTATATAGCGCCTTTTACAACCACTGGACGTCTCAAAGCGCTTTACAACCAACGAAGTACTTTTGGAGTGTAGTCACTGTTGTAATGTGGGGGAACGTGGCAGTTGAATTTTGGGTTTCCTTTTATGTTAACTGCCATTCTACTCTCATATTCTCTCTTTGCCAATCTTATTTTCATCTTCACATCCCCTCTCAACTTACTGTATTTGGTCTGGTTCGCCCTTGAAGAATTCACCTGACATGCATCATACACCCTCTTTTTTTTGTTTCTTCATCATCTCTATCTCCCTCGTCATCCAAGGAGCCCTTGCTTTGATTCCCTTGCCCTTCCCTCTTGTTGGAATGTACCTAACCTGTACTTGAAACATCTCCTCCTTAAAGATCACCCATTGTACTGTTGCAGTTTTTCCTGTCAGTCTTTGGTTCCATTTCACCCTGGCTAGATCCTTTTGCATCCCATTGAAGTTAGCCCTATTCCAGTTTAGAAGTTCCACTCTAGATTGTTCCTTGCACCTCTCCATTGCTCATCTAAATCTTATGATATGATGATCACTCGTACCCAAGTGTTCTCCCACAGACACTTGGTCGACCTGGCCCACCTCATTCCGCAGCACCAGATCCAGCAATGCCTCCTTCCTAGTTGGGCCAAGAACATATTGGTCAAGGAAATTTTCCTGAACACATTTCAGAAATGCCTCCCCCTCATTTCCCTTTACCCTAGCTTTATCCCAATTGATATTTGGGTAAAGTCCCCCAATATCACTACTCTATAGTTCTTGCATATCTCTGTGATTTCCCTGCAGATTTGCTCCTCTACCTCCCCCTCACTATTTGGAGGCCTTAGAATACCTCCAATAGCGTAATCATACCCTTTTTGCTCCTCAACTCTAACCAAATGGATTCTGTCCTTGTCCCCTCAAGAACATCCTCCCTTTCCAACACTACAATGTCTTCCTTAATCAGCACTGCCACCCCACCTCATTTTTTTCCTTCCCTATCTTTTCTGAATGCCTTGTACCCTTGAATATTAAGTGCTCAGTCCTCACCATTTTTAAGCCACGTTTCCATTATTGCCACAACATTATATTGCCACACAGTTAATTGTGTTTGTAGCTCACCAACCTTATTCACCACACTTTGTGCATTTACATACATGCATTCTAAACCCATTTTTGAATTTTTCCTAGTCTTTCTTAGTCTGCTGCTATCTAATATGGTACTACTACTGCCTCTAGTACTATCTTCTCTAGTACTATCCAACACACTCACTCTTCTATGCACCTTATTCCTTTTTTCTACTCCTATATGCTGGTGCCCATCCCCCTGCCAAGCTAGTTTAAACCCTCCCCAACAGCACTAACAAACCTCCCTGTGAGAATATTGGTCCCAGCTCTATTGAGGTGTACCTGTCCAGCTTGTACAGGTCCCACCTTCCCCAGAAATGGTCCCAATGCCTCGGGTATCTAAAGTCCTCCCTCCTGCACCATTTCTCCAGCCACGCATTCATCTGTTCTATCCTCCTATTCCTGTACTCACTCGCACGTGGCACCGGGAGTAATCCGGAGATTCTTACCTTTTTGAGGTCCTGCTTTTTAATCTCTCTCCTAGCTCCCGATAGTCTGCCTGCAGGACCTCATCCCTCTTTCTACCTATGTCATTGGTACCGATATGGACAACGACCTCTGGATGTTCACCTGCCCCCCCTCAAAGTGTCCTGCAGCCACTCAGTGACATCCTTGACCCTGGCACCAGGGAGGCAACATACCATCCTGGAGTCACGTCTATGGCCGCAGAAACTCCTGTCTGCTCTCCTAACTATTGAATTCCCTACTACTATTGCTCTTCCACTCTTTTTCTCTCTTCCCCCACCCCCCCTGTGCAGCTGAGCCACCCGTGGTGATGTGGACTTGACTCTGGCTGCACTCGCCAGAGGAACCATCGCCCTCACCAGTACTCAGAACAGAATACTGGTTGGAGAGAGCAATGCACTCTGGGGACTCCTGCACCACCTGCCTGGTGGTCCTCTTCTGTCTGGCAGTCACCCATTCCCTCTCAGCCTGCATACTCTTAAGCTGTGGGGAGACCACCTCTAGAAACGTGCTATCCACGTAACACTTAACCTCGTGGATGCATCGCAGTGACTCCAGCCGCCGTTCATGCTCTGAAACCCGGAGCTCGAGTTGCTGTAGCTGGCGACACTTCCTGCACATGTGGTCGTCCAGGCTACGTGAAGCATCCAGGACTTCCCACATGGCACAGGATGTGTACTCCACGGGACAGCTGCCCTGCCATACCTCTAGTTAATAGACTAAGAACTAACCCAGCAGAAATAAACTTAAAACTTAACAAAAAATACATTGCCAGCTACTCGCATATCTGCTTGATCCTTCTATTTAATAGGCTATTAACTATCTTAGCAGAAATAAACTTAATATAATACACTCCCCAGCTACTCACCAATCAGCTCCTTCCCTTGTGCCGATGTCACTTTTTTTACTCTGACGTCACTTTTTCAAAAACTGCCTCTGTTGAGTTGCTGCAGCTCTTTAACTGCTCCGCTCTCGCTGTGCTCCCTCCAGGTCCGCTCAGGCTGCAGGATGGATGAGTAAACTGACCACAGCACCATAGTACAGGAGGCCATTCAAGTGGGGGGTGGGGGGGGGGGGGAAGTGAAAAGGAATGTTGTAGGGGACAATATAGACAGGGGGATAGATACTATTCTCTGCAGCCATGACCGGGAGTTCCAAAGGTTGTTTTGCCTGCCAGGTGCCAGGGTTAAGGATATCTCCTTGCGGCTGGAGAAGAATTTGGAGTGAGAGGGGGAGGATCCAGTTGTCATGGTCCACATAGGAACGAACAACTTAGGTAGAACTAGGAATGAGGTTCTGCTGAGAGAGTTTGAGGAGCTAGGGTCCAAATTAAAATGCAGAACCTCAACGGTAATAATCTCTGGATTGTCACCTGAGCCACATGCAAATTGGCCTAGGGACAAGCAGATCAGAGAGTTAAATACGTGGCTCAAAGAGTGGTGTGGGAGGAAGGGGTTTTGATTAATGGGGCACTGGCACCAGTACTTGGGAAAGAGGGAGCTGTTCCATTGGGACGGGCTCCACTTAAACCGGGCTAGGACCAGTGTCCAGGCAAATCGAATAACTAGGGCTTTAAACTAAAAAGGGCAGTGGGGGGGGGAGGCAGTTGCCTGCATGTTATAATCCCCTGGCCATTATGAGAAGGGTCATTGCTGAGGCCATAGCCGATGGCGGGGCTGAAGCCATTGAAGATGAGGCTATCTGCATACCTAATACTCTTCTCATCCCACTTCTCCCTCATCCCTCAATTTCTTCTGTCTTACAAGCTGCAGATTTTGTAAGCATGCACTTCTACTTTCTCCTCTCCCCTCACCACAGCTCAACACTTGTTATTTTTTTCATTTCAGATACTCGAGAACAGGAAGCTGCCCAGGCAGTGCAGGAGCTAGAAGTAAAGATGAAGGGACACCGTCACTCGATTTCACAGTCGCAGCCACCAGCTCAGATATTGACACTGTGTGTAATTTAGAGGATAGCATAGAGGAAGGATCTGTACATGGTGAGACACCGGGCGCACGTGCGCTGAAGCCAGGAATGGGGAAAGGATAACACAGGTGCCAGCTCGCTGAGGGTGAGGTCACACACTAGTTCTGCTGCAGAGGACTCAGATGAGGACTTCGATGGGCCAGGCTACAGAAGAAGTCTGATGGGTGTACACACCCAAATGCTTGGTGCACTGGGAAGCCTGACGGAAAGCCTGCATTAAATGTCAAGGCGCATGGAGGAGTCCAGCACTAACTTGGCGCAGGGCTTTACATAGAGCTTGGAGCCCACCCTTTCCAATATGGAACTGGTGGCCACCTCCATCAGCACACCTGTGGAGCCAACCATGATGCAGCATCTGATGGCCGATGTCTCAGCTTCTATTGCAGCACAAGCAGCATCCACCCAATGTCTGAGTGCTGCAGTGGAAGCGCAGACTGTTGTCATCATGGCTCTGGATACCAGTGTGCAAAGGGGCTTCCAGGACGTCACAGCACTTCAGCAATCTGTTCTCCAACAGATCTGCTCCCTAAAGACCCTCTCTGGATATGGCCTCCTGCTGAGAGCCCTTCTGCCCCTCCTCCTCTTCCTTTGTTCTAGCAGCTTGTCCTGCTCTGTATGGCCTCTGCTAATTCTCCTACTAATGCTCAATGCCAAGAGGAAGCCCTACCAGGCCACTCATGTTTGGAAGCAACTGGTTTGTGCACAAGCCTTTAAGTCACCAAAAAAGTCCTTCAGCATCTACCACACCATTCCCTGTAGGCTTTGGCAACATTAAACAACTATAGAAATCACCAAACACTTGTAGAATCGTAGCAACAGCCAGAAGAAATAGTCCAGCAGCTAACCTTTAAATAGCACTAGTGATGTGGGGGGGGGGGGGGGGGCACCTTGTTGTTTAACGTCATGCTCAGCTGTGCGAGGTTAAGAGGGCTGGAGCGTGAAGCTCAAAAATGGCAGTGCTGGCGTCAAATCAGTGTTGCATGCTGATTGATGTCATGATCTGCCTGTTCTGCATGCTGCCGGCAGTCGTAGCGCCCAAAAAACAGGCGCTACAGTGCCCAATTTCACCCCCTTGGAGTTTCCAGCCTGGAAAGGAGATGTTTGATAGGTGATCTTATGGAAGTATATAAGATAATTCAGAGAATGGAATAAGAATAATCTGGAATACTACTTAAATGAAACTGTGGGAGTTGGACACTGGGATGCAGGTTCAAACTAGTAAAAGCAAATTTTAGGCTTGGTATCAGGAAATAATTCTTCATTCAGAGAGTGATTAATGATTAACACTTGGAATGGGCTTCCAGGTAGAGGAGTGGAGATGAGCCCCCTTGAATCATTTAAGAAACAATTAGATGCAGCAATTGGGGAACTGTAGAGTCTTTCTTGACGGATCAATTAATATGGGCTGAATGGTCTTAATTAATTTTAAGTATCTTGTGATCTGATGAAGTTGAAGATTTTTGATGATATAGCCACCATCATCAGAACTGGTGGCTGAGATAGATCGACTGGTCCTAGCTTGTCTGTATATGGTAATGCCACAATAGGCTGGAGCTCTGCTGGTTGTGTGTGGGAGTGGGAGTTGGGTGAATTAGCATGGCCTGCTTTGGTTACTTTCACACTGTAACTGGATGCAGGTGTGGATTAAAATTATGACATAAGTAGCAACTAAGCATATAAGAACAACAACTTGCATTTATATAATGCCTTTAATGTAGGAAAAGGTCCCATGGTGTTTCACAGGTGCGTATTCAGACAGAAATTTACACCGAACCAAAGAAGGAGATATTAAGATGGACAGCTAAAAGCTTGGTTAAAGAGGTAGGTTTTAAGGAGGGTCTTAAAGAAGGAGAGAGAGGCGGATAGGTTAGGGTGAATTCCAGAGCTTAGGGCCTATATGGCTGAAGGCACTGGTGCCAATGGTGGGGCGAAGGGAGTGGGAATGCACAAGAGGCCAAAGTTGGAGGAAAGCAGAATTTCTGGAGGATTGTAGGGCTGGAGGAAGTTACTGAGATAGGAACGTATGAGGCCATGGAGGGATTCGAACAAAAGGATGAGAATTTTCAAATAAGCCGCTGGTGGACCAGGAGCCAATGTAGGTCAGCGAGTACAGGGGCGATGGGTGAGCAGGACTTGGTGCGGGTTTTTTGAATGAGCTCCAGTTTATGGAGGGTGGAAGATGGGATGCTGGCCAGAAAACATTGGAATAGTCGAGTCTGGAAGTAACAAAAGCATGGATGAGGGTTTCAGCAGCAGATAAGATGAGGCAGGGGCAAAGACGGGCAATGTTACGAAGGTATCACAGAAATCACAGAAACCCCACAGTGCAGATAGAGGCCATTTCGGCCCATCGAGCCTGCACCGACACATATCCCACCCGATCCCCGTAACCCCACGTATTTAATCCCCCTAACACTAAGGGTCAATTTATCATAGCCAATCATCCTAACCCGCACATCTTTGGACTGTGGGAAGAAACCGGAGCACCCGGAGGAAACCCACGCAAACACGGGGAGAATGTGCAAACTCCACACAGACAGTCACCCGAGGCCGGATTCGAACCCGGGTCCCTGGCGCTGTGAGGCAACAGTGCTAACCACTATGCCACCGTAGAAGCGGTCTTTTTGATAGAAAAGACATGGGGTCAGAAGCTCAACTCAGAGTCAAATAGTTATGCTGTGATACATTACCCAGTTACAATACAGCTGTTATGCATGTGTATACTTTTATTTAAAAATGTGATATCTCCATTTCCATCTTTATTCCTGTATAGTGCCACTATACTAAGTTTTTAAGGCTCCTTTCAACAAAATGGAAAAAATATTAATTGTAGTGTCCATACTTAGATGCTACATAGCGTCTTTAGGAATGCATTCCCAAATCCCTGCAGACTCGTCCTATGGTCAGGTCATGTGCTAATGTCTGATGAACGAATCTCGAAGATCTTTAGTGGTGGTCAGCAAAAGAGATATAAAGACTGCTTAAAAGCTACTCTGAAACAGTGCAAAATAGACGTCCATAAATGGGAACAATTTGCTCAAGAAAAGAAAGCATGACGAAAAACCATCCATAATGGCAGCTCCTACTATGAAGCTCGTTGCATTGCTGATGCTGAATGTAAACATCAGCTGAGGAAGTCTTGACTGAAAAATTAAGATTCCCAACCTGAAGTATCAGAAATCTACTGTTCACTCTGTGGACGATCATTCCGAGCAAAAATCAGTCTCTCCTGTCATGTAAGAACTTATCACAGAAAATTAGATGATATTTCGATATCGAAGGATGGACGCACCTATACATCGCTGACTGATGCAGGCTTTGTCACCTGTGCCCGCTCAAGCCCTCCAGTGGTTTAAAAAAAACTTGAGCACTGTTGTTACTTTTACTGGCACAGAGCTTTGGAGGCTTGAGAGTATGGCTTCAGATTCTCTCATCAGGTAAGAAAGCTCTGCTAACTACCTGCCAAACCAGAGGTCCAGGAATGTCCACCTTGCTCTGTAAACTTGCTCAGCAGCATACCTTCAAGTCAGTTCCTCCTTCTCTGGTGTTGACTCTTCGCTCTTGCATCCAGCAATGCTGCTTTCTTATCCTCCTCCATATAAAAAAAATGTTAAGGGAAATCCCAAAGGACATTCCACCCTGTACTTTGCATTGGTGTCCTCCCGGCAGCCACAACTAGCAGGACAAACTATCTCAAAGTGAATGCCCCTCTAAACAGCAATCCAAATCTTCTATATCAAATAAATTAGTAAATCTGCTGAGTCAGGCTTCACAGCACCCTAACAGCTCTAACTCTTCACAGCACCCTCTTATTGGGGACAGCTTATTGCTCGCAACCTGCGACTGGTGCTGTACCTGGAAATTGTATCGCTGCTTCGTATGACATCATAAACGTGATGAAAGCTCCTGATATGCATTGCTGCACTTCTTGAGGCACCGTCCCATTGGGACCTTTAGCATTCATGGCAGGAAATGCATGGGGAGCATTATTACGGTGGAGACTCGGTGTCATGCGTGCTTGACGGTCCAGTGACGCTAATGCTAGGAAAAATTGGTCCCATATTCTACTGCTTTTATAAAAAATAAAAAAATAAAGTTGTGGTTTTATTTGAAGCAATAAAATAGCACGTGTGCAAATTTTTTTTTACCGTACTCTGCGAAGGCTTAGGTACAGTGTGGCTTTTCTCTGAGCTACAAGAAGAGTTCACATCAAACCTCCTGTGCCATCCCTGATAGCTCAATGAATTTATCCGGTGCATAGTTGAGCCATACAGATTAGCAAGGTCCCAGATTCTGTCTTGAGTTTCCTAAATTGAGCCAGGGAGAGGTAGGGTCAATACAATTGGCCTCAACAACTCTGGCATAGATGGAGAAATGGTTATGTACGTATGTATGTATATAGAAATGTAATGGTCATTTTTTTAAAAACTGGTGGGATGTCGGTGATAGTGTTCCCCAGAAATCTGTGCTGGAACTGCTTTTGTTTTCCATTTATATAAATGTAGATATAGGCACAAGAGGAAGGATATTGAAGTTTTCTGATGATACCAAATTAGGGGGCATGAAACAGTGTGATGAAGAATTCAGGAGATTGCTGGAGGACATAGACAGTTTGGCAGAGTGAGGAAATAGATATCTGATGTCATTCAAAGTAGAAAAACATGCATTTATGGAGAAAATTACAAAAAACTCCAGGTTTTGTGCCAGGATGACTGGCTGTCAAAGCAAGGTTAGCCCACTGCACATTGAGCTGACTGCATGATTTTGCATGGTCAAGGTCATTTGAATAATTAGCATAAGCTCTGAGCACAGTTTTGGCCTTGAGCCAGCAGCTTGGCTATTGGAGCAGGCAGAAAACATGTCTAGCAGCTCAAATTAAAAGATATGTGACTGCATATTGGGAAACATATAAGGATTCCCTGACTCCTCACCCATGGCCCGCCACAACTTTTCCTTTCTGTGCTTGCGGTGCACCAGATGGGTGCCCATCATGGGCAAGGACTCCGAAATCTACCTATTGTTCCACTCTTTTTATAAAGGTCCAAAATGGATTTGAAATATTTGTCAGCATTTGCTAAGGCTGGAGTGGGGGAGGGAAAGAAGCACCAGCCAAAAATGAACTGAAAGGGAAACCAATGTGAAGGCATGAAATAGAATCTATAGGCAAGTGATGGAATGAGGCAGCACCTGAAAGCTTGTTTGCTGGCTGGCAAAGTGGATGTGCTGCAGCATGAAGTAGGTGTGAGGAACATTGCTGGAGAGGGTGGCCTGGACTGCCATTGCTTTGGCAATCCAGGCCACCCTCTCCAGAGGACAGCAGTGCAACTGGCATGTCAGGAGATTGGGGCTACATTCAATAATCTGTACAGTACATGGTACCATCTGCCATGTTCTGCATTTTCAGGAATTTTGACACTTGGAAACAGCTCTACATCCTGTAAAGCTGATGCTTTTGTTTCACAGAGAAAGTGATGAATATGTAACCCTTTGCAAACAAGGTCTCTGTCACTTGCTTGATACATCTGTGGACAACAGACACATTTGGCATATCCCACCTTGGGGTGGCTTGCAAGGATCCAGTGGTGTAAAAGTTTAATGCAGTAAGGACTTCCATACCCACAGGAAGAGCTGACCATGTGGTTGCAGTTGTCTCCAGGTCTGCCTCCAAGAGATGGTATAGCTTTATGGCAACCCCTATTTGTGACAGAGGCACTGAAAACAGATCTCTGAAATGCCCAGGATTCCTGGGCATTTACTGCCTGGAGTAAAGACTGGTGTGTACGTAACACATGAGGTACAGTCGAGCATTATATTAGCTTTCTTGTCCCCTTGAACAGCTCTTCCTTCTCCAAATCTAGGAGCACCATTAGAACCTCCAAAGGAATTTGCACCCTGCCCACTTTGGTTGGTGCAAGCAAAATAGCTGCTGGAAACAGGATTTCAAAATAAGTCTTACAATACAAAATAAAAAATCAAGCACAAAAGCAACAAACATTAATGAGCAAATAAAGCGATTCACAGTGATGAGTTAAAAAAAGATATGTAGTCACTTATCTTTGAATTTCAGTCAGATTTTCTGCATGCTCTATTAGGCTAAGTACCAACTAAATTTAAAAAGAATACTCAGTTTTAAGATGCATACTCCTACAGGCCAGGCCATTCACACACCACTGCACCTCTTACAAATGAGCAAGCAGTGCTGCCAGCAGGTAAGTAGCAAAAAAGAGGTAAGGCCCAGTGTGAGTGTCATTTAAATGAATATTATATTTATAATGCAGGTTACACTGGTTACCAGCAAAGACTCGATATCCTGGCATGCACTGTGAATCGGGCATACCAGAATGAGCACAGATGAGGGTGCCTGTCAGAAACATGAAGTTAAAGAAATAGCAGTGTTTTGGGCAGGAGAAGACCCTTGATCAATATGGTGTACATTTCCAAACCTTCCAGCGGCTTCCTTACTGTGATTCTGTAATTAATGCGTCTATCTAACAGGATTAGGAGCAGGAGTAGCCCGTTTGGCGCCTCAAGCCTGCTCCACCATTCAATACGATCACGGCTGATCTTCGACCTCAACTCCACTTTCCCACCTGATCCCCATAGCCCTTGATTCCCCTAGAGTCCAAAATCTATCTGGAATATACTCAATGATTCAGCATCCACAGCCATCTGGGGTAGAGAATTCCAAAGATTCACAACCTTCTGAGTGAAGAAATTCTTCCTCATCTCAGTCTTAAATGGCCGACCCCTTATCCTGAGACTATGCCCCCTAGTTCTAGGCTCTCCAGCTAGGCGAAACAACCACTCAACATCTACCCTGTCATCTCCCCTCAGAATCTTGTATGTTTCAATGAGATCACCTCTCATTCTTCTTAACTCCAGAGATTATAGGCCCAATCAACTCAAACTCTCCTCATGGGACAACCGTCTTATCCTAAGAATCAATTTAGTGAACCTTCATTGCACCGCCTCTAAGGCAAGTATACCCTTCCTCCGATAAGGAGACCAAAACTGTGCACAGTACTCCAGGTGTGGTCTCACCATAGCCCTGTACAATTGCAGCAAGACTTCCTTACTCTTGTAATAAAGGCCAACATGCCATTTGTCTTCCTAATTGCTTGCTGTACCTGGATGCTAACTGTCTGTTTCCTGTATGAGAACACCTAAATCTCTCTGAACATTTAACCAACATTTAATAGTTTCTTACCATTTAAAAAATATTCTGCTTTTTCTGTTCCTCCTACCAAAGTGAGTAACCTCACATTTTCCCACATTATACTTTTTTATGCCCTGCTATGACTTTCCATTGGAATACATTGGGGGTGATTTTAGCTCGGGTGTGGGATAGTGTCGTGTTATCCGAATTTCGTGTTTCCCACACGAATCTAAATGGATGTGGGAGATTGATGCAATTTTAACTCAATTGGCCAATTGATTTTCAACGTGAGAAGCCTTTGCAAAGGGATTTTTCATGACTGAAAGTCCCCTCCGATGACGTCATTATTGCTGCTGCATTTAAGGTCTGCAACAAGCCTTGCTTCTTCTGCAGACAGCCAACCTTTTGCCCTTTCATGCTAGAGCGACCTGGAGGCAGAATGACCAGCGAGAGACCTAGGTCTGCTCCCAGGTTTGATGATGTTGCCTTGCAAGCTTTAGCTGAGGGAGCAGGATCTCATAAAGAGCTGCTCTTCCGTTCTTCAGGGAGGAAGAAGCCTCCCCAGCAGACCAAGGCTGTGTGGATCCAGGTGGCAGAGGAGGTTAACTCATTATCAGTACCCCGCAGAACCTGGATTCAGTGCAGGAAGAGATTTCATGACCACCTGCGCACTGGAAAAGTGAGTATGGATTTCCCATCACCCTCAATTTGAACCCCATTGCCTTTCCTCACCAGCACTCAACTTTAGCAATCTTTTCCTCCGCATCCCACTTGACACTGACATCCATGCACCCTTATCCATTCCCTTTCTCTCTATGGTCACATTCACATCGCTATTCGGCTATGCAGCCCTCACACACCCTATCACTCTGATGCTTTGAATACAACTGACAACACACAGGGAGGGCCCTTGGTCTTGCCACCTCACTCCATCTTTGTCTCCTTCTAAGTATCTATGCTATGGAATCTCAACACTCACTCCTTCATTCTCACTCAACCTCCACTTGTCTCCCTCATTACAGGAAAAGAGAGCTCACAATAAGCGAGAAAAAGCGAGGACAGGAGGAGGGTCACCCTCACTAGCCCACCTCAACCCCTGGGAGGAGGCGGTCCTGGAGATCGTAAGAGTGGAGGAAGATGCGCAAGTGGGGGACGGACAGATGAGTGCATCACAGCAAACTGGTGAGAGAATAGTTTTCCATCTCTCTCATTGACATTGCATGAGTCGCTGATAATGATTCTGAAGTTCTTACAGATGGACTTATGATCATTTGCAATGTGCATGTAACCTTGGCATCACATCTCTGACTCTTTCCTTTACTCCCCCACAGGACCATCGCAAGCAGCCATCCCCACTAGCCAGGAGGAACAGCCTGAGCATCCAGACTCCTCAGAGGAAGCTGCAACCTCTGAGGGCGCAGCATCAGCAGAATGCAGCGCACCCAGCACCAGCGCAGGCACACCTCGGTGGGACCTTCAGGACATATTGTAGTATTGTCACCTGTTGTATCACAGCTCACAAGTGAGCATCAGCAGATTGTGGAGACAGGGACAGCAGTGGAGTGTGCTAGTCAGAGGGCGCAGTACTCTGCCAGCTCGGCTCAGCTGCATGTCGACCCTCTGCCTCTGGGTCCATCCATAAGATTAGCGGTGCTGGAACTCCAGGAACAGATGCCGGAGTCTCTGGCAGGTTTTGTCTCCAGGGTCGATGCAAGTGTGGAGCGAATGGAGGAGTCCATAGCGAACATGAGCAGAGCCTTTGTGGAGTCATTGGCGCATCAACACATCACCATGGAAAGGATGGCAACCTCCATGGAGGAGATAAGTCGGCAGAGTGCAGAAAATATGGTGAGTGTTCATAATAGAATGACATCTCTGGAGGAGTGATGGTTATCTATCTATTGAACAAAGAAACCTGACCTTCATGGAAATCCTTCTGAGTAGGACTGCCAGTGCAGAAACAGGTCCCCATGGTCCCCTGATGTGCAGCAAGGTGCTCTCAAGCCACTTCCAAGCGCTGGCCCCTTCTGGCCTGTGCAGCTTCAGGTGGGTGAGCAGCAGCCTAGCGCTCCTGTTGCTGGTTCTGCGGCTGGTGTTCGAGCTCATCTAATGCCCAGAAAGGAAGGAAATAAATGGCTCCCATGCTTCTGGTCTATGCCTCCGTTGAGGAAGCGCTGAGTGAAGGTGGCGAGAGGGGTTCCCAGGAGGTCACCCTAGAGATGGGTGTGAGGCTCCAACCTTCCACAGGTGTGGTTAAGCCTTCTAAAAGTTGCCCCAGACATGAGACCACTAAGTCCTGCCACCTGCAAATCATGGCTGTTCAAATCTCCTTTTTAATGGTTTACCTGCAGTTGATAGTCACCAATGCTCCCGCCAGGTTTCACATTCGTGATTCCCACCAGGCGTGTTTTATGTGGGAAAAGGGTTAAAGTTGCAAGGGCCTGTTAAAATAGGATTATAAACGCCATTTAGTGGTAATTAAGGGGCTTAAAGACCAGTCCCGCCTATTGGATGCGGGATGGAGTCAGGAACAATCAGGTGTGTGTGAGGATGATTTAGGGTGTGTGTGTCTGTGGGGATGATTCAGGGTGTGTGTGTCTGTGGGGATGATTCAGGGTGTGTGTGTCTGTGGGGATGATTCAGGGTGTGTGTGTCTGTGGGGATGATTCAGGGTGTGTGTGCCTGAGGATGATTCCGGGTGCGTGCCTGAGGATGATTCCGGGTGCGTGCCTGAGGATGATTCCGGGTGCGTGCCTGAGGATGATTCCGGGTGCGTGCCTGAGGATGATTCAGGGTGCGTGCGTGAGGATAGAAACATAGAAGATAGGCCATGCGACCCCTCGAGCCTGCTCCGCCATTCAATGCGATCATGGCTGATCATCCAAATTCAGTACCCGGTCCCTGCTTTCTCCCCATACCCCTGGATCCCTTTAGCCTTAAGAAATATATCCAACTGCTTCTTGAATATATTTAATGAATTGGCTTCTACTGCCTTCTGTGGTAGAGAATTCCACAGGTTCACCACTCTCTGGGTGAATTCCTCATCTCTGTCCTAAATGGCTTACCCCTTATCCTTAGACTGTGACCCCTGGTTCTGGACTCCCCCGCCATCGGGAACATCCTTCCTGCACCTAGTCTGTCTGGTCCTGTTCGAATTTTATAAGTTTCAATGAGATCCCCTCTCATTCTTCTAAGCTCTAGCGAATACAAGCCCAATCGACCCAATCTCTCCTCATACGTCATTCCTGCCATCCCAGGTATCAGCCTGGAGAATCTTCGCTGCACTCCTTCCATGGCAAGAACATCCTTCCTCAGATAAGGCGACCAAAACTGCACACAATATTCAAGATGTGGTCTCACCAAGGCCCTGTATAACTGCAGCAAGACATCTTTGCTCCTGTACTCAAATCCTCTCGCTACGAAGGCTAACATACCATTTGCCTTCTTAACCGCCTGCTGCACCTGCATGCTTACCTTCAGCGACTGGTGCACAAGGACACCCAGGTCTCGTTGCACTTCCCCTTCTCCCAATCTATTGCCGTTCAGATAATCTGCCTTCCTGTTTTTGCCACCAAAGTGGATAACCTTGCATTTATCCACATTATACTGCATCTGCCCAATCACCCAACCTGTCCAAAGCATACTGGAGTTTCTCAGCATCCTCCTCACAGCACACACCCCCACCCAGCTTTGTGTCGTCTGCAAACTTGGAGATATTACATCTAGTTCCCTCGTCTAGATCATTAATATATATTGTGAATAGCTGGGGTCCTAGCACCGATCCCTGTGGTAGCCCACTAGTCACTACCTGCCACTTGGAGAAAGACCTGTTTTTTCCAACTCTTTGCTTCCTGTCTGCCAACCAGTTCTCTATCCAAGTCAGTACCTTACCCCCAATCCCATGTGCTTTAACTTTACACGCTAATCTCTTATACGGGACCTAATCGAAAGCCTTCTGATAGTCCAAATACACCACATCCACTGGTTCTCCCTTATCTATTCTACCAGTTACATCCGCAAAAAATTCCAGTAGATTAGTCAAGCACGATTTACCTTTTGTAAATCCATGTTGACTTTGTCCGATCCTGTCACTGTTTTCCAAGTGCTCTGCTATTACATCTTTTATAATGGACTCTAGCATTTTCCCCACTACCGATGTCAGGTTTACCGGTCTGTAATTCCCCGTTTTCTCTCTACCACCTTTTTTGAATAGTGGGGTTACATTAGCTACCCTCCAATCTATGGGAACTGTTCCAAAATTCTATAGATTCTGGAAGATGACCAGCAATGCATCTACTATTTCTAGGTGGTACACGCTGCAGCCACAGTACGCCGGTCGTGGTGGGATTGAATGTTTAAGGTGGTGGATGGGGTGCCAATCAAGTGGGCTGCTTTGTCCTGGATGGTGTCGATTTTCTTTAGTGTTGTTGGAGCTGCATGAAATCTTTTCCTGCACTGAATCTAGGTTCTGCGGGTGACTCCCAAGGAGTTGACCTCCTCAGCCACCTGCATCCACACTGCCTTGCTCTGAGTGGGAGGCCTCTTCCTCCCTGATGAAGGGACGAGCACCCCCCTGTTGGCCCTAGCCCCATCTACTAATGCCTGCAGTGCCACCTCGTCAAAGCGAGGAGTTGATCTGGCCCTCCCGCTTGTCATATTTGCTGCAGCTCCCTCACACTGCACAGTCAAGAAGCTTGGCAGTCTGCAGAAGAAGCAAGGCTTACTGTGGACCTTAAATGCAGCAGCAATGATGACGTCATCGGAGGGGACTTTCAGTCATGGAAAACCCATTTGCAAAGGCTTCCCACACGTTGGAAATCAATTGACCAATTAAGTTAAAATTGCATCAATCTCCCACATCCATTTAGATTTGTGTGGGAAACATGAAATTCGGATAACACGACACCATCCCGCACCGGAGTTAAAAATCCCCCCCATAGAGTACAAAAGTCAGGACGTTCTGCTAAACCTATGAATACTCTAACTGGGGCCGAACTAATATTTTGTGTCCAAGTCTGGGCACCACACTTTAGGAAGGACGTGAAGGCTTTGGAGAGGGTATATAAGAGATTTACTAGAATGGTTCCAGCGATGAGTGAATAGACACATGGATAGACTAGAGAAGCTGGGGCTGATCTCCTTGGAACAGAGAAGACCAAGAGGAGATTTTATAGAGGTGTTTAAAATCATGAAGGATTTAGAGAACTAAAGGGTCTGTGCTGAAACCAGCATCCATGCCTTTGTTGCCTCTGGAATCGATTACTCTAAATCTCTCCCAACATCCACCTTCCACAAACCTCAGTTCATCCATAACTCTGATGCCCGTATCCTATCCCACACCAAGTCACACCCTGTCCTCCAACTAGAGGCAGCGTTTCAACCCA
Organism: Somniosus microcephalus; assembly: GCF_052327205.1. Lineage (NCBI taxonomy): Eukaryota > Metazoa > Chordata > Chondrichthyes > Squaliformes > Somniosidae > Somniosus > Somniosus microcephalus. The sequence continues at coordinate 139,409,277 of NC_140991.1, forward strand.
GCTACTTTGCAGCAATTTATACCTCCTCACCCACTAAGTAGTGTTTCATAGATACCCCTCTGAACCCACATTTCAACAGTGTGTACACTTGCCACCCACCACCCCCCCCCCCCCCCAGCGACTGAGCATCAGTTTGCAGATGGGAACCACCACCCCAAGGCCCCCCAACTCAGTAGCATTGAATGATGAATGTGTTTCCCAGCCACCTTCCCCTCCTCTTCCCCCTTTTGTTTACCCCATCACCTCTCCCCATTCCTTGACTTGGTCCTCTTAAATGCTTCACCCTCTAACCCTGCTAACCTGAATACTGCACTTGGTCTTCACTCCCAATGTGCAAAGCTGTGGGAAATAGATAGAGTTCTCTGCAGCCGAGAGCGAGAGTCCCGAAGGCTGTGTTGCCTGCCCGGTGCCAGGGTTAAGGACATCTCCTCTGGGCTGGAAAGAAACTTGCAGTGGGAGGGGGTGGATCCAGTTGTCGTGGTCCATGTTGGTACAAACGACGTAGATAGGACTAGGAAGCCGGTTCTGTTAAAGGAGTATGAGCAGCTAGGGGTCAAATTAAAAAACAGAACCTCAAGGGTAATAATCTCTGGATTATTACCTGAGCCACGAGCAAATTTGGCTAGGACAAATAAAATTAGAGAGTTAAATGCATAGCTCAAAGACTGGTGTGGGAGAAATGGGTTTTGCTTCCTGAGACACTGGCACCAGTACTGGGGCAGGAGGGAGCTGTTCCGTTGGGACGGGCTTCACTTGGCCAGTGCTGGGACTAGAGTCCTGGCGGATCATATAACTAGGGCTGTAGAGAGGGCTTTAAACTAACTAGTGGGGGGGAGGTTCCTAGCGAGCAAATAATAAAAATGACAACAGAGAAGGTCATAGACTTAGGTAGCAGTGGGGAAATTAAAAACCAGAGCGTGTCAGGAGGGGCAGAAGGTATGGAGTAAAAGGTAAAGTAATAAAAAGGGCAAAAGCAGGAACTAAGTTTCACAAAACATATTTGAAAGTTCTCTATCTGAATGCACGTAGCATTCGTAACAAAATAGACGAGTTAATGGCACAAATAACTGTATATGGGTATGATCTTGTGGCCATTACAGAAACATGGCTGCAGGGTGACAATGCCTGGGAATTAAACATACCAGGTTATTTAGCGATCAGGAAGGACAGGCAGGAAGGAAGGGGAGGTGGGGTGGCTATGTTAATAAAGGAAGGAATCACTGTAATACAGAGAAATGATATTGGGTCAAAAGATCAGGATAATGAAACAGTTTGGGTGGAGGTAAGGAATAATAAGGGGAAAAAAACTAGTGGGCGTAGTCTATAGGCCTCCGAACAGTTGCAACTCTGTTGGATGGAGTATCAATCAGGAAATAGTTGAGGCTTGTAATAAGGGAGCATCTATAATTATGGGGGATTTTAACTATCATATTAATTGGACAAATCAAATTGGACAGGGCTGCCTTGAGGATGAGTTCATTGAGTGTATTAGGGATGGGTTTCTTGAGCAGTATGTAACTGAACCGACCAGGGGGCAAGCAACCTTAGATCTGGTCCTGTGTAACGAGACAGGATTAATTAAAAATGTCCTAGTAAAGGATCCCCTTGGAATGAGTGACCATAACATGGTTGAATTCCATATTCAATTAGAGGGTGAGAAGGTTGGATCTCAAACAAGCGTGCTAAGCTTGAATAAAGGAGACTATGAAGGTATGAGAGCGGAATTGAGTAGAGTGGATTGGGAAAATAGATTAAAGGGTAAGACGATACATGATCAGTGGTGTAGATTTAAGGAGTTATTTTCCAACTTCCAAAAAGAAATATATTCCACTGAGAAGAAAAGGGTGTGAAAGAAAAGACAGCCATCCGTGGCTAAGTAAAGAAATTAAGGATAGTATTCGACTAAAAACAAGGGCATATAAGGTAGCCAAATCTAGTGGGAGGATAGAGGATTGGGAAAACTTTAAAAGACAGCAAAAAATAACAAAAAGATTGATTAAGAAAAAGATAGATTATGAAAGTAAATTAGCAAAAAATATAAAAACAGATAGTAAGAGTTTTTATAGTTATATAAAAAGAAAAAGGGTGGCTAAAGTAAATGTTGGTCCCTTAGACGATGAGACCGGGAAATTAATGGTGGGAAATATGGAGATGGCAAAAACACTGAATGAATATTTTGTATCAGTCTTTACAGTAGAGGACACCAAGAATATCCCAACACTGGACAAACAGGGGGCTATAGGGGGGGGGGGGGGGAGGAGCTAAACACGATCAAAATCACTAAGGAAGTGGTACTCGGTAAAATAATGGGACTCAAGGCGGATAAATCACCTGGACCTGATGGCTTACATCCTAGGGTCTTGAGGGAAGTGGCGGTAGGGATTGTGGATGCATTGGTAAAAATTTTCCAAAACTCCCTGGACTCAGCAAAGGTCCCGGCAGACTGGAAAACTGCTAATGTAACGCCCTTATTTAAAAAGGGCAGTAGACTGAAGGCTGGAAACTATAGACCGGTTAGCCTAACATCTGTGGTAGGTAAAATATTGGAGTCCATTATTAAGGAGACAGTAACAGGACATTTGGATGATCATAATTTAATAGGACAAAGTCAGCATGGTTTTATGAAGGGGAAGTCATGTTTGACAAATTTGCTGGAGTTCTTTGAGGAAGTAACATATAGGGTGGATAAAGGGGAACCAGTGGACGTAGTGTATTTAGACTTCCAAAAGGCGTTTGACAAGGTGCCACACAAGATTATTGCTTAAGATAAAAAATCACGGGATTGGGGGTAATATTCTGGCATGGATAGAGGTTTGGCTATCTAACAGAAGGCAGAGAGTTGGGATAAATGGTTCATTCTCAGACTGGCAATCAGTAACTAGTGGTCTTCCACAGGGGTCAGTGCTGGGTCCCCAACTCTTTACAATCTATATTAACGATTTGGAGGAGGGGACCGAGTGTAACATATCAAAGTTTGCAGATGATACTAAGATGGGAGGGAAAGTAGTGAGTGAGGAGGACATAAAAAACCTGCAAGGGGACATAGACAGGCTAAGTAAGTGGGCAGAGATTTGGCAGATGGAATACAATACTGGAAAGTGTGAGGTTATGCACTTTGGCAGGAAAAATCGTAGAACAAGTTATTATCTTAATGGCAAGAAACTGGAAAGTACTAAAGTACAAAGGGATCTGGGGGTCCTGCTGCACGAAACTCAAAAGGTTAGTATGCAGGTGCAGCAAGTGATTAAGAAGGCCAATGGAATGTTGGCTTTCATTGCTAGGGGGATAGAATATAAAAATAGGGAGGTATTGCTTCAGTTGTACAAGGTATTGGTGAGACCGCACCTGGAATACTGCATACAGTTTTGGTGTCCATACTTAAGACATACTTTGCTCTCGAGTCAGTACAAAGAAGGTTCACTCGGTTAATCCCGGGGATGAGGGGATGGACATATGAGGAGAGGTTGAGTAGATTGGGACTCTACTCATTGGAGTTCAGAAGAATGAGAGGCGATCTTATTGAAACATATAAGATTGTGAAGGGGTTGGATCAGGTGGATGCGGGGAGGATGTTCCCGATGATGGGTGAAACTAGAACTAGGGGGCATAGTCTTAGAATAAGGGGCTGCTCTTTCAAAACTGAGATGAGGAGGAACTACTTCACTCAGAGGGTGGTAGGTCCATGGAATATGCTGCCCCAAAAAGCTGTAGAAGCTACATCATTACATACATTTAAAACAGAAATAGACAGTTTCCTAGAAGTAAAGGGAATTAAGGGTTACGGGGAGCGGGCAGGAATTTGGACGAGTCTAGGTTCGGATCGGTCATGGCCCTGTGGGTAGCGGAGCGGGCTCGGGCCGTGTAGCCTGATCCTGCTCCTATTTCGTGTGTCTAATTCTGTTAGATTCAGGAGATGGTTCTGTGATAGTAGATTGGCGGTTAGGATCAGATCAGCCATGATCTTATTGAATGGCGGAGCAGGCTCGAGGGGCCGATTGGCCTACTCCTGCTCCTATTTCTTACGTTCTTATGTTCATTAAATAATTTGAAGGAATACTCCCGGGAAGGTTTACAAAACAACCAGCCAGCATGTTGCTAAAAATGTGATACTTATATGCCTGTTATCTTATTTTGTAGTTGATAAATGGCTATTCCACATATTTGGCGTCAGCTGTGGCTAGTGGTAGTACTCGGAGTCAGAAGGATGTGGGTTCAAGTCCTACTCGAGACTTGAGCCCATAATCCAGGCTGACTCGTCAGTGCTGATCTGGCCCTCCCGCTTGTCACGTTTACTGAGGGAGTGCTCTGCCCACACAGGTGGACGCAAAATATCTCATGACACTATTTCAAAGAAGAGCAGGGGAGTTCTCTTGGTCCTGGCAAATATTTATCCTTCAACCAAAACAGATTATGCAGTCATTATTTCATTGCTGTTTGTGGGAATTTTCTGTGTGTAGTTACTACACTTCAGAAAGTACTTAATTGGCTTTAAAGCGGTTTGGAACGTCAAGGTCATGAAAGGTGCTATATAAATGGAAGTCTTTCTTTTATTGGGCTAATTATAACCATTAACTTGTTCCTGCACGCATTTTTGGAGCCCCATGGTGCAGGAGAAATGACATGGGAGTGCTGAGCAGAGTAAACATTCCTCAAGCTTAGTGCTGACCTGAAATAAAATCTTGCTCTACTCATGTACTGCCCTCTCCGTGGGAATGCTTTAATAATGTCTCGGATGAAATGTTAAACAGAGAAACTGCTGGGAGGCCAATACATTGATACAACATTTTATAAGTTTGAGGAACAGATACGTTGTTGTCTAGTGCTTACGTCATACCTCTCCCAAAATTAGTATGGGGTCAGGCTATGAGAATAATTGCTAATATCAATGGTCTATGTGAATCCATGCCACTGCTTACACTTGTATCGTAGTATTGTGATTGGATGCCATGTGCCCAATCTTCAATTACCTGTTTAATCCTGCAAAGTCTACCATAGATCTATCAGCCATTCATTACTGCTGATGTGTTTTTGCCATGCCTCTCCAGAAATTGGTCCTCATTTACTGTTTTCCATGCACGCTTGAAATACACACAATCCCGTATTGCATATGTTGATGAGGGGCATAATGCCTGCTTTAGGGTCCCCTCTGCCAAACTGGGTTGTGCTGGGCTGAGCAGGTGTTGGAGGCTGCCTAGCAAGCAGCAGCCACCAAAGAAAAGTAAAAAAATGTTCTTTTTAAAACTTGATGTGGAGCCAAGAGCAGGAATGCTCCTCCCAGCTCCTCAGTATTCCAGAAGACTACTGCTGGCCCCATTTCGGCTCCCCTCCCCTTGCCCTCTCCTGAACCTTACCAGAGAACTGCTTGCTTGCCCCCGCCCACCACCCCGGAAATGGGCAAGCTGTCTCTGACGGAAGTTGCCCCAAGTATTCAAATGAGACCCAAGGCCCAATTTAGGGTAAGCCCGGGCACGCAGTGTCTGTGTGCCATTGGCTATGCGCTCGAAAATGGGTCATAATTCATTCGTTCTAATATGATAGAATTTTACATTGAGTTTGAAAGTGATTTGGTTAAATCCGAAACTAGGGTCTTAAATCTAAACAAAGCAAACTATGTAGGAATGAGGGGCGAGTTGGCCAAGGTAGATTGGGAAACTATATTAAAAGGTATGATGGTAGAGAAGCAATGGTTAGCATTAAAAAAAATTAATACATAATTTACAACAAATATACGTTCTGTCTGTCTTCATGGAAGAAGACAAAAAAAACTTCCTGGAAATAGTGAAGAACCAAAAATTTCATAGATTCTAGAGCGGTTCCTGTGGATTGGAAGGTAGCAAATGTAACCCCACTATTTAAGAAGGGAGATAGAAAACAGGGAACTACAGACCAGTTAACCTGACATCAGTAGTAGGGAAAATGCTAGAATCTATTATTAAGGATGTGGTAACACGGCTCTAAGAAAATAATAGGATTGGGCAGAGTCAGCACGGATTTATGAAAGGGAAATCGTGTTTGACAAATCGGTTAGAATTTTTTGAGGTTGTAACTAGCAGAATAGATAAGGGGGAATCAGTGGATGTGGTGTATTTGGATTTTCAGAAGGCATTCGATAAGGTGCCACACAAGAGGTTATTAAACAAAATTAGGGCTCATGGGATTGGGGCTAATATACTAGCATGGATTGAGGATTTGTTAACGGACAGAAGAGAGTAGGAATAAACAGGTAATTTTTGGGTTGGCAGGCTGTAACTAGAGGGGTACCACAAGGATCAGTGGTTGGGCCTCAGCTATTCACAATCTATATCAATGATTTGGATGAGGGGACCAAATGTAATATATCCAAGTTTGCGGATGATACAAAGCTAGGTGGGAATGTAAGTTGTGAGGAGGATGCAAAGAGGCTTTAAGGGGATATATACAAGCTAAGTGAGTGGGCAAGAACATGGCAAATGGAATATAATGTGGAGAAATGTGAAGTTTGATAGGAAAAATAGAAAAGCAGAGTACTTTTTAAATGGTGAGAGTTTGGGAAATGTTGGTATTCAGAGGGACCTGGATATCCTTGTACACAAATCACTGAAAGTTAACATGCAGGTACAGCAAGCAATTAGGAAAGCAAATTGGCCTTTATTACAAGAGGATTTGAGTATAAAAGTAAAGATGTCTTACTGCAATTATATAGGGCCCTGGTGAGACCACACCTGGAGTATTGTGTACAGTTTTGGTCTCCTTACCTAAGGAAGGATATACTTGCCATAGAGGGAGTGCAACAAAGGTTCACCAGACTGATTCCTGGGATGGGGGGATTGTCCCAAGAGAGACAGTGAGTAGACTAGGCCTATATTCTCTAGAGTTTAGAAGAATTAGGTGATCTCATTGAAACATACAACATTCTTTCAGGGTTTGACAGGGTAGATGCAGGGAGGATGTTTCCCCTGGCTGGGGAGTCTAGAACCAGGGGTCACCGCCTCAGAATAAAGGGTCAGCCATTTAGGGCTGCGATGAGGAGAAATTTCTTCACACAGAGGGTGGTGAATCTTTGGAATTCTCTACCCCAGAGGGCTGTGGAGGCTGGGTCGTTGAGTATATTCAAGACAGAAATTGATAGATTTGATATTGAGGGAATCAAGGGATATGGGCATAGTGCAGGAAAGTGGAGTTGAGGTAGAAGATCAGCCATGATCTTATTGAATGGTGGAGCAGACTCAAGTGGCCAAATGGCCTACTCCTATTTCTTATGTTCTTATTTCTACCCCAGTAACTCTTTTCCTAAAATAGCAGGAGCAATGGAGTTGTATATTTTCTTTTACTGAATTTATCAAAGGGCTATAATTTACTGTAAGCGGAGAATGAATGGCACCTGGCATTTGTTAAACTTGACCTTGCCCATGTTTTCCATGAGCTTTTGCACTTAAAGTTTCTGTAAGTTAGAGATCCAAATGGCCCAGCGCCCTGTACAGGCCATCTGAGACCTGTGTGAACAGGGCCAGCAACTGTGTATCTCCTTAACCAGACACTAGAACTGCGCAGCCTCTGAAGTGCAAGTTAGAATAGTAAATTCAATGTCAAATCAGGTACAGAAAGCAAAATAGAGAGAGGGAAAGAAAGATTGGATTGAGAGAGAAAAAAATACAGAAATAAAAAGTAATTAAAAAAAAATCTCTCAACAATTGAAAGCTGAAGGAATGAGACTCCATGCTTGTAAAAGTTAATTTTCAATGCCAGAGGGGTTGTTTGCTGTTAGCCTCATGTTATTTTGACAATAAATTCTACTCAATGTGTTCTTAAGGATGATATGGTTTTGCTCCATCAACTTCAGATTGCACAGGAGTTCCTTTAGTTTTACTTTAAAAGAGCAGTTTTTTTTTTACTTAAGTAACTATTCAGTTCAAAACCAAAAAGAATCTTATTGTCCATATCAATGTTTTACTTACCACCACTGTTTTCTGTAAGCTGTGCGGCACTCCAGGGACCCCGTGCAGCCAGCCTGCCACCTCTTCAAAGAGAAAACCATGCATGCGTAGTATTTTGATTGGCCCACGCAGCGCCAAACAAAATTACAGGGAACGTTGCTTGCCCATAGTGGAGATTCCACACATTACTAATGCACACACTTGGGAATTAATATCTTCCTTTATTTATTTGCTGCTTGAAAGTAAAGAAAGAAACAAACATAACTGAACTATAGCTGGGATTGTTATTTATTCATTGCTGTCTACTCCGGGGAAGAGTAGGATCAGGGATAATGACAAGATTTTTTTGTGCGTACATTTGTCATTTTTCTGGTCATGTGGTGGCGATTCCATCCACTGCTATTTCACTTTTACAATTTCTGCTCGTGAGCAATACCATGCGTGATCAACTACCCTGTAGTACATTTTTAAATGTATAACATAAAATCATAATGTGCAATGTGACAGGAGATCAACCAATATTACATAAAATTATAAAGTGTATTGACACACCATAATCTGACACAGAACCAGTTAAGTTAGCCTGTTCTAAGACACTAAAGTAATAACCTAAACTACTAATGGGAAACATTCAACTTTTGGCAAGTAACCAAAAGAACTGAATACAGACCTTCCAATTCTTTTGCTCCCACTGCTCTCAAAAAACTGTTTTGCCAGTGATTTCATGGGTTTAACTTTAGCCATTTTCTTCTCAATTATTACCTCACCCAACTGTTAGAATTCCAATTAATGGACGATTTCAACAGAACTTTGGCAATAAAATTTGAGTCACAGATTTAGGATATTTACGTCTGAACAGTGGGTTTCAGAAAAACCTCTCACCTGTTAAAACTGGTTTAAATGATATAAAAGTCTAATGTGAGTATTTTCTGTTAAGGGCAAATTGCGGAGAAAACCTTTAAGTATAAAGATAACTATTATGAAGCATGTGCCATTTTCTAGTTTCACAGATCCACCATCCCTGCTCAGCTACTTCATGTTAAGTGTGTCTCAGTTACTCTATTCATTTCAATTGCCTTCAGAATTTTGGACTGGCCTTGGAGCTGCCTGATCCAGTAGCAGTATGTTTTTTCCTCCAAGGTTAGCAGACTCTTGATTGAGTGCCAGGCTGGTTTGAGGTGCTAACTTTCACTAAAGTGAATGAAGTCACTCTACCAGAGCCCAGGCTCTCCTGTAATATATATCACAGAGCTTAAGAGGAAGGAGACCACAAAATCCCACATATTTCATAATAGGCAAAGTAATATAACCATAGAGATTTACAGCACATCAGGACACCATATGATCCATTGTGTCTGGAGCAATCTAAACCTAATCCAACTGCCCTGAATCTTGCTCTGCTTCAAATATTTATCTATTTATGGTGTACTGTAGCAAAGCATCTTATACATTAAGAACTCTCTGCATAATGGCATTTCTCAATGTCTCCCCTCACTCTCTTAGTGACAATAATAAACTTATGACACCTCAACCAGAAGAAATAGTCCTTTTCTACTTCACCCTTTCGAAACCCTTCATAATTTAAAAAAGCTGTTAAATCTCCTCAGACTTCTCCGTTCTAGTGGAAATAGTCCTAATATTTAGAGATAAATACTGCGAGCTGGGTGTGAGTACTTTGAACAGAAAGTAGTCCCACAGTCTTTCCTCTTTTTTAAATGTGATGTTAGATCAGGCATTAAACCAGTACTAAATAAAAGGAATTATAATAACCATTCATTATTCAACTTGCAAAATATTTCTATGCTTTTACACAAGTGAAAAAGATTATTTCATGTCTGCTGACAAAGTTTCTCTAAGACAAAATAATGATTACACAGACACTGTACAACATACAGTATTAAGTAGATATGTTTCTCTATGTTAACATTTTACAAAATTGTCATAAAAATCAAACAATGTCACATAGAAAGCATCAAAAACAATTAATGCAACAAAACATTGTTTTGTTCTTGTCCCTGGTGATGGATTTTCTATTATTTGAATCAATCATTTCTTTCCAGGAATGGTTCCCATGTACTTGCATATGATGGACAACATGACTTCATCTGCACCACCGCCGATTGACATCAACCTCATATCCCTCAAGGATAAAATAAAAACACAGAATCATTCATTGACTGCACATAAAGATATATAAATGCTGACCTTTTTCATTGCAGTGTGCTATTTCCCAAATACAATGCCCAGCCATGTGAAATGTTTCAAGGAGTGTCTTACTGCCAGCATTCTGACCTATATTCTTTTGTTCCTCCTAGAGCAGGAGGTACCAGTCTCAACGGAGCATCTCACACGATGCTAATTTGGTAACATGCCGAGAATAACAATCAGAACAATATTTCTGTTAATTGTTTTAGCTACTGGAATTATCCTATGCCTTTCACAGGATCTCTCCTGTCTTCGATAAGTGGTAGAGCATCATAACATCAAAAATTGTTTTAGGTTTAAGCTAATAAGCAAACTGGTGAATAAATAACCGTATAAGTTTACAGAAGAAATTTTATCTAGCTCCTTGAAAGGAAAACAATAAAAAGTCACAATCGGAATGCAAAGCTATTCTTTTGTATATATTTTTTTAATAAAAGCAACGTTTCTTTTCTTGCATTTCTTACCACAGCAGGAGCTGTACCATAAGAGAGAATGTCCTGGATCTGTACCCAGGCGCACTGGATCACTTGAATACAGCAAGTACTGTATTAGAAAATTGGACAGGATGGAGCACACGCCTGTATAAGAACTTTCCCGCTTTTCCTTGCAAAGTATGTTGCATATTTGAAAACTGAGATTTGAATAGCAGCCTTGCTTGACACTCAAAATTGAGATGTGGATAGGGAGTTGCGGGCAGCAAAAGGAAATAACTATTTTTGGAAAAATGACTGCAGACATTATTTGGGAAGTAACTTGCAGCTTCAATACTGCCATTCTCTTGTGCTATTTGATGCAGGGTTGGAGTTTTCTGGTCCTTTTTACGCTATTTTCCATTGAGCAGATTTAGGTCACATTGGTGCAACAACTGTGCGTAAACACCTGTGGTCCATCATATGCAATATAATTAGTGAACACTTAGAAAGGCATAGACTAAGCAGCGAACTTGCGGACGTCTGCTATGAAATGCAGGCGTTATTCCACATATGCCATTTCAATGACAGACATCAAAACCTTAAAACTGCCAATATGACAATTTTTGGGTTGCGCTCAACCATGGTATAGGCACACTTATGTTGGCAGTGATGCCTTGCAATTGCGACAAGGCTAGCCCCGCCTCCTAATTGCAATAATTTCACAGGAACTGGAAATTAAACCGGCAAAAAGGCACTATAGTAATTATATTTGTTTGCCTCATTAAAAAAGATGTTTATTTTGCAACAGACACTTGCTACCGGACATCTTCCTTCAGGTATCAGGGCATGGCAGTCTGGGGCTTGCCTTTTAAATCATTGCCGTGAATGGCTGCTTTGTGATTTGCTTTGACCGTTGATTCAGATATGTAACATCCCACTGCTGAATGGTAGTTCCAAAATAGATACAGAATATTTCATTAAAACACAAAGCATTACTTTTCAGAAATCCTCCACTCTCACGTAACAAAACTGCACATTTTACCACAAGGGTAAAGCACCCTTCCAGTCACTTGAACAAAATGTCAAATTAAATCATAGCTGTTCAGTAACGGAACATTCTAAATTTTCCCGTTTGTAATTTAATAAGAAAATTTAAAAGCAACTGCAGCAAATATGGGGCAGGGAAAGAAGACCCTGCTATCACCTTGTCCTGAATTAGTTCAACAGCAAGAAATGAGCTTCATACAATATAGGACAACTATATACTTTGAAATAAAATTATTTCCCTCCCTTTTGTCTTGGGTTGTCCCACATCACACAGTAACCCAGGCAAATATGAAATCTAGCAGACATTATTTCTCATCATTTGGTCCAAACTTTTGTTACTACATCTGATGAAGTGCCACATTTCGCAAGAGGTGGAAATGTATTTTTCCTTCAGCACATGTAGGATTCATTATTTTGAGACTAAAGCCATTGTTTACTCAGTTTCTCAATCACTAATGGCAAACTTAAAATCATGAACTTTCCATGTGAAGAACACGGTGCCAAATAACTCTTGTTAAGCAAAAACAGAGGTCTACCAACAAGGATTTTCATGACCACTATTACAGGATTTTAGATTAGAAAACTTATATATACTAGCTGGAGTGCCTGGCGGTGCCGAGGGTTTTTTGAGGGCATGTTGTTATGAAAAAAGTACAAATAATATATATATATATGTATATATATATATATGAGTTTGTCTGTCTGTGTGGGAAGGAGAGCGAGAGAGAGGAGGGGGAAGGAGAGAGAGAGAGAAGGGGAAGGAGAGAGGGAAGGAGAGAGGGAAAGAGAGAGAGAGAGAGAGAGAGAGGGAAGGAGTGAGAGAGACAGAGAGGGAAGGAGAGAGAGAGAGGGAAGGAGAGAGAGCGAGAGGGAAGGAGAGAGAGGGAAGGAGAGAGAGAGAGGGAAGGAGAGAGGGAAGGAGAGAGAGAGAGAGAGAGAGGGAAGGAGAGAGAGACAGAGAGGGAAGGAGAGAGAGACAGAGAGGGAGGGAGAGAGAGGGAAGGAGGGAAAGGGGTGGGGGAGGGAAAGGGGTGGGGGAGGGAAAGGGGTGGGGGGGAAAGTTAGAAGTTGAAGGCGCTAGATAAATGCAAGCTGGGTTAACGGCGTTTCTTAGAATCCCTCTGACATCCACTACAATAAAGAGAGATATTTTGAAAGCATTGGCAGTGCAACCTCTCGCAGAGGTCGAGGCGGATACCGACCTGGATGAGCAGAGCCCGGCCACAGAAGCTCAGGAAGCGAGTGCCGGGACGGCTGCAGAGGAGGAAGCAGCAGCCGAGCGAGAGCAGGGCGGCGGTGGCCAGCGCCGTGTGCGGCGGCCCGAGCGAGAGCGAGCCCGGGCGCCGGTCGGTGCAGCCCCGCAGCAGAGCAGAGGCTCCAGCACCCGGCGCCACTCGGGCTCGGAGGCGGGCAGCTGGCGCCGGCACAGCCGCTCGAAATGGCCGTCAAAGTAGGCGAGCCTCCGGGCGAAGGGCAGCGACCGCGGCCCCGAGCAGCAGCTCCTTCCCCACTGGCCCATCATCGCTGCTCCTACTTCCGCAAGGCCGGGGTGACAGGAGAGAGGGGAGAAAGCGGCGGAGACCTCGTGGGCGGCGTAGCGCCCGAGGCCTGGCCCGAGTCACCCGAGCTGAGCTCCCGCTCCCTCTGACCCGAAGAGCTCGGCAGTGACATCCTGCAGAGCGGAGAGGCCCGGGTGACAGGAGAGAGGGGAGAAAGCGGAGAGAAGGAGGAGGCCAGCCTTTACCAAGATGGCGGCGATGGCGGGCCGCTGGTTTGGAATCGGGCCCAGCGGGATGGGTGGTGCTTAGCAAGGAGGGGCTGAGGCTTCGAGGCCTGCAGGCAGCTCATCCACCGTGGATGCAAACATCCCGTGAGCGGAGAGGCCGGGGTGACAGGAGAGAGGGGAGAAAGCAGAGAGAAGGAGGAGGGTGAGGGTGGGACTGATGACAGGAGGAAAAACTTTACGCAGCGAGTGGTTAGGATCTGGAATGCACTGCCTGAGGCAGACTCAATCGGGGCTTTCAACAGGGAATTGGATAAGTACTGTTCTTCCTTCCAACTCTTGCAAGGGTGAGGTTCCATAGGCCCCAGTTGCCCTTCTGTATGCTGCATAAGTGACAACTCTTCGTGTCTTGAGAATGAACAAAGTCAATTTAAAATTAAGCATGCACTTCAAATATAAAAGTTGACACTTAAATAATCTGAGATTCAAAAGCAAAAAACAATGTGTCATGACAGTTTCACACCAACTTCACCTTCAGTCTCAACAGGCAGACCAAAAAACAGAATGGCCCTGAATTTGCAGTCGGAGGCTTCCCGCAGGCGAATGCCTCCGACCATCAAAAAATCTACGAACTTACCTGATGGTCCCGGAGGTTCGGACACTTGCGCTCCTGGGCCTCTATGCGTAGGCCTGCATCGAGGCCCATGTATCCCAGGGGCACATGCAGTTCACAAGCACCCCTGGGATCACATGGGCCGGCCCAACCAATGATAGAAGGGGATCCCCATTCATACTTATGGAGATTCCGTACATAGGTTCTCCAACTAGAGGAAAAATTCTTTCCCTATTCACTATCAAAACCCTTCATAACTTTAGAAACCTCTATTAAATTTTCTCAGCCATATCTGCTCCAGTGGAATTGTCCCAGTATCTCAATTCTCTCTTCACAACTATCATTTCTCATCCCTGGCATCATCCTACTGAATCTATGCTATATGGTTTCTATAATGGGGTTCCCAAATCGATACTTAGTACTCTTAACTGTTGCCCAACCATTGTTTTGAATAAATTTTACATAACCTCTTCACTTTTGTACTCTATGCCCCTATTTATAAAACCCCAAATGTTGCTGGCCATTTTATGACTTTTAACTACCTGCATCCACACACTCAAGGATTTATGTATTTGTATCCCTAGGTCTCTGTTCCTCCACACTCTTCATCAAATTTTCATTGTGTGGATATTCCTATTCCTTGTTTTTTCTCCCAAAATGCATGACTTTAAACCTACCCAAATTAAACTACATCTGCCATTTGTCTGCCAATTCCACTCATCTGTTGATAGTCCTCCTAGAGCCTTTTACAGTCATCTATAAGTGCCACCTCTGAAAACCCATAACCAATGGTGACTCCAGCAAAGGAGACCCTTGGAACTGATGAAAGTCCCTTATTGTTAGTCACAGATGGAGTAATAAGCCTTCACTGTAACTCATCAGTTAGCTATGCAGCCATCTACTAGTGCTGCTCCCTCACCTAGGGGTCAATTACTAGTAGTGCACACTAAGCAACATGGAGAAGTTCATGATACTCAAGGGGCAAATTTGGAGAAAAGTACAAAGGAGGCACTGAAAAGCATAATGAAATTAATAATTTGGTAGCTGGAAATGCTCACCTCCAACCCTTTTTTCTGTCCATAATGGCCCATGACAGGTGCATGTAGTGTTATGGATAGAAAATTCAGCCCCAAATTCTTCTGCGGTTGTTATATATCTAGCATTCTATTAGCCTTTTTAAAATTTGCTTTGCCATATAGTCTGGATATTAAAAGCAACACGTCAACAATTATTCTCAGGTCCCTTCCAAGGCACTCTAGTACGAGTTTAAAAAGTGGTATTACTTGTTTAATCCTTGTTTTACCTTTGTGAAGACAAAAGGAACTCACATGCTGATTGGGTCCCGTCTTATTCTGCATCCCATGCTGGCAGTTGCTTCATTACTTTCAAGAATGGGGTTATCATGCTATCTGAGAAATGTTTGATCCCCATTGTGCAAATAGGTTTGTTAAACTGAATGTAACAAAAACCAGCTTGGGCATTTCCCTATCAGCACACAGCATGAAGCTCAATGTAAGCTCGAGGAACAGCACCTCATCTTTTGATTAGGCACTTTACAGCCTTCCAGACACAACACTGAGTTCAACAATTTCAGATCATAACCTCTGCCTCCATTTTTTCGGACAGCAGGTGCTGATTCTACTATTCCCATTTACACCTCTTCTAGATCCATTTTTTTTTTTTACTTGTCCCATTACCACTCTCTTTTGCCTTGCTCCATCATCCCTTCTGTCATTCAATTTCTCCTGCCTTCCACCGTATCACAGACTTTCCCTTTTGTTCTTTCCTCCCCTCCTCCTGGTCCCTGTCTCTGTACTTGCTTAAAACCTGTTACATCTCTAACTTTTTCCAGTTCTGATGAAAGGTCAGTGACCTGAAACGTTAACTCTGTTTCTCTCTCCACAGATGCTGCCTGAGCTGCTGAGTATTTCCAGCATCTTGTTTTTATCCCTATCAACACAGCTGTTAGTCTTATTCTGGAGTAAGAAATCTCAAGGTAAACAAAAACTACTATGAACTGCCTGTTATTACACAGACCTAACAGATGTTTCTTTCACTATTGAATATTTGGTATTACAAATATGGTGAATATGTAAACGCAAAAAACACACAACCTGGACCTAACGGATTCTATTGGCTTTTCCTCCAGTGCTATTTTGTATAATTATAGTTGAACTGCCATCTAATTAGATGTGTGAAAGCAGGATTAAATTGGATAATATGTCATATGAAGCTGTTCAAATAGAATCAAAATCCTGAGCAAAAAAAACTAATACTGCATTTAAAAAATTATTTCCTGTAATTTCTAACACTTTCTGCTGTAATAAATGATTGATGTTAACCTATTTTGACGATATAGGTGGAGTACTTTTTATGCCTTGCACTATTTGATCAGGACATTATTTGTCCAAAATGATTGAATTAGCACCAGTAACTGCTGCTTCTTTTTTTGCACGTTCCCTCCCCACCTGACCTCCCATTCTCAAGGCATGGAGTCTTTCATGGGTATGTGTGAGGTGCCAGAGGGTGCTGGGCATCCCTTGGTACCTCATTCAAGTAGGTTTTTCTCAATTGGCCACTATTCATATGTAATTCTTACCATTTCTGTGTAATTCTGTGTGGAGTTTGCACATTCTCCCCGTGTTTGCGTGGGTTTTCTCCGGGTGCTCCGGTTTCCTCCCACAGTCCAAAGATGTGCGGGTTAGGTTGATTGGCTATGATAAATTGACCCTTAGTGTTAGGGGGATTAAATACGTGGGGTTACAGGGATAGGGTGGGATATGTGTTGGTGTAGGGGTTACGGGGATCTGGTGGGATATGTGTCGGTGCAGGCTCGATGGGCCGAAATGGCCTCTATCTGCACTATGGGGTTTCTGTGATTCTGTGATTCTGTGAATAAGTGTCAGAAAGAAATTTGAGGGCAGTGACATCACAGCCAAAACTATTCCTTTACTCATCCAATGTTCCACATAAGGACTTCCCGCTACCTCTTCCACCTAGAAGGACAAGGGCAGCAGGCGCATGGGAACATCACCACCTCCAAGTTCCCTTCCAAGTCACACACCATCCTGACTTAGAAGTATATCGCCGATCCTTCATTGTCACTGGGTCAAAATCCTGGAACTCCCTACCTAACAGCACTGCGGGAGTACCTTCACCACACGGACTGCAGCGGTTCAAGAAGGTGGCTCACCACCACCTTCTCAAGTGCAACTAGGGATGGGCAATAAATGCTGGCCTTGCCAGCTACGCCCACATCCCATAAATGAATTAAAAAAAACTTCAAGCAAAGGATGCTGGATAGCAATCAGGAACAGCAACTCTGACCAAATTTCTCTTCCTTAGCCCAGGGGTGCTGAAGGCAGCTAAAGTACTCTTAGTGCCACCCTGGCTGAGATCAGCTAAATCAGCACAAAGCAGGGATCAAACATGGGAGGTTCCAGGTTTGTGTGATTGAGCCACTGAGAGTGCTGAACTTTATTAGATCCACTACTAACTCATTATATGCACAAACTTGAGAAAGCACTAGTTTAGATTTGAAGACTTATAAGGAAAGATTTTTGTGGGTCTGGGCACTGGATCGGCTAGGCACAGTGAATACTGGAAAATCCGATGGGTCAGAGCACACATCTGTAAAGGAATCCATTCAATGTTTCCATAATGGAAGGAAAATCGGGCCGGTTCCATTAGAGGCATGCACTACGAGCCGCATGATTTTACAACACTCGTTGCGCCTACACAGACCCAAGAAAATCTCCCCTGTAAACCAATTCACAATCAAATGATATGACTAGAAACCTTCATGGTAATTTATATACTTCACAACCCATCAATTACTGTTAGAATATCTACTTCAATAGATTACTGTTTTAGTGGAGATTATTCTTGGCTTTTAAAATATGAAGAAAACGTTTGCAGTTAAACTCAGTTCATGTCTGCATCCTTTAATTTTACTCACCTGTACAGTCTGCTGACCAGCACCTCATTAGTAAAACCCATTCCTCCCCAGAACTGGAGACAGCTGTCGGCTACCTCACGAGCCAGGCGGCTTGCCTTCAACTTTGCCATTGAGGCTAATTTTGTTGTATCAGTTCCTTGAATATACTGAGCTGAATGAAGAAAAAAATAAACCTAATTATAACTATAATTAAAAATAATTCTTGTATGAACAAAGCATAACACAAAGTCGATTGTGTTAGAAGGCAGTATCATATTTCGTGGTGGTGGAGTAGGGTTAAGGGTTTGACATGGCATCAGAAACTACAAGGCAAAGCTTGGTATATCACCTCAACCCCGAGGTACGACTGCCTTGGATAAACTCCAGTGTGTGTTATTCTTTGTAACTTATAGAAATTAAGAATGTAGTAACATTGACATTTTTTGCCAGCAGAGTGTCGTGGCTGACGGTGACAAATAAGTTCCCCTGATCAAATCAAGTGATTTGATAAATAGTGATGTTGTGCCGCGTAGATGTGATAAGCTGCGATTTTTTGATTTATTTTAACAAATTATATTAGGAAATGTCATAGTTTCCATATATGTTACAATAGTGTATATAAAACAATTCAAAAATCTTACTTTAATTGTGTAGCAAACTGCAAAAAAGAATCCCTTTTTCACATAATATGCAAGAATGATCAAAAATGACAAAAGAATTCAACAAAAAACATGCAAATATTTACATTAAATGCTAAGAGGGCGTAAAACTTTGCTAGAGTCCCAATAAACTGAGTTTAGATGTATGTCAATAGAATAATCTAGTATGTAAAATCTGTATAATTATAATACCTTTATCTCCTTAGAAAAAAATCTCATGTTCATAAAGTATCACTCGAGCTGAAGGGGCTGTCTACACCCATGCAATACATTTAACATTCTTTCTAAAGTCAGGGTCCTCTTTAAATATGTAAAATGAGTCCCGATGATGACCCCGAGCTTTGCCCCCCCGACCCCCACCAGCACGGTGGCATAGTGGTTAGCACTGTGCCTCACAGCGCCAGGGACCCGGGTTCGAATCCGGCCTCGGGTGACTGTCTGTGTGGAGTTTGCATATTCTCCCCGTGTTTGCGTGGGTTTCCTCTGGGTGCTCCGGTTTCCTCCCACAGTCCAAAGATGTGCAGGTTAGGATGATTGGCTATGATAAATTGACCCTTAGTGTTAGGGGGATTAAATACGTGGGGTTACGGGGATAGGGTGGGATATGTGTTGGTGTAGGGGTTACGGGGATTGGGTGGGATATGTGTCGGTGCAGGCTCGATGGGCCGAAATGGCCTCTATCTGCACTGTGGGGTTTCTGTGATTCTGTGATTTCTGTGATCTTACCACTTAACTGACTGCCTAGGATCAATCCTGCGGGTCCCCAGTGGCAGCCTCCTGTCTGTGAACTTACACTCCTGCCGGCCGGCTAGGTAATGTAGGTAGAGAGTAGGGCCTATTAGAGACCAAAAAGGTAACCGGTGTGTTGAGGCAGAAGACATGGGTATGGTTCTTAATGAAAAGAGGGAGGATGCAGACATTGTAGTTAAGGAGGATGAGTGTGAAATATTAGAGGAGATAAACATAGTGAGAGAGGAAATATTAAGGGGCTTAGCATCTATAAAAGTAGATAAATCACCAGGCCCGGATGAAATGTATTCCAGGTTGTTAAGAGAAGGGAGGAAATAGCGGAGGTACTGACCATCATTTTCCAATCCTCTCTGGCTGCAGGTGTGGTGCCGGAAGACTGGAGGACTGCGAACATTGTACCGTTGTTTAAAAAGGAAGAAAGGGATAGACCCAGTAATTACAGGTCAGCCTAACCTTGGTGGTGGGCAAATTATTGGAAAAAATTCTGAGGGACAGAATTAATGGTCAATTAGAAAGTCACGGATTAATCAAGGACAGTCAGAATGGATTTGTTGAGGGAAGGTCGTGTCTGACTAACTTGATTGAATTTTTTTGAGGAGGTAACAAGAAGGGTCGATGAGGGTACAGCATTTGATGTAGTCTACGTGGACTTTAGCAAGGCTTTTGTCAAGGTCCCACATGGTAAATTGGTCAGAAAAGTAAAAGCCCATGGGATCCAAGGGAAAGTGGCAAATTGGATCCAAAATTGGCTCAGTGGCAGGAAGCAAGGGTAATGTTCAATAGGTGTTATTGTGACTGGAAGGCTGTTTCCGTGGGATTCCGCAGGGCTCAGTACTAGATCCTTTGCTTTTTGTGGTATATATCAATTATTTAGACTTCAATGTAGGGGGCATGATTAAGAAGTTTGCAGATAATACAAAAATTGGCCATGTGGTGGATAGTGAGGAAGAAAGCTGTAGACTGCAGGAAGATATCAATGGACTGGTCAGGTGGGCAGAAAAGTGGCAAATGGAATTCAATCCAGAGAAGTGTGAGGTAATGCATTTGGGGTGGGCTAACAAGGCAAGGGAATACACAATAAATGGTAGGATACTGAGATGTGTAGAAGAACAGAGGGACCTTGGCATGCATGTTCAGAGATCCCTGAAGTTAGCAGGACAGGTAGATAAGGTGGTTAAGGCATATGGGAGTTTTTCCTTTATTAGCCAAGGCACAGAATATAAAAGCAGGGAGGTTATGCTTGAACTGTATAAAACACTAGTTAGGTCACAGCTAGAGTGCTACATACAGTTCTGGTCACCACACTACAGGACAGATGTGATTGCACTAGAGAGAGGTTACAGTGCAGATTTACAAGGATGGTGCCAGGACTGGAGAATTTTAGCTATGAGGAAGATTGGATAGGCTGGGATTGTTTTCTTTGGAACAGAGGAGGCTGAGGGGAGACTTAATTGAGGTGGCTAAAATTATGAGGGGTCTAGATAGAGTGGATAGGAAGGACCTATTTTCCTTAGCAGAGAGATCAATAACTAGGGGGGAATAGATATAACAGGGGGAATTGATTTCAAGTAATTGGTAGAAGGATTAGAGGGGAGTTGATGAGAACTTTTTTCACCCAGAGGATGGTGGGGGTCTGTGACTCACTACCTGAAAGGATGGTAGAGGCAAAAACCCTCAACGCATTTAAAAAGCATTAGGATGTGCACTCGAAGTGCCGTAACCTACAGGACTACGGACCAAGAGCTGGAAAGTGGGATTAGGCTGGATAGCTCTTTTTTGGCGGGCAGACACATTGGGCTGAACGGCCTCCTTCTGTGCCTAAATTCTATGATTCTATGGGCTCGATTTTGCCAATGTGGAGCTTTTGGAGGTGGGACTCCCACTTGTCGGGTTTATTCCCGCCTCCAGCGACTTCTGGCCAACCCACGCTATTTTCCCTTGATTGACCTTGTTAAGCCCGCCCAGCGGGTTTAGCAAGCCAATTAAGGGAAAGCCGGTGACAGAGAACGTCAGCGTATGACGTTACATCTATCAAAAAATTTTGACAGGTGAATTGTCATCGTTTGACAGCTCTGTGAAGCTGTCAAACACTGGCATTCTCTGTTGTTTGATGAGTCCTTGTATTCAAGACTCATCAAACCTATCTGCTGAGCAGAAATCAGATGGCTGTTGCATTGGAGAATGCAGCAGCCATTCTGTCATCTCTGCTGGTGAGATGTCGGAGCCTCCGGTTCCCCAACTGTTGAAGCCTGCAGGAAGAAACAAAGGTAAGTAAACATTTTCTATCACTTTACACTCACCTCACATACTTACCTCTCCACACTTGCACCCATCACTCACCTCTACAGCGCACTTTTGGACCCCTCCGATTCCTGCAGACCCACTGCTCGCCTCGCTGACCCTGGCGGGGTTTCCCGACGTCGGGAAGCCTGCACTTGCAGGGGTAAAATGGGGATCATCCTCTTAACTGCCTGTTAACTACCTGTTACAGGCAGTTAAGTGGCTGTAATCCCTGTTCCACCTCGGGGAGGCGGCTCCCAGCGTGGGTCAGGTACCCGCCTCCTGGGAAGATGGCACGGAGGCGGGCTGGGGGCGGGATGGGCACCCGCTCCCAAATTCTGCCATTTTCCCAGCAGTCTCACCTCCAAACGCGCCTCCCCAGGGCTGGCAAAATTCCCCCCTTGGTATCTGGCCGGGTTCGGGCAGGATTCCAATGAAGGTTATGGTAATGAGGCCCAGCCATTAAGATCAGCCGGGCCTCCATGCCCCTGTACTCCCCGGGCTCCACTTTGGGGCTCGACGCACCGTATCAGCCTCCCCTTTAAAATCAGGGCCATAGTAACTGAAACCCACTCATATTAAAATGATAAAAATGTTTGTGTTTGAAAGTGATTTCAGTTATTAAAGTTCCATACCAACACAACGATAAAGGAGAGAACGAACAAGTTCAATCTCAGTCTCAAGTTCAGCAAGGCGGAAATGTACTGTCTGGTTGTGCAAGACTGATTGGTCAAAAATTTTACGTTGGCGTGTATATTCGATTGTTTCCTGAATGATGTTCTGCATTGGAGCCAACACTGCAAAGAGAAAAATAACATTTTAACACAACAGTTAACATTGTGGGGTGTGAATGATAGTGCAGTGATACTGCACGTTGAAACACCAATACATGGTGTCAAGGATCTGCAGAGCCTGCTGTGACTCTGAGGTAGGGTGCAACTTGCATTATATACACCAGCTAGCTCAATAATATGTTCAAGGCCCCTCAATCATTTTCCATTTGATCCTCATTAGTTTCACTTTTTGTGATTTAATTAATGAATTCTTAACTGATTAGGGTCCTTGAATAACTACTTTGATCTTTCGAAGTATTTATAAGCCGTAAGGTAAGGTATCATTACCCCTTCCGCAAAGACCCCATCCTCAACGCCTCTGTTTTACCAGATTACTGCCCCATCACCAACGTCCCTTTCCTCTCCAAAGTCCTTGAATGTGTTGTCACCTGCAAAATGTGTACTCATCTCTTCGGCAACTCCCTGTTTGAATCTCTCCAATCAGGATTGCACCACTACCACATCACCAAAACAGTCCTAACCAAAGTTATGAATGATGTTCTCTGTGGCTGTGGCACATTATTCCTCCACGACCCCTCTGCAGTCTTTGACATAGTGAACTATACCATCATCCTGCAACACCTCTCCTCTCCGTTGTCCAGCTCGGTAGAACTGCCCTTACTTGCTCCACACTTACCCAACTGATCATAGCCAGATAATCTCCTGCAATGGCTTCTCTGCCCACCCTACACCAAATGGCAGGGGGTTGGGAACCTGAGCAGGGAGACAGAGGACAGGGAAACAAGGATAGAAGCAAAAGACAGGAAAGAGAAAAGCAAAGGTGGCAGTCAGAGAAATCAAGGGTTTAAATCAAACATGACCACAGTAAATAATAATTCTAAAAGGTCTAAGAGTGTTAAAAAAAACAAGCCTGAAGGCTTTGTGTCTTAATGCGAGGAGCATTTGTAATAAGGTGGATGAATTAGCTGCGCAAATAGAGATAAACAGATATGATATGATTGGGATTACGGAAACATGGCTCCAGGGTGACCATGGCTGGGAACTCAACATCCAGGGGTATTCAATATTAAGGAAAAACAGGCAAAAAGGAAAAGGAGGTGGGGTAGCATTGCTGGTTAAAGAGGGGATTAACACAATTGTAAGGAAGGATATTAGCTCTGATGATGTGGAATCTGTATGGGTAGAACTGAGAAATACCAAGGGACAGAAAACGTTAGTGGGAGTGGTATACAGACCCCCAAACAGTAATACGGAGGTTGGGGATGGCATTAAATGGGAAATTAGAGAAACGTGCAATAAGGGCACAGCAGTTATTATGGGTGACTTTAATCTACATACAGATTGGGCTAACCAAATTAGTAAATACTGTGGAGGAGGAATTCCTGGAGTGTATACGGGATGGTTTCCTGGACCAATATGTCGAGGAACCAACTGGAGTCCAGGCCATCTTAGACTCGGTATTATGTAATGAGAAAGGATTAATTAGCAATCTTGTTGTGCGAGGCCCCTTGGGGCGGAGCGATCATAATATGATAAAATTCCTCATTAAGATGGAGAGTGAAGTAGTTGACTCAGAGACTAGGGTCCTGAATTTAAATAAAGGAAACTACGATGGTATGAGGCGCGAGTTGGGTAGGATTGATTGGGGAATGTTACTCAAAGGGTTGACGGTGGATAGGCAATGGCAAACATTCAAAGATCGCATGGATGAACTACAGAATTTGTTCATCCCTGTTTGGCATAAAAATAAAACAAAAACGGTGACTCAACCGTGGCTAACAAGGGAAATTAGGGATAGCATAAGATCCAAGGAGAGGACATATAAATTGGCTAGAAAAAGCAGTAAACCTGAGGATTGGGAGCAGTTTAGGATTCAGCAAAGGAGGACAAAGGGATTAATTCAGAGGGGGGGAAATAGAGTATGAGAGTAAGCTTTCAGGGAACATAAAAACTGACTGTAAAAGCATTTATAGATATGTGAAGCGAAAAAGATTGGTGAAGTCAAGCGTAGGTCCCTTGCAGTCAAAATCAAGGGAATTTATAATGGGGAACAAAGAAATGGCTGACCAATTAAATACATACGTTGGTTCTGTCTTCACAAAGGAGGACACAAATAACCTCCCAGAGATGTCGGGGAACATAGGGTCTAATGAGAGGGAGGAATTGAATGAAATCAGTATTTGTAGGGAAATGGTGTTAGGGAAATTGACGGGATTGAAGGTCGATAAATCCCCAGGGCCTGATAATCTACATCCTAGGGTACTTAAGGAAGTGGCCCTAGAAATAGTAGATGCATTGCTGGTCATCTTCCAAAATTCTATAGACTCTGGAACAGTTTCCATGGATTGGAGGGTAGTTAATGTTACCCCACTGTTCAAAAAATGTGGTAGAGAGAAAACAGGGAATTATAGACCGGTAAGCCTGACATCGGTAGCGGGGAAAATGCTAGAGCCCATTATAAAAGATGTAATAGCAGAGCACTTGGAAAACAGTGACAGGATCGGACAAAGTCAACATGGATTTACAAAAGGTAAATTGTGCTTGACTAATCGACTGGAATTTTTTGAGGCTGTAACTGGTAGAATAGATAAGGGAGAACCAGTGGATGTGGTGTATTTGGACTTTCAGAAGGCTTTCGATAAGGTCCCGCATAAGAGATTAGCATGTAAAGTTAAGGCACATGGGATTGGGGGCAAGGTACTGACTTGGATAGAGAACTGGTTGGCAGACAGGAAGCAAAGAGTTGGAATAAACGAGTCTTTTTCCGAGTGGCAGGCAGTGACTAGTGGGGTACCGTAGGGATCAGTACTAGAACCCCCAGCTATTCACAATATATATTAATGATCTAGGCGAGGGAACTAGATGTAACATCTCCAAGTTTGCAGATAACACAAAGCTGGGTGGGCGTGTGTGCTGTGAGGAGGATGCCGAGAAACTCCAGTATGATTTGGTCAGGTTGGGTGATTGGGCAGATGCATGGCAGATGCAGTATAATGTGGATAAATGCGAGGTTATCCACTTTGGTGGCAAAAACAGGAAGGCAATTGTCTGAATGGCAGTAGATTGGGAGAAGGGGAAGTGCAACGAAACCTGGGTGTCCTTGTGCACCAGTCGCTGAAGGTAAGCATGCAGGTGCAGCAGGCGGTTAAGAAGGCAAATGGTATGTTGGTCTTCGTAGCGAGAGGGTTTGAGTACAGGAACAAGGATGTCTTGCTGCAGTTGTACAGGGCCTTGTTGAGACCACACCTTGAGTATTGTGTGCAGTTTTGGTTGCCTTATCTGAGGAAGGATGTTCTTGCCATGGAGGGAGTGCAGCGAAAATTCACCAGACTGATACCTGGGATGGCAGGAATGACGTATGAGGAGAGATTGGGTCGATTGGGATTATACTCGTTGGAGTTTAGAAGAATGAGAGGGGATCTCATTGAAACTTATAAAATTCTAACAGGACTAGACAGACTAGATGCAGGAAGGATGTTCCTGATGGCGATGGAGTCCAGAACCAGGGGTCACAGTCTAAAGATAAGGGGTAAGCCATTTAGGACAGAGGTGAGGAGGAATTTCTTCACCCAGAGAGTGGTGAACCTGTGGAATTCTCTACCACAGAAGGCAGTTGAGGCTAATTCATTAAATATATTCAAGAAGAAGTTAGATATATTTCTTAAGGCTAAAGGGATCAAGGGATATGGGGAGAAGGCAGGGACAGGGTACTGAGTTTGAATGATCAGCCATGATCTCATTGAATGGCGGAGCAGGCTCGAGGGGCCGAATGGCCTACTCCTGCTCCTATCTTCTATGTTTCTATTACCTCTGGAGTCCCCCAAGGATCTATCCTCGATAACCCCTTCTTCATTTACATGCTCTCCCTGGCGACATCATCTACAGCCATATACATTGACAACACTCAGCTCTACTTCTCTCAACCTCTCCATTGCATCTATGTCAAGCTGCTTGTCCAACATCCGGTCTTGGATGAACCGCAATTTCCTCCAGATGAACATTGGGAAGACTAAAGCCATTGGCCTAGAAATTGAGTTTGCGCTGCGCCAGGGCTTTAGCGCCGGAAGTTAGCGCCGGCGCTAAGTCCCTTTGCGCGCGCCAAAAATTCAGTAGCGCCGCGCCCAAACGGCTGCCGGCGCTACTGAAGGGTTTTAGCGCCTGAAAACTGGCGCAACGCGCCGCATTGCGGCGCTATTCCGGCGCTGCGGCGCCCGCTGCGGTGCGGCAGGCTCGGGAAGTGCAGGCCTCCTCCTTCCGTTAAGGAGGAGCTGCCTGCACCCGGCCGCGGCCCGCGCAAATATCAGCAAAAATGAGCCCGGCACCTCGGACAAGTGCCGGGCTTGCATCTGTTCCGGGGGGGGGGGGGGAGAAGTCCGGGGAGGGAGCTGCGGGCAGGCGGCCGGCGGGAAAGCGGCCGGCCGCCGCGCCTCCTTAAAGCGCCGGCGCAGACTCCGGCAACACTCGTTTGCCGGAGTCTTAGTTGCGGCTGCCACTGGCGAGGCGGCCGCAACTGAATTTCGGCTTGGGGCCGGGTTACCACGGCAACCGGGACGCTGCGCACACCGATGACGTCATCGGTGCCGGCGCAGCGCTACCGGTCTACCGCCGCGGAAGGGCCCCAGGCAATTTAGGAACCGGCGCCAATTGCAGCGCTAGGCCCTCTAGCGCCGCAAAATCGGTGCTAAGGGCACTGAATTTCTAGGCCATTGTCTTCAGCCCCTACCACAAACTCTGTACCTTGCTACTGATTCTAAACCCCTCCCCAGCCAGTGTCAAAGAATGAACCAGACTGCTTGCAACCTTTGTTTTATATTCAACATCTATTGACGTTCCAAACTCATATCTTCTTCATTACAAAGAACACCTAATTCAAGCTCAAACATCATAAGCGCTTTGGGACATCCTGAGGTTGTGAAAGGCATTATATAAATCCAAGTCCTTTCATTCGTTTACTCCTTGGCGGATCTGTCGAGGATTACATTTTCTCTTTATTTCACTTTTGATTTTTTTGTTAATCCATCTAGACTCATGCCTGATTAGCAAGACACTTACTGTATTTAGGTATGCATTTGTTTTGCATGCTCAAAAGTATGCCTTTTTCCACAATTGCAGCATCCCTCCATCAATTTGCTATAGTTGTTCTTTCATTGTTTTGAAACAGGCTTTTTAAATGTTATATACTGAGCTCCTGCTTTTTCTTTTTTCTGAGTCCCATAGTAGCAGATTAAACAGCGTTTTGTTTTTTAACCAACTTGGCTCACGTTCGGTAATTACTTACTTCCTGCAACTCCCCACATGCGCTCTTCCTGGAATTGCAACATCTGGTAAGTGAAACCCATTCCTTCATCCCCAATGAGATATTTTCTTGGAACCCTGACGTCTTCAAAAAAGATCTGTGCTGTATCTGATGACCTCATGCCCAACTTATCAATCTTTTTAGCCACATGGATTCCTGAAAATTTAATTTATATGATTACCAAATTTACGACACTTTGCATTAAATTTCCTGTTCTCAACAGAAATGTTTTCTTTATAAAGACACACAATAGAAATAACGTACAGGAGGCTAGTCCACCATCAATTGCTAACGCAAAGATTGTGGGCTCTAAGCCCCTCTACAAACTTCAGTACATAACCTAGGCTGGCATTTTAGTGAGGTGCTGAGGGAGTGCTACATTGTCGGTGTTGTTGTCTTTTGAATGATAGGAGGCCTCTAACGTCTGCTCAGTTGGATATAAAAGATCCCATAGAACTATCTGAACAACAAGGAGCTCACTCAATTCTCTGACCACTCGCAGGTAGTGAGTGGCATGTCATGGTGTGACAGGGAAAGAGCCATTTATGGCTGCAGGCTGCATTTGGGGTGGGGTTGCGAGGGAAAATGTTTCCTCAGGGGCTTGCTTTCCTTCTTCTCTCCAATCGCTCCGGTCTCCTCCTACCTTTCATTCCATTTGCATCCCTATCTCTTTATTCTTTCCACTATCTTTTCCCCTTCCTACCACCATCTCATTCCCATCTCTATTACTACCTATTCCCCTTTAAACTACTTGATTAAGCCTTGTATCCTCCCCTCCTCCTTGCTCTACTGTCACTCATCTCACCCTAACCTTTCATCCACTCCACCCCTACCACATGCACTCTTTCCCCCAGGATGGGTGGCAAAAGTCCATAGCCCCTCCCTCACCCATTCCCATCATTTCCTTTCTGTTTCCTTCAAAGAAACTTTTTTTGCTCAACTTACTTGATTTTTAATAAATCAAATGAGAACAACGAAAGAAACTGCCTGTCTTTCTCTGTATCTCATTGCTGTAAGGAATTAAAAATCATATTTCCCAATCATCAACAAAGCACAGGTAGATAAATAGTTGGCTTCAAAATTCAACTTTAAAAAAAAAAATTGAACTAACATTAACAAGGTCTCTCTCTCTTCCTATTTCCCTCTTGTTCTTTCCCCTCTCTGCCCCAGTCTCTCTCTTTTCCTCGCCCCTCACCTTAACACACTTTCTGAAGTTTATAGAAAACACAAAAGCTTCAAAAGTTGAAAGCTGGAAACTGTATTCCCTCAGTACAGCTCAGAGACCACACCTGGAGTACTATGTACAATTTTGGTCTCCTTACCTAAGAAAGGATATACTTGCCATAGAGGGAGTGCAACGAAGGTTCATGAGATTGATTCCTGGGATGGTGGGACTGCCGTATGAGAAGAGATTGAGTAAACTAGGCCTGTATTCTCTTGAATTCAGAAGAATGAGAGGGGATCTCATTGAAGCATACACAATTATTACATTTAATGACATTGTGAAATACTTAATTTTTGGAATTATTTAATTTTAAACATTAGAAATTTCAGTTGCTGAGGAAAAATATTCTCAGCAATTTGAGTGATTGTGCAATCTCAGGATAATTTATTTTCATTATAAAATGGCAGCTATTGCGTATCACTTTGGGTGGCAATTTTTATTGACAACACCTATTACAGTGCCACCTACAGGAATAACAGGTACTTCAAGTACCTATAAATAAGTTTTCAATTAAATACACCTCATGTACTGCATTAATATATAGTAGATGGTTGAAATCTACCAAAAATTAACAATTAAGGGGAGTCAGGTCTCAATCATAGAGGAGGCTGAATTCATCTGTATTTAATGTATGGGAGCCTAATGCTTCACAGAAATAAAAACAGAAAATGCTGGAAATACTCAGCAGGTCAGGCAGCATCTGTGGAGAGAGAAACAGAGTTAACGTTTCAGGTCGATGACCCTTCGTCAGAACTGGCCAGTTCACATACCAGTTCTGACGAAGGGTCATCAACCTGAAACGTTAACTCTGTTTCTCTCTCCACAGATGCTGCCTGACCTGCTGAGTATTTCCAGCATCTGCAGTATTTTGCTTTTGTATTAATGCTTCACAGATTTCCTCTGATGTCTATTTATTTGTTAGCAGCAGATAGGACAGTAGGACCTTCCACAATTCTCTCATGTCAGCCTATATTTTATGTTCACTCTAATTCTTACCTGTCAATTTCATGGGCAGACATATGAGAGACTTGTTTTTGTGAACAGGCCCATTATCAGTGTTTGCTAAAAGACACATCCAGTCAGCTTGACAACCATTAGTTATCCACATTTTCCCTCCATTTATTATATAGTCATCTCCATTCTTGACAGCTTTGGTCTTGATGTCTGTAAAGATGGACAATTTAATGATATAAAACATAATATGAGAAGACCTACAAAACTTATTGATCCTAAACTTTTTATGAATTCAAAATGTTCCATTTTGTTTTAACCTTTTCTCCATGACTGAAAGAAACAAAAATACCAGCCAGATCTCAATAGATGGCTCTCTAGAAAATCTTGAATTTTTGGCAAAATTGTTAATTACAAGTACAATACAACTCTGTATTGTACAAGGGTGTATGAAGCTATTAGATCCACTTACTTAAAATATAAAATGTACATTAAATCTGACAAGAGAATTGGCAGTAATATCTGCTTATCAGGAGTAATGTAGTGATTTATATATAGCCACAAGTAGTTTGTGTTTCAGTGCTTTTATGGGGCAATCTTTGTTCTGACCGAAACATTTTCTTATATAAATCTTGGCTACTGACAGTCCAAGAAGTTCCTGACTCGCTGGTCCAACAGGTAATGTTTATTTTCACCTGATGTACTGTGAAACTGAAAATAGAACTAATATTACAGTAATAAATCTGTGATATCAAGAGCAACTTCACTACTGTTATATTAATCTTATCAAACCAAAATATGTTTTAAACACAGCTCCAACCAAAAACAAACAACTCCATATTTTGGTTCAGTCTTCACAAAGGAGGACACAAATAACCTCCCAGAGATGTCGGGGAACATAGGGACTAATGAGAGGGAGGAACTGAAAGAAATCAGTATTTGTAGGGAAATGGTGTTGGGAAAGTTGATGGGATTGAAGGCCGATAAATCCCCAGGGCCTGATAATCTACATCCTAGGGTACTTAAGGAAGTGGCCCTGGAGATAGTAGATGCATTGCTGGTCATCTTCCAGAACTTGATAGATTCTGGAACAGTACCCATGGATTGGAGGGTAGCTAATGTTACCCCACTATTCAAAAAAGGTGGTAGAGAAAAAGCAGGGAATTATAGACCGGTAAGCCTGACATCGGTGGTGGGGAAAATGCTAGAGTCCATTATAAAAGATGTAATAGCAGAGCACTTGGAAAGCAGTGACAGGATCGGACAAAGTCAACATGGATTTACAAAAGGTAAATCGTGCTTGACTAATCTACTGGAATTTTTTGAGGATGTAACTGGTAAAATAGATAAGGGAGAACCGGTGGATGTGGTGTATTTGGACTTTCAGAAGGCTTTCGATAAGGTCCCGCATAAGAGGTTAGTTTGCAAAATTAAGGCACATGGAATTGGGGCAAGGTATTGACTTGGATAGAGAACTGGTTGGCAGATAGAAAGCAAAGAGTTGGAATAAACGGGTCGTTTTCTGAGTGGCAGGCAGTGACTAGTGGGGTACCGCAAGGATCGGTCCTAGGATCCCAGCTGTTCACAATATATATTAATGATCTGGACGAGGGAATTGGATGTAGTATCTCCAAATTTGCAGACGACACAAAGCTGGGTGGCCGTGTGTGCTGTGAGGAGGATGTCATGAAACTCCAGTACGATTTGGACAGGTTGGGTGATTGGGCAGAAACATGGATAAATGTGAGGTTATCCACTTTGGTGGCAAAAACAGGAAGGCAGATTATTATTTGAATGGCAATAGATTGGGAGAAGGGGAAGTGCAAAGAGACCTGGGTGTTCTTGTGCACCAGTTGCTGAAGGTAAGCATGCAGGTGCAGCAGGCGGTTAAGAAGGCAAATGGTATGTTGGCCTTCGTAGCAAGAGGGTTCGAGTACAGGAACAAGGATGTCTTGCTGCAGTTGTACAGGGCCTTGGTGAGACCGCACCTTGAGTATTGTGTGCAGTTTTGGACGCCTTATCTGAGGAAGGATGTTCTTGCCATGGAAGGAGTGCAGCGAAGATTCACCAGGCTGATACCTGGGATGGCAGGAATGACGTATGAGGAGAGATTGGGTCGATTGGGCTTGTACTCACTGGAGTTTAGAAGATTGAGAGAGGATCTCATCGAAACCTATAAAATTCTGTCAGGCCTGGACAGACTAGATGCAGGAAGGATGTTCCCGATGGCCAGGGAGTCCAGAACTAGGGGTCATAGTCTAAGGATAAGGGGTAAGCCATTTAGGACTGAGATGAGGAGGAATTTCTTCACCCAGAGAGTGGTGAACCTGTGGAATTCTCTGCCACAGAAGGCAGTAGAGGCCAATTCATTAAATATATTCAAGAAGGAGTTGGATATATTTCTTAAGGCTAAAGGGATCAAGGGATATGGGGAGAAGGCAGGGACAGGGTACTGAATTTGGATGATCAGCCATGATCTCATTGAATGGCGGAGCAGGCTCGAGGGGCTGAATAGCCTACTCCTGCTCCTATCTTCTATGTTTCTATTTACCCCATTAGCTCCGTTTCATCCCTTAATCTTTCTTTGTTCCCATCCTCTATCTACCCTATTTTTAAACTCTAATTTTAGTTCCTTTCTAATTATTGATCTTTCTTAACTTTATGTCTCGAAAAAGTTGAAGGGCCGATTTTAACCCTGACAGTCCGGCAGGAATGGGGCGGGCGGGTGCTTAAAATGGCGGTCAGGTGCTTTCTGCTGCATTCCCGATGCGTTCAAGCTCACCCCCATTTTAACAGTGTTAATTTTGGTTTGGGGAAAGGCACCCGCCATGGTCAAGTAGGGGCCTCATTCATATGTAAAAGTTGGGGTCCTATGACACAATTAGGATCTAGATGCAATTTTAACTTCAGGCCGTGTAAGACGCACACAGTGCTGGACCCACCAGTGAAATCTGGTGGAAGCAGTAGCGTGGCCAGAAGAGGCCCAGGTAAGTTTGAATTTTTAATTTTTTTATGGTTTCTTTGAGGGATCAGAAAGAACAGACGTGCTCTTCGGGGCCCCACAAGGAAACCTTGGGCCTCCCCTTAGTTTCCCACTACCCGACTGTGATCTACTCTGGACCGCCACTGCTCACTTACCTCAATGCCAAGGACTGTTCCCTTGGGTCCTGGCAGTCTCCTCCTGCCTTGCAAACTCTCACTCCTGCCCAATGGCTAGGTAGTGATTCCAACCCTCCAACATGGAGGATTAAAATTGCTTGGGCCTTACGCCGGTGCTGTCAGGAGGGCTTCCCATGCACTCGCGCCCCAAATTAAAAGCGGAGCTTACGTTTCAAATTCAACCTTGTTTCCCTAGTTCCCACCATTCATTTTGGTGGTGGATGAAGTTTTTGTACACAGCATTTTACTTTGTTGAAAAATAGCTTTCAAATGATTTTCATCAGTGAATTGAAAGCCCATACTTGTATCTTTTTTCCATATCAAATTAGGAAAAGAACTGCTGAATGAGTAGAAGTGTCAAAAATCTCCAGAGCTGAACAGTGCCTGGATGATCAAACTGTTCAGCGGTTTAACATTCGTTACATCTGGAATGAAGGTTTCAATGCCCTAAAATTGGCTGCAATATGTAGAGGTGATACTCACGTTTAAGCTCCAGGTGATCCGAGCTGCCATCTGCAGTTTGTGGCCACCAGGTCCTCAAAACGCAATGTACCAATTTTCCTCTTATTCTTTTTCAGACCATTTTTATTTTAACTTTAATTTTACTTTTTTCTACCTATCCTGCCTCTATTCTACTGCTTTTTTTCTTACTTAAGTTTAAAATATTTCATTATATTCGTATTGTTCTATCTCCTGATCTCACCTTCCGTTTTGGAGGTGGGCAACTGCCTGAAAACCTACTTGAAGCCCCATTTTGAAGGCAATAGAAACCCCAGATTCTAAAAAAAACTGACATGGCCACAACTTAGACTCAACCAGTGCAATCACTATTGGGAAAACGGCATCAAAATGATTAAGAGCTTGCCATTGACAAATAAACCAATCACTGGTTCTGGAAACTCAACACTACCCAGACAAGTAAGAGTGTTTGTGGTGCTGTATGGTCCGATTCCCTACGTGCTATTAAGTCTGATATTAAATAGCACATTTGGAAATTGATGTGTTTGGTAGAGTTTCAAATACCACTCACCAGTTTTATTACATTTCAAAATATCAAATTTAGCCCTTATTCTACAATACCTTAAATAAATTTATCGAATTATCTTTACCGACCTTTGTTTCAGATTTAGTTTACTAATATATCTTATGTACTTGCAACATCAGATCCAGCTCCAACTTCACTGATTCCCAAACAGGCTACCATGTCCCCAGCAATGGTAGGTATGAGGAATTGACGTTTCAGTTCATCTGAGCCAAATCTGGGAAAGAAATGACACCAGATTTTGAATATTGTTACTATTTTCTTACCCTTAGTCAACATTTTTACATAACTATACAAGGTGCAGAAGCTTGATGTAAATTAAGCAAAGAAGAATTGGTGTTTTTTTGTTGTTGCAAGAAACGAGAAATGTGACTTTGGACTGGTTTTTACCCTGTTCGTCAAGAATAAGCTTTACGCTTTCATAGTATTTAGCAAGAATAAATCTTCAGTAAAATGTTGAGCACCTCGCTCTCTCTCTTTCACAGGCACGCTTATTGTTTAGCTCTGAAATTTTTATTCTCCCGCTCTGCTGGCAGAAGTGTAGCAGGGCAGGGCCTGCAGCTATCCCTGCAGATAGAGATGCTGATCTTGCCTGAAATTCTGGGGTCAGCTTATTTGAATATTGTTAGGCAAGACATAGACGAGTCATCCCAGTAATAGGGCATTTATACCAAGGAGTCCCAGAAAATTCCAGAAGGGCAAAAGGCGAAGGTCAAGGTACAAAGCAATATTTAAAGATTGCAGCAAATTAAAGGCCTTGAGAAGACAGAGATGGCACCTGAAAAACAAAGAGGGCGGTAAGGAAATATGTCTGTAAGGAAATATGGCTTTAGAAAGTATTTGGGGAAACTGTACAGATAACTGTAGCTGTAGTAAAGACAGCTGCTTGACGGCAGTCGTATAAATAGGAAGCCATCTTGGCCATGCAGCAGTACTGCGCGAGCTGGCACTGACTCAAGACCTAATAAAGAGTACTCAATGATATCTACTCGTAAGTCTCTTAATACTAAGATATAAGATAAATTACATGGTACCAGGATTTATAGAACGCACGATACGAGCATACCACAACAATGGAAGGGATAAAACCACCGACTAGCCTGCAACTTGAAGGAAATCTGGACGAAAATTGGCGCAAAATCAAACAACGCTTTCTTCTCTACCTCAGTGATCGACGCCACGACTAGCTCTGGAACACGTAAGGTAGCTTTGTTGCTAACAGTGGCTGGCTCGCAGGCAATCGAGCTGTATAATACATTTACGTTTGCAGCTGAAGGTGACAAAAATGATCTGGACAAGGTGATAGATTTGTTCGATAAATACTGCACACCTAAAAAGAATGAAACGTTCGAGAGATTTGTTTTTCGCTCCCGCATGCAAAAGCAAGGAGAATCCTTTGATGTTTTTCTGACAGACTTGGAAACAAAAGCACAAACATGTAACTTTGGAGACTTGAAGGAATCGATGATACGTGATCAGGTCGTTTTCGGAATACTTGACAAGAAGGTGAGGGAGAGAATGCTTAGGGACAATGACTTATGGATGCTGCAGTAAAAATGTCATGCGAGTGAACTCTCAGCCATGCACACGCAAACATTCGATGGGAGAACTACAGCAACGGGCGTGAGAGCGCTGGGACTGGACAACCTACCAGTGGATGTAGTACACAGAAGGGACACAAGAGGGCGCACAGAGTTCAGGACTATGACGCCATACGATTGCAGACGGTGCGGCAATAGACACGTGGCAAGACAATGTCCGGCTTATGGGAAGAACTGCGCAAAATGTAAAGGCAGGAATCACTTTGCTAAAATGTGCTTTTGGGAAGAGAAAACCGAAGGTAAAAAGACGGTGCATGCTATTGAGACTGAAGACACGGAATCGGAGACTTTGTATGTTGGAATGGTGCAAAATGACTTAAAACAGGGTAAAGATATGGAAAAGGAAGTACATTCCGTAGGACTAAAGACTGAAGTTTGGATAGCCCCCTTGCTGGTAAATGGCACCATTGTTCCCTTCAAGCTAGATACAGGTGCTAAGTCAAACCTCATAAGCTGGAGTGATGCACGGAATCTCAAAGTGAGACCAAAAATACTGAACAAGACAGTGGCTTTGAAGGCGTACAATGGACAAAGTATTGAAACAAAAGGAACGTGTAGGCTGAATGTTAAGGTAAAAAATCGCATTCACCCATTGACGTTTGTTATAGTGCCTGAAGGACATGAGTCACTGTTGGGGGATAAGACATGTGTGGATTTGGGCTTGGTAAAACGAGTCTATACTATTAATGAACTGAACTGTGTGCAGAGTGCCCCCCAAGACAGTACAAATATAAAGCATGATGCTATAACACACAAGTACGCAGATGTATTTCAGGGTTTCGGAGCACTGCCCTTTACATACTCCATCAAACTGAGAGATGACGCACAGCCTGTGATTCACGCACCCAGGAGAGTTCTGGTGGCTCTCCATGAGAAACTGCGGAAAGAGCTAGACCGCATGGAGGGACTAGGTGTCACAAAGAAGACTGAGGAACCGACTGACTGAGTAAATTCCATGGTTTGCGTCAATTCAAAGACTGATAAATTGCGTGTCTGCATGGATCCCAAGGACCTTAACGCTAATAATAAGAGAGCACTATCAAATCCCTAAGAGAGAGGAAATAGTCAGCGAAATGACAGGAGCAAAATTCTTCTCCAAGATGGACGCCTCGCATAGATTCTGGCAGCTGAAACTTGATGAAGAGAGTGCTAAGCTGTGCACCTTTAACACCCCGTTTGGTCAATACTCTTACCAGCGCCTGCCCTTCGGCATTAGCTCCGCCCCAGAAATCTTCCACAGAGCAATGGAGCAAATCGAGGGCCTGGATGGTGTACGTGGGTGATCTGGTAGTATGGGGCTCCACTCAGGGACAGCACGACACCAGACTGGAAAAAACACTTCAGAGGATACGGCAGTATGGACTCAAACTAAATAAAGACAAATGTCAGTTCAGCGTCAATGAAATCACATTCCTCGGGGACAAGATTTCTGCAGAAGGGATTCAGCCAGGCAAGTCAAAGGTAAAGGCCATACATGACATGGAAAAACCGAAGGACAAGAAAGGGGTTCAGCGGGCCTTTGGCATGGTTAATTACCTAGGGAAATTCATTCCAAATCTGGCAGTGAAAACCGCTCACTTGAGAAAACTGCTGCACCAAGAGACAGAGTACCAATGGGGACATGAACATGAGAATGAATGGAAGGGGCTGCTACACATTCTAGCAAGTGAACCCCTACTGAAGTTCTTCTGCCCTGAAAAGAGGACAAAAGTGTCCACAGATGCCTCTAAGGGTGGATTAGGGGCTGTCCTTCTACAGGAAGATGAAGGAGAATGGCGACCAGTGGCATATGCGTCACGCTCCATGACGGCTACAGAGTGCCGGTATGCGCAAATAGAGGAGTGCCTGGGCTTGGCGTTTGGGTGTGAAAAATTTCATACCTACATCTATGGACTTCCCAAGGTTATCCTAGAAACTGACCATAAGCCACTGCTAGGGATCGCAAAAAAGAATCTGTGTGACATGTCATCACGGATACAGCGCCTAATGATGAGACTACAATGTTATGATTTTGAGCTCACATATGTGCCAGGGACACAAATGTTCATTGCAGATACACTATCCAGGGCTGCGCCTCGTGCCACACAAAACAGTGAAACAGAAGAGGATGCGGCCCTTCATGCGAATATGGTCTATGCAGCATTGTCCGCCTCACAGGAACAACTATCAAAGATAGCCACAGAGACATCAAAGGACCCTGTTCTGAGGAAAGTGATGAGAAATCTTCAAGAGGGTTGGAAGAAAGGGTCATGTAAACAATATCATCATATTCAGTCTGAGCTTTCTGTGGTCAATGGACTACTGCTTAAGTGTGACAGGATTGTAGTGCCCATCTCTATGCGGCGAGAAATGCTTAACAGGATACATGAAGGGCACCTGGGTGTGGAAAAGTCAAAAAGGAGAGCACGTGAGGCACTCTACTGGCCAAACATGAACTCTGATATTGACCAGATGATCAGTGAGTGTGCTACATGTCAGGAGTATCACTACAAGCAAACTAAAAGCCCCTCATTACCACAGAGCTCCCATCACAACCTTGGGAAAAGGTAGGAACTGATATTTTTCACTACGAAGGAAAAGACTATTTGTTAGTTATTGATTATTACTCTAATTATCCTGAGATTGCTCTCCTACCCAGCACCACGTCAAGAGCTGTGATAACTCACCTGAAGTCAATCTTTTCCAGGCAGGGCATCCCTCTAACTCTGGTCTCTGATAATGGCTCTCCCTATGCCAGTCATGAGTTTCAGTCGTTTGCTACAGAGTATGAGTTTAAGCATGTAACCTCCAGCCCGCTCTACCCTCAAGCCAATGGAAAAGCGGAGAAGGGGGTACAGATTGTGAAAAGACTATTAAAGAAAGCAGCACACAGCAACACTGACCCATATCTGGCCACGATGTCGTACAGGGCGGCCCCGCTGGAAAATGGCAAGTCTCCAGCTGAGCTCTTACTGGGTCGCAAAATCCGTACTCGACTTCCCAGGCATGTCACACCTGATCACAGAGATGAGGTATGGGCAGACAAGGCCTGGAAACTTCAGCGGAAACAAAAAACGCTCCATGACCGCACAGCCACTGCACTAGTGCCTCTACAGGAGAAGGGTGTAGTTCGCATTGAAGGGCCTGGGTCATGGAATCAAAGAGCCACCGTTCTACAACAGGTCGCCCCCCAGGTCATACAGTGTCATGACAGAAAATGGCAATGTGCATCGCAGAAACAGGAGGCACCTACTGAAAACCACTGAGACCTATCAGCCGCAGGGGGACAGAGAGGATGAGCTGATGATGGAAATCCGACAGAGTGACGAGTGTGGTACAGACATGAATGTAATGGACACAACTGGGTTGGCCCAGCAAATACCCACTCAACTACGCAGGTCACAGCGCACCAGAAAGCCTGTCGTTAGAGTCGACCTGTAGACAAGGGAAAGACTGTAAACAGCTAATGGACTTCTGGGTGTGGGTAGTGTTTATATGTACCGGCAGTTATTGCAAGGTATAGTTACACTGACAGTTTTTACATGTTGTTAATAGTAATTAATAGTAGTTACACTGACTGTTTTTATATGTTGTTAATATGTGTTCTATGTGTTATGTTATGTTATGGTGTTTACTGTTTATGTCATCGTTGAGGGGGAAAGATGTACAGATAACTGTAGCTGTAGTAAAGACAACTGCTTTACGGTAGCTGTAGTAAAGACAGCTGCTTGACAGCAGTCGTATAAATAGGAAGTCATCTTGGCCATGCGGCGGTACTGCACGAGCTGGCACTGACTCAAGACCTAATAAAGAGTACTCAACGATATCTACTCGTAAGCCTCTTAATACTAAGATATAAGATAACATTACAGGAACCGGTCCAAAATAATTTAAAATTGCAGCCTTGCCTGGAACAGCGGATTCACCTTAAACTGCTATAATTGATAATAGACTGAAGAAGCCAAACAAGTTTTCTGTTTATTCCTTTGTCCAATCTACAACATCTTTAATTAGTTTATAATGTTGGGCCTTGGTAGACAACACTTAATTTCTTAGCTTTGATAGGCCAAGGTTATATTCATTCTTCTAATTAAATTAGTAAAGAGGACAATGTTTTGAGACTTGATTTCAGTCAGTAAGGCCGTTAGTTTCAAGGTCTGCAGGATGGGCCATTAACCCAGAGACAATAGAAGCTTGTGTTGAGACTGAAGACAGAGATAAGAGGGGCCCAAGCAACGTCTGTGCCTGGACACGCACATATCGTCAATATGATTGGGTAGGTTGGGGGCGTGTGGGAGAAAATGTGATTGGATGAAATCTGCTATAAGTTCCTGTTTTTGGGGTATATAATAACCCGGAGTTTGGGACCACTCTCAGTGTAGAAGATTCAACATTGAGCGCCTAGAAGGTGAACGCGGACGAACTATAGAGGGAACGTGGAACAGGACGTCACAACAACAACTTTTATTTATATAGCACCTTAGAAACATAGAAGATAGGAGCAGGAGTAGGCCATTCGGCCCCTCGAGCCTGCTCCGCCATTCAATGAGATCATGGCTGATCATCCAAATCCAGTACCCTGTCCCTGCCTTCTCCCCATATCCCTTTAGCCTTAAGAAATATATCTAACTCCTTCTTGAATATATTTAACGAATTGGCCTCAACTGCCTTCTGTGGTAGAGAATTCCATAGGTTCACCACTCTCTGGGTGAAGAAATTCCTCCTCATTTCTGTCCTAAATGGCTTACCCCTTATCCTTAGACTGTGTGTGACCCCTGGTTCTGGACTCCCCGGCCATCGGGAACGTTCTTCCTGTATCTAGTCTGTCTAGTCCTGTTAGAATTTTATAAGTTTCAATGAGATCCCCTCTCATTCTTCTAAACTCTAGCGAATACAAGCCCAATCTCTCCTCATACGTCATTCCTGCCATCCCAGGTACCAGTCTGGTGAATCTTCGCTGCACTCCCTCCATGGCAAGAACATCCTTCCTCAGAAAAGGCGACCAAAACTGCACACAATATTCAAGGTGCGGTCTCACCAAGGCACTTCACAGGAGTGTTATAAAAAAAAAATTTCTACCCAAGAAACACCGGGGTAATATAATTCTCAACTGTACCTTGCAAACTGCTGTTCAAATATTGTAATGTATTAAGTCTTACTTGTATCAAATAAAAACCACCACTGTTACCAATACAGTGTCAGCTTCGGACAATTGAAAAGAGTCCAAAAGGACTATGGGGCCTTAAACTTCACAGGGTGCAATTTGGATGTACCAATGGGTAAAATAAGGCAGAGATACAATGGCATTCTTGGTTCTGGAGGTAGGAAACCTGTCAATGGAGCTGCCTGTGTGATGTGGAAGGAGGTGACAGTGGGAGTCAGTGGCAGTTCCATAACCTCAACAAGTCCCCTGTAATGGCAGAAGAAAGGTAATAACCTGACATGGGCTGCAAAGGTACATGACATACCACCTAAGTGCCACGACGACCTAGTGTGCCCTCAGGAAGAAGACATCATTCTTTGCCTTTAATTAATAGGAACAGCACTATGCGGTTTCCAAGATATATAGCTTCAACATCAGTGTGTGGCTCACGTGGATTACCTATTTCACCAACCCCCACATCCTACCATGATGTTAGCTCTTTGAAGCTCACTTCCCACATCCAAGTGTCAACAGAGCTCCTTCCAATTCACTCTAAACTTTGAAAGTTGGGACTCTCTTCAGATAAAACTACAAGACTGATGCTAGCATATCAAATCTGTACCTATCAGGTGGACGTAAAAGATCCCATGGCACTATTCGAAGAAGAGCAGGGGACTTCTCCCTGGTGTCCTAGCCAATATTTATCCTTCAAGCAAGATCACTAAAAACATATTATCTGGTCATTATCATATTGCTGTTTGTGGGACCTTTCTGGGTGCAAACTGGCAGCCGCGTTTCCCTACATTACAACAGTGGTTACACTTCAAAAGTAATTAATTGGCTCTAAAGCACCTTGGGACATCCTGAGGGTGTGAAAGGCGCTATATAAATGCAACTCTTTTTTTTCCTTTGAGACAGAATAAGGACATACGAATTAGGAGCAGAAGGAGGCCATACAGCCACTCGAGTCTGCTTCGCTCTTTAATAAAATCATGGTTGATCTTCGACTTCCACTCCACTTTCCTGCCCTATCCCCATATTCCTTGATTCCTCTGGAGTCCAAAAATCTATCTATCTCAGCGTTGAATATACTCAACGACTGAGCATCCACAGCACTTTGGGCAGAGAATTCCAAAGATTTACAACCCTCTGAATGAAGAAATTCCTCCTCATCTCAGTCTGAACAATAACAACAACTTGTATTTATATAGCGCCTTTAACGTAGTAAAATGTCTCAAGGTGCTTTACAGGAGTATTATAAGACACAAAATTTGTCACCAAGCCACATAAGGAGAATTTAGGGCAGATGACCAAAGCTTGGTCAAAGAGGTAGGTTTTAAGGTGCGTCTTAAAGAAGGAAAGAGAGGTAGAGAGGCGGAGAATTCCAAAGCTTAGGGCCTAGGCAACAGAAGGCACAGCCACCAATGGTTGAACAATTATAATCAGGGATGCTCAAGAGGGCAGAATTAGAGGAGCACAAATATCTCGGGAGGTTGTAGGGCTGGAAGAGATTACAGAAATAGGGAGGAGCGAGGCCAGGGAGGGATTTGAAAACGAGGATGAGAATTTTGAAATTGAGGTGTTGTGTAACTGGGAGCCAATGTAGATTAGCGAGCACAGGGGTGCTGGGTGAACGGGACTTGGTGCGAGTTAGGACATGGGCAGCCGAGTTTTGGACGACATCAAGATTATGTAGGGTGGAATGTGGGAGGCCAGCCAGGGGTGCGTTGGAATAGTCAAGTCTAGAGGTAACAAAGGCATGGATGAGGGTTTCAGCAGCCGATGAACTTAGGCAGGGGCGGACATGGGCGATGTTATGGAGATGGAACTAGGTGGTCTTAGTTATGGCACGGATATGTGGTGGGAAGCTCTTTTCAGGGTCAAATATGACACCAAAAAAGAAAGACCGACCAAGGTTGCGAACAGTGTGGTTCAGCCTCAGACAGATGTTGGGGAGAGGGATAGAGTCAGTGGCTAGGGAACGGAGTTTGTGTCAGGGACCGAAAACAATGGCTTCGGTCTTCCCAATATTTAATTGGAGAAAATTTCTGCTCATCCAGAACTGCATGTTGGACAAGCAGTTTGACAAGTTAGAGACCATGGAGGGGTCGAGAGAAACGGTGGTGAGGGAAAGCTGGGTGTCATCAGCGTACAAGTGGAAACTGACGCTGTGTTTTCGGATGATGTCGCCAAGGGGCAGCATGTAGATGAGAAATAGGAGGGGGCCAAGGATAGATCCTTGGGGGACACCAGAGGTAATGATTCGGGAGCAGGAACAGAAGCCGTTGCAGGTGATTCTCTGGCTACGATTAGATAGCTAAGTATGGAACCAGGCGAGTGCAGTCCCACCCAGCTGGACGATGGTGGAGAGGCGTTGGAGAAGGATAGAGTGGTCAACTGTGTCAAAGCCTGCAGACAAGTTACGGGTGAGGAGAAATAATTTACATTTCTCACAGTCACAAAGGATGTCATTTGTAACTTTGATGAGAGCCATTTCGGTACTGTGGCGGGGCTGAAACCTGATTGGAGCGATTCAAACATGGTGTCGCGGGAAAGATGGGCACGGATTTGGGAGGAGACAACACCTTCAAAGACTTTGCAGAGGAAAGGGAGGTTGGAGATGGAGCGGTAGTTTGCAATGACAGGGGGGTCAAAGGCTGTTTTATTGAGGACAGGGAGGGGGGACAGAGAACCGTTAACAATGTCAGCTAACAAGCCAAAAGGCCGGCCCCTTATCCTGAGACTATGTGCCCTAGTTCTAGACTCCCCAGCCAGGGGGAACAATCTCTCAGCATTTATCCTGTCAATCCCCCTCAGAATCTTATATGTTTCATTCTTCTAAACTCCAGAGAGTATAGGCCCAATCTACTCAATCTCTCCTCATAGGACAACCCTCTCATCCCAGGGATCAATCTAGTGAACCTTCGTTGCACCGCCTCTAAGGCAAGTATATCCTTCCTCAAATAAAGAGACCAAAACTGTGCAAAGTACTCCAGGTGTGGTCTCACCAGAGCCCTGTACAACTGTAGCAAGACTTCCTTACTCTTGTACTCCAATCCTCTAGCAATCAAGGCCAACAAGTCATTTGCCTTCCTAATTGCTTGCTGTACCTGCATGCTAACTCTCTGAACACCAACATTTAATAGATGCTCACCATTTAAAAAATATTGGCCCTGAATTTGCGATCGGAGGCTTCCCGCGGGGAAATTCCTCCAATCCGCAAATAAAATGCAGGGTGACAATGCCTGGGAATTAAACATACCAGGTTATTTAACAATCGGGAAGGACAGGCAGGAAGGAAGGGGAGGTGGGGTGGCTATGTTAATAAAGGAAGGAATCACTGTAATACAGAGAAATGATATTGGGTCAAAAGATCAGGATAATGAAACAGTTTGGGTGGAGATAAGGAATAATAAGGGGAAAAAAACACTAGTGGGCGTAGTCTATAGGCCTCCGAACAGTCGCAACTCGGTTGGACGGAGTTATCAATCAGGAAATAGTTGAGGCTTGTAATAAGGGAACATCTATAATTATGGGGGATTTTAACTATCATATTAATTGGACAAATCAAATTGGGCAGGGCTGCCTTGAGGATGAGTTCATTGAGTGTATTAGGGATGGGTTTCTTGAGCAGTATGTAACTGAACCGACCAGGGGGCAAGCAACCTTAGATCTGGTCCTGTGTAATGAGACAGGATTAATTAAAAATATCCTAGTAAAGGATCCCCTTGGAATGAGTGACCATAACATGGTTGAATTCC
Organism: Somniosus microcephalus; assembly: GCF_052327205.1. Taxonomy (NCBI): domain Eukaryota; kingdom Metazoa; phylum Chordata; class Chondrichthyes; order Squaliformes; family Somniosidae; genus Somniosus; species Somniosus microcephalus. Next base: position 139,453,768 of record NC_140991.1, read on the forward strand.
ATATTCAATTAGAGGGTGAGGAGGTTGTATCTCAAACAAGCGTGCTAAGCTTGAATAAAGGAGACTATGAAGGTATGAGAGCGGAATTGAGTAAAGTGGATTGGGAAAATAGATTAAAGGGTAAGACGATACATGATCAGTGGTGTACATTTAAGGAGTTATTTTACAACTTCCAAAAAAAGTATATTCCACTGAGAAAAAAAGGGTGTAAAAGAAAAGACAGCCATCCGTGGCTAAGTAAAGAAATTAAGGATAGTATTCGACTAAAAACAAGGGCATATAAGGTAGCCAAATCTAGTGGGAGGATAGCGGATTGGGAAAACTTTAAAAGACAGCAAAAAATAACAAAAAGATTGATTAAGAAAGGGAAGATAGATTATGAAAGTAAATTAGCAAAAAATATATAAACAGATAGTAAGAGTTTTTATAGTTATATAAAAAGAAAAAGGGTGGCTAAAGTAAATGTTGGTCCCTTAGAGGATGAGACCGGGAAATTAATGGTGGGAAATATGGAGATGGCAAAAACACTGAATGAATATTTTGTATCAGTCTTTACAGTAGAGGACACCAAGAATATCCCAACACTGGACAAGCAGGGGGCTATAGGTGGGGAGGAGATAAACACGATCAAAATCACTAAGGAAGTGGTACTCGGTAAAATAATGGGACTCAAGGCGGATAAATCGCCTGGACCTGATGGCTTACATCCTAGGATCTTGAGGGAAGTGGCGGTAGGGATTGTGGATGCATTGGTAATAATCTTCCAAAACTCCCTGGACTCAGCAAAGGTCCCGGCAGACTGGAAAACTGCTAATGTAACACCCTTATTTAAAAAGGGCAGTAGACAGAAGGCTGGAAACTATAGACCGGTTAGCCTAACATCTGTGGTAGGTAAAATTTTGGAGCCCATTATTAAGGAGACAGTAACAGGACATTTGGATAATCATAATTTAATAAGACAAAGTCAGCATGGTTTTATGAAGGGGAAGTCATGTTTGACAAATTTGCTGGAGTTCTTTGAGGAAGTAACATATAGGGTGGATAAAGGTGAACCAGTGGACGTAGTGTATTTAGACTTCCAAAAGGCATTTGACAAGGTGCCACACAAAAGATTATTGCTTAAGATAAAAAATCACGGGATTGGGGGTAATATTCTGGCATGGATAGAGGATTGGCTATCTAACAGAAGGCAGAGAGTTGGGATAAATGGTTCATTCTCAGACTGGCAATCAGTAACCAGTGGTGTTCCGCAGGGGTCAGTGCTGGGTCCCCAACTTTTTACAATCTATATTAGCGATTTGGAGGGGACCGAGTGTAACATATCAAAGTTTGCAGATGATACTAAGATGGGAGGGAAAGTAGTGAGTGAGGAGGACATAAAAAACCTGCAAGGGGACATAGACAGGCTAAGTAAGTGGGCAGAGATTTGGCAGATGGAATGCAATACTGGAAAGTGTGAGGTTATGCACTTTGGCAGGAAAAATCGTAGAGCAAGTTATTATCTTAATGGCAAGAAACTGGAAAGTACTGAAGTACAAAGGGATCTGGGGGTCCTGGTGCACGAAACTCAAAAGGTTAGTATGCAGGTGCAGCAAGTGATTAAGAAGGCCAATGGAATGTTGGCTTTCATTGCTAGGGGGATAGAATATAAAAATAGGGAGGTATTGCTTCAGTTGTACAAGGTATTGGTGAGACCGCACCTGGAATACTGCATACAGTTTTGGTGTCCATACTTAAGACATACTTTGCTCTCGAGTCAGTACAAAGAAGGTTCACTCGGTTAATCCCGGGGATGAGGGGATGGACATATGAGGAGAGGTTGAGTAGATTGGGACTCTACTCATTGGAGTTCAGAAGAATGAGAGGCGATCTTATTGAAACATATAAGATTGTGAAGGGGTTGGATCAGGTGGATGCGGGGAGGATGTTCCCGATGATGGGTGAAACTAGAACTAGGGGGCATAGTCTTAGAATAAGGGGCTGCTCTTTCAAAACTGAGATGAGGAGGAACTACTTCACTCAGAGGGTGGTAGGTCCATGGAATATGCTGCCCCAAAAAGCTGTCGAAGCTACATCATTACATAAATTTAAAACAGAAATAGACAGTTTCCTAGAAGAAAAGGGAATTAAGGGTTACGGGGAGCGGGCAGGAATTTGGACATGAGTCTAGGTTCGGATCGGTCATGGCCCTGTGGGTAGCGGAGCGGGCCCAGGGGCCGTGTAGCCTGATCCTGCTCCTGTTTCGTGTGTCTAATTCTGTTAGATTCAGGAGATAGTCCTGTCATAGTGGATTGGCGGTTAGGATCAGATCAGCCGTGATCTTATTGAATGGCGGAGCAGGCTCGAGGGGTCAATTGGCCTACTCCTGCTCCTATTTCCTATGTTCTTATGTACCTGGTGGTCCAGGAGGTACGGAGACTCGCGGTCCTGGGCCTCTCCGGGTACCCACAGGTAAAGTTCCATGTATCTCAGGGGCACACGCGGTTCGCAAATGCCCCTGGGATCATGTGGGCCGGCCCAATGAATGAAAGAAGGGAATCCCCATTCATGCATATAGGGATTCCATGTGTACGGAAATCTTATAAGCATGAATGGGAATACCCCAGAAAATACATCTGCACAACAAATACATTTAAAAAAAATCACATTTAAAATTAATTAAAATGCCATTTAATTAACTATCTAAAACAAAAATTTATTTTTTTGAAAAATAATTTAAAATGTTTTAAAGGGGCTAAAAATAAACTTACCTTATACAGGTTTTTTAATGTATAAATGATTGACAATTTTTTTTTTTTTTTTTTTTAAACTCTTACGCTGGTAAAAGCAGGCCTTCAGGCGTAAGAATTTCAGGGGCATTCGCTCGGCAGAAGTCTCCGCCCGCACATGCCTTTTTCCCTGAAATGCGGATGATCTGTACGTGCCCGTAGGGGCCGCAAATTATGGCCAGTTCTGTTTTTCTAGTCTTCCTACTAAAGTGAATAACCTCACATTATACTCCATCTGCCACCTTATTGCCCACTCACTTAACCTGTCTATATCCCTTTGCAGGCTCTTTGCATCCTCCTCACATCTTATTTTTCCACCTAGCTTTGTACTGTCAACAAACTTGGATACATTGCACTCGGTCCCTTCATCTAAGTCATTGATATAGATTGTAAATGGCTGAGTCCCAAGCACTGATCCTTGCGGCACCCCACTGGTTACAACCCACCAATCTGAAACTGACCCGTTCATCCCTACTCTCTGTTTGTCAACCAATCCTTTATCCATGCTAATACATTACCCCCAACCCCATGTGCCCTTATCTTGCTCAACAACCTTTTATGTGGCACCTTATCAAATGCCTTTTGGAAATCCAAATATACTACATCCACTGGTTCCCCTTTATCTACCCTGCTAGTTACATCTTGATGTCAGGCTAACTGACCTGTAGTTCCCTGTTTTCTCTCTCCCTCCTTTCTTGAATAGCAGTGTTACATTTGCTACCTTCCAATCCTCTGGGACCGTTCCTGAATCTACAAAATTTTAGAAGATCACTACCAATGTATCCACTATCTCTGCAGCCACCTCTTTTAGAACCCTAGGATGTAGACCGTCAGGTCCAGGGGATTTGTCAGCTTTTAGTCCCATTAGTTTCTCAAGTAATTTTCTCTACTGATATTAATTACTTTAAGTTCCTCTCTCTCATTAGCCCCTTCGTTCCCCACTATTTTTGGTATACTTTTTGTGTCTTCTTCTGTGAAGACAGATAAAACATATTTGTTTAAAGTCTCTGCCATTCCCTTGTTCCCCAATATAATTTCTCATATCTCAGCCTCTAAGGGACCGACGCTTACTTTTGCTGCTCTCTTCCCTTTTTCCATACTTGTAGAAGCTCTTACAATCTGTTCTTATATTTCTTGCTAATTTATTCTCATATATTCTATTTATCAATTTTTTGGCCATCCTTTGCTGGTTTCTAAAGCTCTCCCAATCCTCAGGCTTACTGCTATTCTTTGCAACATTATAAGCCTCTTTTTTTAAGCTAATACTATCCATAACTTCTTTAGTTAGCCACAGATGGATCACTTTTCCCGAGGAATTTTTATTTCTCAATGGAATGTATATTCGTTGAGAATTTTGAAATATTTCTTTAAATGATTGCCACTGCTTATCTACTGCCATACATTTTAGTCTAATTCCCCAAGCTATCTTAGCCAACTAGTCCTTCATACCTACGTAATTGGCTTTGTTTAAGTTTAAGACTCTAATGTCGGACTTAAGAATGTCACTTTCAAACTCGATGTGAAATTCCAGCATATTATGATCACTCTTCCCTAGAGAATCCTTTACTATAAGATTACTAATTAACCCAGTCTCATTACACAAAACAAGATCTAAAACAGCCTGTTCCCTGGTTGGTTCCATGATGTACTGTTCAGAAGGCATTCGATAAGGTGCCATACAAGAGGTTATTAAACAAAATTAGGGCTCATGGGATTGGGGGTAATATACTAACAGGGACTAAGGATTGGTTACCAGAGAGAAAACAGAGAGTAGGAATAAAAGGGTAATTTTTGGGTTGGCAGGCTGTAACTAGTGGGGTACCGCAAGGATCAGTGAATGGGCCTCAGCTATTCACAATCTACATCAATGATTTGGATGAGAGGACCAAATGTAATATATCCAAGTTTGCTGATGATACAAAGCTGGGTGGGAATGTATGTTGTGAGGAGGATGCAAGGAGGCTTCAAGGAGATATAGACAGGCTAAGTGAGTGGGCAAGAACATGACAAATGGAATATAATGTGGAAAAATGTGAAGTTATCCATTTTGGTAGCAAAAATAGAAAAGCAGAGTATTTTTTAAATGGTGGAGATTGGGAAATGTTAGTGTTCAGAGGGACCTGGGTGTCCTTGTATACAAATCATTGAAAGTTAACATGCAGGTACAGCAAGCAATTAGGAAAGCATATGGTATGTTGACTTTTATTACAAGAGAATTTGAGTACAAGAGTAAAGACGTCTTACTGCAATTATATAGGGCCCTGGTGAGACCACACCTGGAGTATTGTGTACAGTTTTGGTCTCCTTACCTAAGGATATACTTGCCAAGCCAAGCCAAGCGCAAACAGCGGAAGGTGCGCACGTCAACCCAAGCACCCCACCCACCCGCTCTTTCAACCACCGTCTGCCCCACCTGTGACAGAGACTGTAGGTCCCACATTGGACTCATCAGTCACCTGAGAACTCATCTTTGGTGTGGAAGCAAGTCATCCTCGGTTCCAAGGGACTGCTGAAGAAGAGATACTTGCCATAGAGGGAATGCAACAAAGGTTCACCAGACTGGCTCCTGGAATGGGGGGATTGTCCTATGAGGAGAGATTGAGTAGACTATGCCTATATCCTCTAGAGTTTAGAAGAATGAGAGGTGATCTCATTGAAACATACAAAATTCTTACAGGGCTTGACCAGGTAGATGCAGAGAGGATGTTTCCCCTGGCTGGGGAGTCTAGAATCAGGAGTCACAGTCTCAGAATAAAGGGTCAGCCATTTAGGGCTGAGAGGAGGAGAAATTTCTTCACTCAGAGGGTGGTGAATCTTTGGAATTCTCTACCCCAGAGGGATGTGGAGGCTGAGTCGTTGAGTACATTCAAGACAGAGATCGATAGATTTTTGAATATTAAGGGAATCAAGGGATATGGGGATAGTGCAGGAAAGTGGAGATGAGGTAAAAGATCAGCCATGATCTTAGTGAATGGCAGAGCAGGCTCAAAGGGCCAAATGGCCGACTCCTGCTCCTATTTCTTATGTTCTTATGTTCTTGAGTGTTTCTTATGAAAATTAACTGCATCCTATTAATTAAATACCTTGGGCCGGATTTTCCGATCAGGGGCTTCCTGCGTGCGAATGCCTCCGATTGGGAAAAATCTACGCACTTATCTGCTGGCTCTGTAGGTCCCGAGACTTCCGATCCTGGGCCTCTCCTGGTCCGCGCGCGCAGAGGCCCAGGTATCCCAGGGGCGCACGCAGTTCGCAAGCATCCCTGGGATCACGTGGGCCATGGGGAACCAATCAAAGAAGGGAATCCCCCTGCACATTTTTGACAGATCTCTACGCATAGATCTGTCAAAAGTATGAATGGGGATCACATTTAAAAAGTTAAACATTAAATAATTTTTTTTAAATCACGTATTTAAAATTACATTAAATTAAATATTTTAAACAAAAATTAAATTTTTTGTAAAAATAATTAAAGTTTTTTTTATGGGGCTAAAAATAAACGTACCTTTTTAAAAGTATTTTTAAATTATATAAATGAGTGAAAAAAAATTATGTTTTAATTTTTTTAAACTTGTATGCTGGTAAAAGCAGGCCTTACGCCGCATTTACCAGGCGTAAGATTTTTAAAGGTTTTCAGCGGGCGGAGGTTGTGCAGAAAGCGGAACTCTCCACCTGCAGAGGCCCTTCTCCCCCCAGGCAGGCGGAGGATCTGTCAAAATTCTTGACAGATCAGAAATGCCGGGTTTTAGCGCATGCGCTTCGCATGCCTGAAACCAGCACTTGTGAGGCACCTTTGGGTGCGTACACACCCATGGGGGGCTGGAATATCCGGCCCATTATTAAGTTTAGTTGGAAGACTTGACGAAAAGGAAGAGCTATCATTTGATTTCATTCATTTTAGCAATAAGTGTTTTTTGCAAGCTTTAGGGCCTGGGTTACCATGACAATTGAGTACTCAGGCTGCATGCCATATAACCAAAGGAGTGGAATTAGTTGTCGATGTCTGCAGGAAAGTTCAGGTTTTAAATCCAGAAATTGAAGCAGCTGGTTTTTGTTAACAACTGCAAAATTGAAAAATATAAACAGAAAATGAAGTCTGAAGCTCAGAAACAAAGCTGAAATATTATTCTGTATTGTGAATGAATGTGTGTTGACCTTTACTCTAGTATAGACCTGCACTGCATGACAAAATGAATTAACCACTGAACCAAAGCCCTCATGTTTGTAAATTCACTGGCAGACCAGGCTTATGCAACAGTTGATGGCAGTAATGAGATCAGCTCGATACATCTGTCCCCTAATCACTAACTTGCTCACTGGTTGGTTTTACCACTGTAAAATAATTGAGAAGTTTGGAGTTCATTCATCCGCAAATGAAATAGCCACTATTTTTTTTAAAATGTCCTTGGAATAGCTACTTTAACTAAATTCCTATTTTACAATATTGTGATAAGATTTGCTTTTTCACGAAAAGTGGCTTCCTTTAAACGGATAGAAAATTTTATGAAACTAGAAAACAGGACTCTATTATAGTGAAAACAACAATATTTATATAAGGAATACACTCTAGAATTGAGATATTAAAAACATAAGTAAACATCAACCCTGCCTGCCTTTCTTTGTCAGATGCCTTTTGACCCATTGTGCTTTTCCTTCATTTTGCTTTTACTTTGGATTTCCAAGATTCATGGGGGGGAAAAATTCGGTATCGCCCCATATGGGGCGCCATTACTGGCGGTGCTCAAAGTTTAGCGCCTAGCGCTAATTATCGCCTCCGACAGCAAAATTGGCTTTTATCGCCCTTGGAGGTGATTGGAGCGCTAAATCAGGCACTACACAACTCTCTTAAGGCGCTAAGGCCGAGGAGCGAGGCGCTACCTCAGAGGGCGGGCGCAGCGCAGGTGCTGTCAGTTAGCGATTGAACACAAGACACACTGGCACCAGTCAGTTCTTAAAGGGGAGGGTCAATCTTGCTCTGCAGCCACAACCTGCTCACTGGAGCCTTGAATCTCGGCCTGGGCAGAGCTGTGGCTAAATCTAGCAGCCAGACACTATGGAAAGAGCCAGGGAGCGAGCACAGCACTTCTGCAAGCGGGCTTTGGAAGCTCTGGTTCGCGGGGTGGAGCACAGAAGGTCCATTCTGTACCCAGAGAGTGGCAGGAGGTCTTTGCCACGCGAGTACAGAAGAGTGTGGAGGGAGGTGGCTCAGAGAGTGTCCTCAAGCAGCATGGTGCCTAGGACCCATGTGCAATGTAGGAAAAAGTTCAACGACCTCACTCGGGTCGTCAGGGTGAGTGCCTTTTTTTCAAAACCTCTTCATCCCTCCCATCTCAACCTCACTTTATGGCCAGAGGGTCTTGACAGCCCCAATGCCCAACACTCATCCAACACCTATGGCCCTTTCATCAAACACACTTTTCATACAGTAAGGGCTATTCAACCATGGGAGGCATTTCAGGCAAGATTATGGCTGCATACAGTAAGGGCTATTCAACCATGGGAGGCATTTCAGGCAAGATCATGGCTGCATATTTACTCAGACGCCGTCCTTTTTCTTGCAGGCCAAGCTGTCTCATAATAGGAGACAGCAGCAACGGACTGGTGGAGGGCGGCCTCACCTTCAAGCCCTCAGCGATCTTGAGGAGCGCGTCCACAGGATTGTGGCAAGCCGGGTGATTGGTCCCGTCACCACTGGAGTCGTCGACCCCGTTCTGGACAGCAATGGTAAGGTCATCACCTTTTGGTCCTCTCTCCTTCCACTTGTTCCTCACAACAGCAGCCTTTGACACTTTCAATCCAAATCACTAAATCGCTGCACTCATGCCTCCCTTGCTGCCACCCTGTCCTCACGCTAAAGCCACTCTTGTACCTCCCTGCTTTCAGATGGTGATTCACCAGGTGAGGAGACGGGCCCTCAAGCTGCCAGTGAGAGTGAAGCTGAAGGCGAGGAGGAAGAGGAAGCCAGACCATCAGCGCCACCCTCTACCGAGGCAGCCCATGCCCATACTGGGGAGACGCCTTCCCTGGAGGGGAGCAGGGGGGAATGGTCTGATGAGGGTGAAGCTCCAGGACCCAGCGGGCTGCAGCAATGCGAGGGGGGTAGGGAAGCTCGGGGGCCTTCTCCCCGGAGGGAGAGTATGGCCTCGAGTCCTGCTGCACTGGACGCAGATGAGGAGCGGGTTCTCGCTGAAATGAGCGCCCAGGCGGAGCAAAGGCACACTGAGCTCATGGCTGCAGTGGCAAGGATTCCCGAATCCATTGAATCACTGGCAAGGAGTGTGGAGCACTTCGCTGTAGCACAGGCGGCTGCCACGCAAATGCTAAGTGCTGCAATGCAGTCAGTGGCTGGTCTCATGCAGACGCAGATTGAGGCCACACGAGCACTGACTGCTGCCACCCTCGCTGAATCGGGCAGAGTTCCCCGGGGCTCTCACCGCGCCGCAGCAGGCCAGCAATCTGTGCTCCATCAGACTGCTTCGGATGCTGAAGTGCTGCCCCATGGGAGTGCCAGTATGTCGGTCGAGCAGGGAGTTGCTGTCTCCTCTCTCAAGATGGCAGCATTCCTGCTGCCACCACTGGCACTTCTCCACTGCAGTTGCCACCACCTGTAGGACAGACTGCTGCCACCCATGCAGAGTTGGTGCAGTCAGCAGCCGGGCCCTCCAGGCCCAGAGCTGGTCCAGGCCGTCCCTCAAGGGCATCTGCAGTCTCAGTTTCTGACACTCAGTAGCCTTCCCCCAGCCTTGCTCCAGCCACTGGGGTCCCATTACAGAGGAGCTGCAGGGTGGGAAGGGGGGAATTTCACAAGGGAAGCAGATCACCCTCGAAGGGCAAAAAGTAGGAGGTGTGGCAAAATGTTTTTCATTGTTTTATTGAAGGCCGAGGTCCGTGGTCAAATTTTTTTTTTTTTTTTTTTTTTTTACTGTTTTGGACATTGTCTCCAGGTTGTGAGAGCCAGTTATGTGAATGACTGCTTTTTTTTGTGTTTCTTTCTATTACTTTGTCATGCGGAAATGAGACACACAGAGTTTGTGAAATAAAGAAGTGTCTGTATTCAAAATGTACATGTTTGGTCTTTGCACTCATTGTTGCCTTGGCCGGCTTAGGGGTTGCGGGATGGTTTCATTCAGGTTGTTTGAATGGCAGAAGCTATTCCCTCAGAGGGGGCCTAGAAGCGACTTACTATGAGCCTTTGACGGACGGCCCTTCCACTTTGTGCCTCCCTACCGCCTTGGTGCTGCTGATGATCATCCTCCTCATCTTCCTCCTCCTCTGCTGGTGCTCCTCTGGTGGCATTGGATGGGTCCTGAGGATTGCAAGGTTATGCAGCATGCAGCACACAACAACGAAGTGGGAGACTCGCTCAGGCGAGTACTGCAGGGCTCCTCCAGATTGGTCCAGACAGTGGAACCGTTGCTTGAGCACGCCAATTGTGTGCTCAACGATGTTCCTGGTAGCTTGATGGCTCTCATTGTATCGTAGCTCAGCAGGGATGCTGGGCGAATGCAGCGGTGTCATCAGCCAGGTGCACAGAGGATATCCCTTGTCCCCGAGAAGCCAACCTCCTGGGTGATGCGGTGCCTGGAAAAGGTCTGCCACAGAAGTCTGGCGCAGGATGAAGGCATCGTGCCTGCTGCCTGGAAAGTGGGCATTGACAGCGAGTATCAGCTGTCTGTGGTCACAGACCAACTGGACGTTTAAGGAATGGAGGCTCTTTCGGTTGCGGAAATCCTCGGCATTCTCTTGCGGCGTCCGCAAAGCCACATGCATGCAGTCAATGGCGCCCTGCACCATGGGGAAGCCCGCTATCATCGCAAAGCCCATTGCACGTTCTTTCTGCTTGTCCGGGGTCATGGGGAAAGAGATGTACTCTCGTCTCCTTTTAAAGAAGGCAATTGTTACCTGACGGATGCAGCAATGCACCACGAACTGGGAGATATTGGTGATGTCCCCAGTAGCTGATTGAAATGAGCCGGTGGCATAAAAGTTGAGAGCCACTGTTATCTTTACTGCCACTGACAGAGACGTCCTGCTCCTCAGTTGAGGCTGCAGATCTGGCTGAAGCAGGTGGCAGAGCTCAGTGACCACCTCCTTGCTGAATCGCAGCCTTCGCAAACACTGCTCCTCAGACATATTAATGTAGGAGAACTGTTGGCGAAAAACCCTGGGAGGGTAAGGTCTCCTGTACCGAGGCCTGTTGGCCCTCCTCCATCTGGCCATGATTGCCGCTCTCTCTCTCTGTGTCCTCCGAATGTGATGGAGAAGGAAGACGTTCCCATTCATTGCAGCCCCCATAGTATCTGGGCAATCAAATTTATGAAGGTCAAAAAGCAAAGTACCTGCAAAGTTATGGTCAGAAGCCAAAACTACCTCAGACAGCGTTGACTCAATGCAGAAGTCTCTCTTTCTCTCTTTGTCTCTCTCCAAATCTCTCTCTCTCAGAACAAGTGGTGCAAAAATGGCTACCACACAAAAGCCAGGAAGAGGCCCCCTTTAAATAGCGCCCCCCCAGCCCCACAGCGACTGGGAAGTGTTCCAGTCAACCTGTCGCTGGTAGCGCCAGGCGGAAAGGAGGGGGGCGCCATTGAATTTCCAGTCCGGGGTGCCCCAAGGGCGTTGCACTCTCGAATGACATCAAGATCTGCGTGCGCAGGAGATCGGGCGGTATTGTTTAGTGCCGCCGCAAAATGTCCGGTCAATTTCGCGAGAGGCGCAGATATCGCCACGCCTGGGCGCTAGTTGGTTTGCGCCCCACTTAGCACCCTCTTAAGGTGCTAACGGGTGGCGCTACCAACTGAATTTTTCCCCCATGGTTTTCTATCTCTACCTTGTAGTAAGTGTACTTTAAATTGAATCATAGTCAATTTCTTGTTTATGTTATTAGAAAGAAACTGATCATGCCAAAGCTTTCAACTTATTGCCATTTTCATTATTTTTATTACTTCTTTAAAAAATTAGCTATTTTCCTGTTCCTGAGGTTTCCTGCAACACTTGCCTGCCATGTGAGCAGGTAACATGATCCCAAGCTTCTTCCTAAGTTACTCTAGAACTAATTGCCAGAAAGTATACAAGTGGACGGGAGACTTGGGTGGTTTGTCTGGCAACTTTCCCTCGCTACCTGCGGGCAAGTGCCTGGCTTTTACTCAATGCCTCTCCCTAATAGTATAACATTAGGGTCCCTTCATTCTGTTGAGAATAAAATCACGGCATTTTCAATTAATTCAACAGCAAAATGTAAATGGTGCTTACAGAAAACTGAAATTGATAGGGAGGTATTATAATGCAGTGTTTCCATCCTCAACTTCCTCTAACATATGAACATACAAGAGGAAGAGCAAGAGCAAGAAAAGATCATCAGGCCCAATTGCTAATGGAAATTCTGCTGGGAGACTACGATGAATACATAATGACCCTGTCTCAGGAAACTGTGGCAGTGTCGGGGCAACGGGTAGAAGGCCTACACCTCTGGGCCCATGGTCAGGAAAATCCAGCCCGAAGGCTCCAAACCGTTTACTGGCAACCTGTTCATTATATGATTAATCATTTTCACTTGATTATTTGTGAGCATACGAATAATTTCAATTGAATGGAATATTTATAATTACATTTAAGCACCAGTGGAAGGCCAAATCTCAGTCAATGCTGTTACTTTGTGAAGTCATGACAACAAATTATTAGTTCTGTCTTAACTTCTTTGACAACACTTCTAAGTTGCCTAAATCGAATAACTGCCCAAAAATACATGCCACCCTAAAAAATGTAGTCATACCTGGCTAGAGCTGGTGTAGCCATATCACTCTGGACGCCGATTGCCATGGGAATTCCGCCACATCGTATGTTTCCCAGCTCTTCCGCCACTGCTATATTGTAGCTGAAATCCAAACCAAGCCCACCATATTCTGGGAAAAGAAAGGAAAACTTTACAGTCTTTCTAGCTGTATCGATGGCCATTAAGCCCAACATATCATTTCTGTGTGGTTAGCAAACAGTTGGAGACAACTCCACTTTAGATGCAGCATTTATTCTTTAAATTACAAGATCACAAGATTTTATAGCTGGGGAAGGCCCATCTTAGCTCATCCAACAAGAATGATGGATGGTCAGGTTAATCATAGAATTGTTACAGCACAGAAGGAGGCCATTGAGCCCATCGAGTCTGCACCAGCTCTTTCGAAGAGCAATCCAGTCAGTCCCACTCCCCCGCTCTTTCCCCATATCCTTGCACTTTTTTCTCCTTCAAGTATTTATCCAATTCCCTTTTGAAAGCTACTATTGAATTTGTATCCACCACCCTATCCTAACCATTCATTGTGTAAAAATGTTATACCTCATGTTGCCTCTGGTTCTTTTGCCAATCACCTTAAATCTGTGCCCTCTCATTATTGACCCCTCAGCCATTGAAAACAGTTTCTCTTTATTTACTCGATATAAATCCTTCATGATTTTAAAGAACCTCTATCACATCTTCCCTGCTCCAAGGAGAACAGCGCCAGCTTCCTCTAGTCTATCCACGTAACTGTATTCCCTCATCACTGGAACTATCCTAGTAAATCTCTTCTGTACTCTCTCCAAAGCCTTCATGTCCTTCCTAAAGTGTGGTGTCCAGAATTGGACACAATACTCCAGCTAGGGTTGACCTAATGTTTTATATAGATTTAGCATAACTTCCTGGCTATTGTAATTTATGCCTATATTTATAAAGCCCAGGATCCCATATGCTTTATTAACTGCTTTGTTAACCTATCCTGCCACCTTCAAAGATTTGTGCACCCCCAGGTCTCTCTCTTCTTGCACCCCCTTTGAAATTGGACCATTTAGTGTGTATGGTCTCTCCTCATTCTTCCTATCAAAATGTATCACCTCACACTCCTCTGCACTGAATTTCATCTGCCATGTGTCCGTCCATTCCACCAGCCTGTCTACGTCGTCTTGAGGTTTATTACTATCTTCCTTACTGTTTACTACACTTCTAAGTGTCAGCTGCAAATTTCAAACTTGTGCCCTGTACCCCCAAGTCTAAGTCATTAATGTCTATCAAAAACAGCTGTGGTCCTATTACTGAACCTTGGGGAATGCCACTGTTTACCTCTCTCCAGTCCAAAAGACAGCCATTCACCACAGCTCTGTTTTCTTTCCCTTACCCAATTTTGTATCCAAGCTGCAACTGCCCCTTTCATCCCATGGGCTTCACATTTGCTAACAAGCTTAATGTGATAATTTACCAAACACCTTTTGAAAGTCCATATACACAACATCAACTGTACTGCCCTCATCCACCCTCTCCGTTACCCCATCAAAAAACTCAAATCAAGTTAGTCAAACACGATTTGCCCTTAACAAATCCTTGCTGGCTCTCCTTTATTAGTCCATGCTTTCCTACATCACAACAGTGACTACACTTCAAAAAGCTGTAAAACGCTTTGGGACGCCCGGTGGTCGTGAAAGGCACTATAGATATGGTTGTGGTTGAAGGTCAATCATCACAGCCCCAGGACATCGCTGCAGGAGTTCCTCAGGGCAGTGTCCTAGGCCCAACCATCTTCAGCTGCTTCATCAATGACGTTCCCTCCAACATAAGGTCAGAAATGGGGATGTTCGCTGATGACTGCACAGTGTTCAGCGCCATTCACAACTCCTCAGAAAATGAAGCACTCCATGCCCGCATGCAACAAGACCGGGACGACGTTCAGGTTTGGGCTGATAAGTGGCAGGTAACATTCGCGCCACAGAAGTGCCAGGCATTGACTATCTCCAACAAGCGGGAGTCTAACCACCTCCCCTTGAAATTCAAAGGCATTACCATCGCCGAATCCCCCACCATCAACATTCTGGGGGTCACCATTGACCAGAAACTTAACTGGACCAGCCACATAAATATTGTGGCAACAAGAGCAGGTCAGAGGCTGGGTATTCTGCGGCGAGTGTCTCACCTCCTGACTCCCCAAAGCTTTTCCACCATCTACAAGGCACACATCAGGAGTGTGATGAAATACTCTCCACTTGCCTGGATGAGTGCAGCTCTAACAACACTCAAGAAGATCGACACCATCCAGGACAAAGCAGCCCGCTTGATTGGCATGCCATCCACCATCTTAAACATTCACTCCCTCCACCACCAACATACCGTGGCTGCAGTGTGTACCATCTACAAGATGCACTGCAGCAACTCGCCAAGGCTCCTTCGGCAGCACCTCCCAAACCCGCGACCTCTACCACCTAGAAGGACAAGGGCAGCAGGCGCATGGGAACACCACCACCTCCAAGTTCCCCTCCAAGTCACACACCATCCTGACTTAGAAGTATATCGCCAATCCTTCATCGTCGCTGTCAAAATCTTGAAACTCCCTACCTAACGGCACTGTGGGAGTACTTTCACCACACGGACTGCAGCAGTTCAAGAAGGCGGCTCACCACCACCTTCTCAAGAGCAATTAGGGATGGGCAATAAATGCTGGCCTTGGCAGCGACGCCCACATCCCACAAATGAATAAAAATAAATAAATGCAAGTCTTACTTTCATGCTTGTCCAAGTGGCTGTTAATTTTTTCCCAGATTATTGTTTCTAAAAGCTTCCCCACCACCGATGTTAAACCGACTGGCCTGTAATTGCCAGTTTTATCCTTCTCCTCCTTTTTGAACAAGGTTGTAACATTTGCAATCCTCCAGTCCTTTGGCACCGCCCCTGTATCTAAGGAGGATTGGAAAATTGTGGCCAGCACCTCCACAATTTCTACCCTTACTTCCCTCAGTAACCTAATCAGGCAAGATCTTTTCTGAATCCATGATGATTGTTGTTTATTAGATTATTACACTGGTAATCTTCACACTTACTCTTGATAATTGGTTTCCTACCCAGTATTGAAGTAAGTTTATGGAGTCTGTAGTTGCCGAGATCTGTTGTGTCACATATAGCGACAAGACTTTGAAGAAGGAGCAGGAGATGGGTAAGCAAGAGACCTGGAAGCAGCGCAGTGTTTGTACAACACTTATCCTTCCTTCCATTTCCATCTTATTCGTACATTCACTGAAACCAAAGAATGTTTTGAACAGCAGGTCCCCGACAGCATTATAGACAAAGGCTGCAGCCAACTAAGTTGTAACGTGAACAAGTTGGTAACACGGTTTTGTACGTACAGCAGGAGAAACTGAGGTAGCTCCCAACCATGCAACTCACAGCACATCATGTCACTCATAGTGACCCTGGCAAGCAGAGCACCAATACACCCATCCAAGGGATTTAGAAAGTAAGCCTGAGTAGAGTACACAGTGCGAACAGAGAACAAGTGAGCAGAAGCAGGTGCCATAGAAGCAGAAGGAAACTGTCTGGGGAGTCAGACTGCATTAATCCACAGATGATGAGGACAGGAATTTTGATCTCTGGAGCTCTGCTTTTAAAAGGATGCTTTGAGCATGAAAGATGTTTGGAGTCATTGAGGGGTGGGCCTACCTGCTTTCCTCACATGGTGGCTAGCTTGAAGGATTCTACAAATCACGTGTGTCATTTCTAATGAGTGAGATTAAACATTCTGTAGTCTACCTTGGAGTGTATGGCAATTCCAGGGATATCTGTAGTGGAGCCTCCCACAGGAGGGGCCCTGCTCACCATCATTGCACCTCTCATGAATGCTCAGACTGCTACCACAAAGGCCTTGAGCTGCACTGTCAGATCCTCCATGGGGTAGATTGTTGAGTGAATGGACAAGGCCATTACTGGTGCTGGGGTTTGCCATCTGCAGATTAGCTGGTAGTGACATAGAGGATGAGTGCAGAGGCAGGCATGAACTGGCAGTACATGATGCTGTTATCTCTCCTAATGACAACATACCATTTTGCCACTCCCCTCTGATGACTTCACATGGGTGAGCAAGTAGGCAGCACAGCTGTATAAGTATTGTAACCGATAGCTGGACATCTCAGGCCTGTACTCAGAGATTAAATGCCACCTTAATCTGAGGAGTCTCTCAGAAACACAGCTGCCAGCAGCCTCACAGGCTCCAGGAACAGAGGCTGGAATTTTCCCACTGTTGGGCATGTAGGTTTGGAGGCAGATCAGCAGTAAAAATTGGCGAAATTGCGAGCCCGTCAGGAACTCGCCGCCTTGCGCATTTAACTTGTGCACGTTTCCTAGCGCGTCTTGGACCCAAATGGCAGAGGTGGTCGACTTAATTAATTAAAGTAATTAAGTGCTTGTTATGAGATCCTTAACAGGGTTTTTAACCAGAGCTTTTGATTTTTACTGGATGACCATGGGAATCACGCAGCTCGGGAATCTCGTGTCAACGTGAGGCGGAAGCTCAGTGGCCATTGTGCGAGGTCATTAATGGTGAGCATAGAAATCCAAATAAATACTCCCACATGTTATCTTATTACTTGCCTATGGGAAAGGCTCTTGCTGACTCCATTTTGTGCACAGATTTAGGTGGCTAGAGTTTGCAAGTCTTTTCTACAACCTCGGAAGCCACTCTCACCACATTGCTAATAACTATCACAACATTAACAGATTGGTCCTCTGATCTCTACTTGACCTGCCATCTATGACATCAGCATGGGTGCCGTTTATACTGTCTCACCTTGGTTCTCAGAAATGGACCAAGATAAGCTCCACCACCAGCAGCAGCAACACCACCACCAATCCTCTCCTCAATGACCTGATGCTCCACAAGACAGAGGGCATCAGCGCAGGGCTGCACCGCACCAGAGACGATACCCCCAACACAGATTATACAGGCACAGGATGAGCTTCCTCAACATGACTGAGCAGCAGTGCCAAAGGAGGCTCAGGCTATCGTGCCAGGTCGTCGCAGACATTTGCAGTTTACTGGAGCAAGAGCTGCAGCCCAGAGGACCTGGTGGACACTTCTTACCAGTGGTAGTCAAAGTCACCACCGTCCTCAATTTCTTCATACCAGGCTCCTTCCATGGATCTGCAGCAGACATTTGCGGCATCTCGCAGTTGGCCACCTACAGATGCATCAGAGGTCACCAATACCATGTTTAACAAGGCAGGCAATTATGTGAACTTTGTCACTGATGAAGCCAGTGTTACTGAGCGGGTGCTCGGCTTTGCTGCGCTGGTTTGCTTCCCACGGATGCAAGGCATAATGGACTGTACACGTGTGGCCATCAGAGCACCCCCACATCACTCTGGAGTGTTTGTGAACCGCAAGGGCTTCAACTCCCTCACTGTGCAGCTGGTCTTCAATCATAGGAAGATCATCATGCATGGTGTGCCAAATTCCATGGCAGCTGTCATGACTCTTTCGTGCTGTGCCAGTCCACCCTCCCTCAGCTCTTCGCACCACCAAACAGACATACTGGCTGGCTGCTTGGAGAAAGGGGCTATCCACTAAAGATGCGGCTCACGACACCCTTGAGGAGGCCAAGCAATGAGGCCGAGGAGTGTTATAATGAAAGCCACATGTCCACCAGATGTGTCATTGTGAAAACAATAGGCATGCTCAAGATGCGCTTCAGATGCCTCGACAGATCTGGAGGAGCCCTTCCAATACACATCAGCCAGGGTCTCCAGAATCGCCGTCGTATGCTGCGCGCTGCACAACATAGCACAGCAGCAAGGATTAGAGCTGTATGAGGAGCAAGGGGAGGAGGAGGAGGAGGAAACCGAGGGCCAGATGGCACCAGCAGCGGAGCACATTGCTGCCAGGGATGGCCTCATCATGGCCAGATTTAGTTAACTTCCTGCAATGCACCCATATGGCTGCCACATGCTTTGTCAAGCTCCCCCCTGACTCCACAACAACACCATAAAGCATTTCTACGATGACCAAGCCATTCCTTTCACACTGACCCCCATTGCTAGAGGGTACGTAATGTCTCACCATTCACTCCAACTCACAAAGCCACTTCTAAGGCAGCAGACAAAAATGGGCATGACTGGAAAGTGGTGAAAATAAATACTTTTATGTGTGTGATAACAGTAACGGGACCTTAACACTAACACTTCTTTATATAACAATGTGCATATCCTTATGCAATTAGGATTGTGACATTTTTCTTATACACACGCTTCTACGAGGTGCAACCCCTGTGGCTTCAGCAGAGGTAGAGGCAGGCTGCTCACTTCCCTGCTGCGACTACACTGACACTTTTGGCGGATGTCCTCTGGGTTTTGGAGTCTGTGAGAGCCCCGCTGAAGACTGCTCCTCCTGCGACTGTGCAGGGGCAGACTCGGCCATCGCAATCCGAGGAAGCATCTGGGGCTCTGACTGAGGGGGAGAAGTGAGAGCGCTTTGAGAGTAGCCCCCACTTCCATGTCCCCACTCAGCATCATCCCTCTCATGGGCTACCCGCACTTCCCTACTAGCAAGGAGCTGGAGAGCAAAGGTTTTCTGTGATGGAGACAGGGACCTTGTTATACCCGTGCTCCATTGTTCTTGATGCGTAGACAGGTCCCCGGTCTCCAAAATCCAACATTGGTTAGTAGCAAATAATGGGGGCAGGGCGGAATGCTGTAAAATAAAGATATCATGACTGCTGCTGTATAAGTGGCCACTGTGCAGATCATCACAAACAAGCTGTACGACGATGGAGTAGAAGCCCTTGAGGTTCCTGTATGAGGTACTCCTGTGAGCCAGAGCATATTAGGTTATATGCAAGCCATCAATGACAACCTGAACTTCCTACCATTTCAAATAATCCTCCTCTTATTTTTCTCTCTTGACCATGAGAAAAGTGATGTGATTGCTAGCTCTTGTAAACAACAGATGTTAGTGATGCCCCTGCTACCAACTTGCAAAGAGCCCAAAACAAAATAGTTCAGGGCTCGCTGTACCTTGGCACTAACAGCAAGGTACCTACCCTGGGGTTCAGCTGGAGGCCCTCCTGCAGCATGTTGCACTACCTCCCTGGTCAACTCAAGTCCATGCATGAATTGTTCCACCATGACAATATATGTACCTTTGCAGGCTAACGTTGACAGAGGCCCTCCTCCTATGGAAAAGCCTTTCTTCCCATGCATTCAAATGTTCTTCCTCCAAGTAATATTCGCACTGGTATTCCAAAGGATTCCAAACAGGCTTGCTAAAAATGCCCTTGATACACAGTGCAGCATGTCCCCTCACAAGCACTAGCAGAAACGACCGTACAATTTGAAATGGAAGTTGTTAGCTGTTACTTTAAATAGTTTTCAACCAAATGGCATAGCCTAGCAACTCTGAATGTCAACTTATATGGGCAGTCAGTAGAACTGGCATCTGACCACCGTGACCACAGGAAGTGACGAGGAAGGCTTTACTGCAGCATTTTCGCACCATTCCCATACCATTTGCAACTTACAGCCGGTTTCTGGCAGGGGTTGCTTGTGCCCACCCATTCACCGCCGGAAATGCACACATTTGAAAAGGGACAAAAAGTCAGTGTTGTGGGGGTCTGCCCCATTTTCTATACCCTGCGTACTGGTAACAACAGGGAAACTGACACATTATTAATTGTGGCTTGTAATAATTAATTGTATAGTCTGGGAAACTGACTTCAAGTGCTTAAATTTAGGACATTGATAAATACTGCAATTCTCATGACTTCAAATATTAGATCAGAAAGGTGATTCACTTTTAACTTCATGGTTGAGGAAAATGCCTTGCTCAGTGGTACGAGAAAACTAAATTGATTGAATGTGTCTCGCCAATAATGCTCAGTTACTCAGAAGGAAAGGTCAGGATAAAGAGGTGGGGACCCAGCTGTCCTATCCGTGCCCCTTTAATGGGGAGGGATGGGATGGTGGGTGGGGGGGGGTGGGGGGGGGAGGCAGAAAAAGCCTGGCTTACTTACGCTTGCAGCAGGTGCAGGTCAGACAATACAATTTAAATGAGGCAGATAGGGAAGTTCCCAGTCGCCACCTCATTCTCCAGTCTGAATGCCTGGGCATCACCAAGCAAAGGCAATCAAAGTACAGGCCACCGGGGCCAGCCCCCATCCGCACTGCAGGAGGGTTTACTGAGGTCCAGGGCCAGGTCACAGACATATAGGTGAGGATTGTTCTTAAACTTTTTAAGCACCTCCACCCACCCCCTGTGAATTTCAAACTTCAATCAGGACCTTCTGGCTGCAGATCACCATCAGCAACCTACAGGTCTTGATTCCTGAGTCTATGGAATGGAAATTTGACATAATGCACCCATTTTGCTGGGTGTAAATGGGTGCAACGGGGTAGATTTTCGGGGACCAACCTTTTGCGCCCCAAGGATGCCTGAAAGGTGTCCAACCAGGTATTGGGTTGGGCTGTTACACTCTGTAAATGAGGGGTGCAACACCTGTTATAGGCCTCCCAATGCCAAATTGGATTGAGAGAATCAGAATTCTCAAGTGGTTGCTGCGGCTTAAGTAGCAACTGCCAGCAAAAGGTTACTTTAAAAAAGAATGTAAAATACATTCCTGTGGAGCCAGGAGAGTTCCCCAGACTCCATAATACTATATTGCCCACCTTCTCCACCCCACCCCCGTTGCTGCTCCATCCCCCATCCTGGGATTTACCTTAGGGTCGCTGCAGGCGAGGCAAGTGGCCCAATATTTGGCAGTGTAAATGGATGAGTTGCCTGTGGAGGCACAACAGATGCCAGCAGCTTGCCAGGAATATTAAGATGAGGCCCAAGGACCAATTTCAGGTAGTTCTCGGGCCGGCCTCTTCTGGCGTGTGCAGCTTATGCAGCCCCTGGTTTGCGCCCAAACCTAATTTTCCCCTCTGACCTCATATAGGTTTCCTAAAATTCCAGATAAAATTAGCTCAACTGTTTCTATGACAAACTTTGAGAGTTTATCCACTGGAAGAAATATGGACTTTTAATATGCTGCTTCCCCTCCCTCAGTAGCAAAAGTCATGATATTTACGCAATCAAACAGTTCAAGTAGTAAAGGTTTCTGGTCAATTCTTTAAATTCTATATTTTCCCTCCACTAATGTAAGTATCACGATCAAATCTACCAATTGGAAACATGGCCACCAGTCACATCTATGCCATCTGAACCATTTTTGCATATGAACCTATATACTAAGTGCCTAACGTTTATGAACAAGATCAGAATAAGACTCATGTGGACAACAGTATCTACGAAACACTTGTATTAACTGACTGATAACTAAGCCAGACACAGCATGTTTTTCCAAGCTGTGAATAAGCTGCCTCAGTGCGTCGGACTACCTGCCTTTTTGACAGCGGGAGCACGGAAAGCTTTATCCACCCCGACACGGTGCGCAGTTACTCTCTCCCGGTCCTGCCGACGCGACATCGGATCTCTTTGGCTTCCAAAGCCCAGTCAGCGGACGTCGGTGGCTACTGTGTAGCGACCCTTTCAGTAAGGGGCACAGAATACAAAAATTTTAAACTCCTGGTCCTGCCCCATCTTTGCGCTGCCGTTCTACTGGGGTTGGATTTTCAGTGCAACCTTAAGAGTGTCACATTAGCGTACGACGGACCCCTCCCCCCACTCACAGTCTGCAGCCAGCAGCTTTTAAATCGCCCGCCGCGCACCATTTGCAGCCTCTCCACCCTTAAAGTCCCCCCCCCCTCCTTGTTCGCTAACCTCACCCGCGACTGTAAGCCCATCGCTACCAAAAGCAGGCGTTACAGTGCCGGGGATAGGAGCTTCATTAAATCCGAGGTAGCGAGACTCCTGAAGGAAGGGATTATTGAAAGTAGCACCAGCCCATGGCGAGCACAAGTGGTGGTAGTGAAGACTGGCGAAAAACAGCGCCTAGTTATTGACTACAGCCAGACGATCAATCGCTACACCCAGCTAGATGCATACCCACTCCCCTGCATATCTGACATGGTCAATCAGATAGCACAATACCGGGTGTTCTCGACGATTGATCTGAAGTCGGCATACCACCAGCTCCCCATCAGGGCTGAGGACCGCCAGTACACAGCTTTTGAAGCTGACGGTCGTCTCTACCACTTCCTCAGAGTTCCCTTCGGCGTCACCAACGGGGTTTCAGTCTTCCAACGGGAGATGGACCGGATGGTTGACCAGAACGCGCTCCAGGCCACTTTCCCCTATCTAGACAACGTCACCATCTGCGGCCGCGACCAGCAGGACCACGATGTTAATCTAGAAAAATTCCTCCGTACGGCCCAGCGGCTGAACCTAACATACAACAAGGACAAATGTATGTTTCGTACCAAGCGCCTTGCCATTCTTGGCTGTGTAGTGGAGAACGGAGTCATCGGCCCCGACCCCGACAGGATGCGCCCCCTTATGGAGCTCCCCCTCCCCCACTGCCAAAAAGCACTGAAGAGATGCCTAGGGTTTTTCTCGTACTATGCTCAGTGGGTGCCCAACTATGCGGACAAAGCCAGACCCCTCATCAAGTCCACCTCCTTCCCCCTGACAGCAGAGGCCTGTGCAGCCTTCACTCTCATAAAAGGAGATATTGCGAAGGCCACAATGCACGCAGTGGATGAGTCCATCCCTTTCCAAGTGGAGAGCGACGCATCCGACTTTGCCCGAGCTGCAACCCTTAACCAGGCGGGGAGACCCGTGGCCTTTTTCTCAAGGACCCTCCAGGGCCCCGAGATTCGACACTCCTCTGTCGAAAAGGAGGCCCAGGCCATTGTGGAAGCTGTGCGACATTGGAGGCATTACCTGGCCGGAAAACGATTTACCCTGCTCACTGACCAGCGTTCAGTAGCTTTTATGTTTAATAATAAGCAGAGGGGCAAAATCAAGAACGACAAGATCTTGAGGTGGAGAATCGAACTCTCCACCTACAATTACGATATCTTGTACCGGCCCGGTAAACTCAATGAGCCCCCAGATGCCCTATCACGTGGTACATGCGCCAACGCGCAGGTCGATAGACTGAAGACCCTCCACAATGACCTCTGCCACCCGGGGGTCACCAGGTTTTTTCACTTCATCAAATCCCGTAACCTGCCCTACTCCATCGAGGAGGTCAGGACCATGACCAGGAACTGCCAAATCTGTGCCGAGTGCAAACCGCATTTTTATAGGCCAGACAGAGCAAGCCTGATCAAAGCCACACGCCCCTTTGAACGGCTGAGCGTCGATTTTAAAGGGCCCCTCCCCTCCTCCGACCGCAATGTGTACTTCCTCAACATAATTGACGAGTACTCCCGTTTCCCGTTTGCCATCCCTTGCTCAGACATGACCAGTACCACGGTCATTAAATGTCTGAATGACCTCTTCGCCTTGTTCGGTTTCCCTAGCTATATTCATAGCGACAGGGGCTCATCCTTTATGAGCGACGAACTCCGGCAGTACCTGCTCTCGAGAGGTATCGCTACAAGCAGGACCACCAGCTACAACCCCTGGGGGAATGGCCAGGTGGAAAGGGAGAATGCGACGGTCTGGAAGGCAGTCCTTTTAAACTTGAAATCTAAGGGCCTTCCGACCTCTCGCTGGCAGGAAGTCCTCCCTGCGGCGCTCCATTCCATTCGGTCACTGCTCTGTACAGCCACCAATGCTACCCCTCACGAGAGAATGTTCTCCTTCCCCCGGAAGTCCACATCGGGGATCTCGTTACCGACATGGCTGACTTCTCCAGGACCCGTCCTACTGCGGAAGCACGTGAGGTCCCATAAGACGGACCCCCTGGTCGAGAGGGTGAGCCTCCTCCATGCCAACCCTCAGTATGCTTACGTGGTGTACCCGGACGGGTGGGAGGACACAGTCTCCATACGAGACCTCGCACCTTCGGGTGCTCCCGAAACACCCCCCTCGCCATCCACCACTACCCACGCCTACCCCCAGTACGCTTACGTAGCGTACCCGGACGGGCGGGAGGACACAGCCCCCACACGAGATCTCGCACCTTTGGGTGCCCCTGAAACACTACCATTGCCATCCACCACTACCCACAACCCAACCCCGCTAGACGGCATGCCGCAGCCCCAGGACCCGTCATTGACCACCCAACCACTCAATGAGACGCCAGACTCAACGTTGGATGCTGCACCATCGCCACCACGACGATCAGGACGGCATACAAGGCCACCTGATAGACTTACTTACACGAACCTTTAGTACACTTCACCCCGCCGGACTCAATTTTAAACAAGGGGTGAATGTGGTAAACCACTGTTGTTGTTGTTGTTGTTATTACACACTGTTGTACCTATGCATGCCTCAACATGTCTCGGCTGGCTCCACCCACACAGGCCCAGGTATAAAGGTGATTGACCTGCAGCCCCCTGCCTTCTTGGAACCCAGTCAACCACGAGAGGCATGCTCTGTTCTTTGCTAATAAAAGCCTTTAGTTACTCTCTTAACTCTCAGTCTTTTATGAGTAATTGATAGCGCATCACCTAACGTTTATGAACAAGATCAGAATAAGACTCATGTGGACAACAATATCTACGAAACACTTGTATTAACTGACTGATAGCTAAGCCAGACACAGCATGTTTTTCCAAGCTGTGAATAAGCTGCCTCAGTGCGTTGGCGGGAATTTCAGCGGCAGCAGCAGGGCTATAAAAGGCTCCAGAGACCCAGGTAGGCGTACCAGTCTCCGAACTTGGAACTCAGAGGGAAGGAGAGAAGTAAAAAGTAATCGAGGTGTGACGTCACCAGAAAGCAGGTAAGTGATTGGTTGGTGAGTATTTCTCTCTTTTTAAACTTTAACTCTGTGGTTTATAGTTTCTAAAGTCTCTGAGGTGTAGCGGGGACTGTTTATAAACCAGGGCCCTTAAATATACTATTTAACTGAAGTGTAATTGGTGGGATTGATTTGATTTAATTTGTTGGTAAATTTTATAAGTTGGTAAGTTCAATTAAATAGAGGTGTGATAGTCATCATCTAGAATCGGGGCAGAGGGTATTTAAAAATAATATTAATAAATTTAATTAATTACATAGAATGGGAGAGCAGGTGATGTGTTACTGCTGCAATATGTGGGAGCTGGTGGACACCATTGATGCTCACGGTGATCACATTTGCAGTAAGTGCTGGCCGCTCGAGGAACTCCGGCTCCATGTTGAAGAGCTGGAGTCCGAGCTTCAAACACTGCGACACATCAGGGAGGGGGAGAGTTACCTGGACTCTGTGTTCCAGGAAGTAGTCACACCAATTAGATTAACTAATTCAGATGTATTCCGTGGTCAGGGACAGGAGCGTGTGACTATGAGTGAGGCAGCTACGGGGATCCAGGAGGTAGTGTTGGAGGAGCTGCAACCCTTGCTCTTGTCCAACAGGTTCAAGGCTCTTACTCCGTGAGGACGGGAACGGGGACTGCAGGGAGGATGAGCAACCTGGCCACAGCACCGTGGAACGAGGGGCCATTCAAGTGGGGGGAGTAAAAAGAAATGTTGTAGTGATAGGGGATAGTATCATAAGGGGGATAGATAGGGTTCTTTGCAGCCGAGAGCGAGTCCCAAAGATTGTGTTGCCTGCCCGGTGCCAGGGTTAAGGACATCTCCTCTGGGCTGGAGAGAAACTTGGAGTGGGAGGGGGAGGATCCAGTTGTCGTGGTCCATGTTGGTACCAACGACATAGATAGGACAAGGAAAGAGGTTCTGCTGAGGGAGTATGAGCAGCTAGGGGCCAAATTAAAAAGCAGAACCACAAGGGTAATAATCTCTGGATTACTACCTGAGCCACGAGCAATTTTGGCTAGGGTAAATAAAATCAGAGAGTTAAATGCGTGGCTCAAAGACTGGTGTGGGAGAAATGGGTTTTGCTTCTTGGGACACTGGCACCAGTACTGGGACAGGAGAAAGCTGTTCCATTGGGACGGACTTCACTTGGCCAGTGCTGGGACTAGAATCCTGGCGAATCGAATAACTAGGGCTGTAGACAGGGCTTTAAACTAATTAGTGGGGGGGAGGTTTCAAGAGAGCGAAAAATAAAAATGTCAGCAGAGAAGGCAATAGAGCAAAGTAGCAGTGGGGAAATTAAAAACCAGAGCGTGTCAGGAAGGGACAGAATACATAAAGCTAAAGGTAAAGTAGTAAAGGGGGTAAAAGCAGGAATAAATTGTCACAAAACATATTTTAAAGTTCTTTATCTGAATGCACGCAGCATTCGTAACAAAATAGACGAGTTGACGGTACAAATAACTACACATGGGTATGATCTGGTGGCCATTACAGAAACGTGGCTGCGAGGTGACCATGACTGGGAACTAAACATCCAGGGGTATTTGACTATTAGGAAGGACAGACAGGAAGGAAAGGGAGGTGGGGTGGCTATGTTAATAAAAGCTGGAATCACTGCAATAGTGAGAAATGATATTGGGTCAAAGGATCAGGATAGTGAAACAGTTTGGGTGGAGATAAGGAATAATAAGGGGAAAAAGTCACGAATGGGCGTAGTCTATAGGCCTCCTAACAGTTGCAACTCTATTGGTCGGAGTATAAATCAGGAAATAGTTGGGGCTTGTAATAAGGGAACAGCTATAATCATGGGAGATTTTAACTTTCATATTGACTGGACAAATCAAATTGGGCAGGGCAGCCTTGAGGAAGAGTTCATAGAGTGCATTAGGGACGGGTTCCTTGAGCAGTATGTTAATGAACCAACCAGGGGGCAGGCAATCTTAGATCTGGTCCTGTTTAATGAGACAGGATTAATAAAAAATGTCCCAGTAAAGGATCCCCTTGGAATGAGTGACCATAACATGGTTGAATTCCAAATTCAGTTGGAGGGTGAGAGAGTTGGATCTCAAACCAGCGTACTAAGCTTAAATAAAGGAGACTATGAAGGTATGAGAGCAGAGTTGACTAAAGTGGACTGGGAAAATAGATTAAGGTGTAAGACGGTACATGAGCAGTGGTGTACATTCAAGGAGATATTTCACAACTTTCAAGAAAAATATATTCCACTGAGGAAAAAGGGGCGTAAAAGAAAAGACAGCCATCCGTGGCTAAGTAAAGTAATAAAGGACAGTATCTGACTGAAAACAAGGGCATATAAAGTAGCCAAATCTAGTGGAAGGATAGAAGATTGGGAAGCATTTAAAAGCCAGCAAAGAATAACTAAAAGATTAATTAAGAAAGG
The DNA here is from genome assembly GCF_052327205.1 of Somniosus microcephalus. Classification (NCBI taxonomy): domain Eukaryota; kingdom Metazoa; phylum Chordata; class Chondrichthyes; order Squaliformes; family Somniosidae; genus Somniosus; species Somniosus microcephalus. The sequence goes on from NC_140991.1 coordinate 139,481,502, forward strand.
GAAGATAGATTATGCAAGTAAACTAGCAAAAAATATAAAAACAGATAGCAAGAGTTTCTACAGTTATATAAAAAGAAAAAGGGTGGCTAAAGCGAATGTTGGTCCCTTAGAGGACGAGACCGGGAAATTAGTAGTGGGGAACATGGAGATGGCAAATACGCTGAACAAATATTTTGTATCTGTCTTTACAGTAGAGGACACTAAAAATATCCCAACACTGGACAAACAGGGGGCTATAGGGGGGAGGAGCTAAACACGATTAAAATCACTAAGGAGATGGTACTCGGTAAGATAATGGGACTTAAGGTGGATAAATCCCCTGGACCTGATGGCTTACATCCTAGGGTCTTGAGAGAAGTAGCGGTAGGGATTGCGGATGCATTGGTGGTAATTTTCCAAAACTCCCTGGATTCAGGAAAGGTCCCAGCAGATTGGAAAACTGCTAATGTAACGCCCTTATTTAAAAAGGGAGTTAGATAGAAGGCGGGAAACTATAGACCGGTTAGCCTAACATCTGTGGTTGGTAAAATGTTGGAGTCCATTATTAAGGAAGCAGTAACAGGACATTTGGATAAGCATAATTTAATCGGACAGAGTCAGCATGGTTTTATGAAGGAGAAGTCATGTTTGACAAATTTGCTCGAATTCTTTGAGGACGTAACAAACAGGGTGGATAAAGGGGAACCAGTGGATGTGGTGTATTTGGACTTCCAAAAGGCATTTGACAAGGTGCCGCACACAAGATAAAAAATCACGGGATTGGGGGTAATATACTGGCATGGGTGGAAGATTGGCTATCTAACAGAAAACAGAGAGTGGGGATAAATGGTTCATTCTCGGGTTGGCAATCAGTAACTAGTGGTGTTCCGCAGGGGTCAGTGCTGGGACCCCAACTCTTTACAATCTCTCTTAACGATTTGGAGGAGGGGACCAAGTGCAACGTATCCAAGTTTGCCAACGATACAAAGATGGGAGGGAAAGCAGTGAGTGAGGAGGACATAAAAAAACCTGCAAAAGGACATAGGCAGGCTAAGTGAGTGGGCAGAAATTTGGCAGATGGAATATAATGTTGGAAAGTGTGAGGTTATGCACTTTGGCAGAAAAAATCAAAGAGCAAGTTATTATCTAAATGGAAAGAAACTGCAAAGTGCTACAGTACAAAGGGATCTGGGGGTCCTGGTGCATGAAACACAGAAGGTTAGTATGCAGGTACAGCAGGTGATCAGGAAGGCCAATGGAATCTTGGCTTTTATTGCAAGGGGGATGGAGTATAAAAGCAGGGAAGTCTTGCTTCAGTTATACAGGGTACTGGTGAGGCCACACCTGGAATACTGCGTACAGTTTTGGTTTCCATATTTAAGAAAAGATATACTTGCTCTCGAGGCGGTTCAGAGAAGGTTCACTCGGTTGATTCCGGAGATGAGGGGGTTGACTTATGAGGAAAGGTTGAGTAGGTTGGGCCTCTACTCATTGGAATTCAGAAGAATGAGAGGCGATCTTATCGAAACATATAAGATTGTGAGGGGGCTTGATCGGGTGGATGCGGGGAGGATGTTTCCACTGATGGGGGAGACTAGAACTAGGGGGCATAATCTTAGAATAAGGGGTTGCCGTTTCAAAACTGAGATGAGGAGAAGCTTCTTCACTCAGAGGGTAGTAAATCTATGGAATTTGCTACCCCAGAGAGCTGTGGAAGCTGCGACTTTAAATAAATTTAAAACGGAGGTAGACAGTTTCCTAGCTGATAAGGGAATTAGGGGTTACGGGGAGAGAGCAGGGAAGTGGACGTGAGTCTAGGTTCAGATCAGCCATGATCCTATTGAATGGCGGAGCAGGCCCGAGGGGCCGTATGGCCTACTCCTGCTCCTATTTCTTATGTTCTTATAAATGGTAAAGAACACTCATTATCAGATTCCAGGAATAATTATTATCTGATATAAATGCTCCTTTGGCTGGCAGCTCACACATGGATGTCTAAGTTGCCTAATTTATCATTTCAACATATTTCCTTGCCATCTTAAAGTTATGCTAATACTGCAGCTCACTGATTCATAGGCTGTCTTATAGTACATTCATGTCAGTAGCTGATGAGTCAAACTATGTTTTCATTAGAATTTCTTCTGCTATATCCGAAACAAAATTGTACACTACCTAAAAAAACTAAATATTTTAAACACGATAGACTCAACTCCACTTTTAATCCAATCATACAAAGTAACATACCACTAATATATTCGAATAAAGTAAGGTGATTATACAATACAAAAATGTTATGCTTTATTAGAATTTGAAACATACTAGCCTAGATTTCAAATAGATTACAACTAGATGTTTCGCTAGCCATTGTAATTTTTTTTAAGATACAGTGAATTATTTGAACTGAACTACACCCAAGAATAACTGGGGGAGATGGGGGCAAGCTTTGAATTAATCAGCTAAAATGAAATTGCACATTTTTAATTGATGTTTTTCACAGAATCTAGGTTCTTGATCCATCAATAAAAAATTGTTTTCGGTTGTTCAGTACCTGGTAGAATTTACTATTCATGCAACGTTCCTAAAATATTAGGGCCTAGAAATTCAGTATAGCCACGTTCGGGGCGCTAAAGTCGGGCAGCCGCTAAAGTTCGCGCCACCTTCGCCGATATTCAGTCGCATCGCCCCAAGAGGTTGCTGCTGCGCTAAAACAGGCGATGCACGACTATCATTAGGCGCTAAGCCGGCGGTCCGGGGCGATACCCCCAAGGGCGGGCGCAGCGCAGGTGCGGCGAGTTGCTGATTGACGGCAGACACTCTGGCGCCGGTCAGCTCTTAAAGGGGGAGGGTGGACTTGTCTGGCTGCCATGCCCTGCGCACTGCAGCCCTGAAGCAAGGCCTGACCAATGCTGGTTCATCAGTTCTACGCCCTGGACCATGGTGAAGCCCGCTATTCTTCCAAATCCCATTGTACGCTCTTGCTGCTTGTCCAGGGTCATGGGGAAGGAGATGTACTGACGTCTCCTTCTGAAAAGGGCATTGTTCACCTGTTGGATGCAGCAATGTACCGCGAACTGGGAAATGTTGGCAATGTCCCCAGTAGCGGATTGGAAGGAGCCGGTGGCATAGAAGTTGAGAGCCACCGTCACCTTCACTGCCACCGACAGAGACGTCCTGCTCCTCAGCTGTGGCTGCAGATCTCTGCGAAGCAGGTGGCAGATCTCAGTGACCACCTCCCTTCTGAATCGCAGCCTCCGAACACACTGCTCCTCAGACATGTTCAGATATGAGAACTGCTGGCGGTATACCCTGGGTGGGTAAGGCCTCCTGTGCCGACACCTGTTGGCCCTTCTCCGTCTGGCCATGACTGGCGCTCTCTCACGGCGTCTCTGATCCCTTTGAATGCAATGCAGAAAGCCAACGTTTCCACCCATTGTAGCCCCCATTACAGTATATGTGGCGACTCAAGGCTATGGCACTGAAAGTGAAATCCAAGTGCAAAGCTCTGGCCTGAAGCCAGAAGTACCTGTGCGAGCGCTGAGTCAAAGCAGAAAGCTCTCTGCCTTTGTCTCTCACACAGAAGGATTGGCACAAAATGGCTGTCACTTATAATGCAGAAGGAGTCCCCTTTAAATAGCGCCCCCCGCACCCCGCAGCAACTGGGAACCGTTCCACTCTACCAGTCGCTGGGGGCGCCAGGCGCAAAGAAGGGCGGCGCCACTGAAGTTCCGGTTTGGGGCGCACAAAGGGCGTTGCACGATGAAATGACGTCAGGATCTGCGCACGCAGCTGAGCGCGCGCAAAGACTTTGCGCCGACGCTAAATCTCTAGTGAAGTTGGGGAGAGGCGCAGATCGCGCTGCGCCCGGCCGCTAGCCGCCTAGCGCCCAACATCTCCTCCTCCTAAGGCGCTACCAGCTGGCGCAAGCAACTGAATTTCTAGGCCTAGATCTCCTTGGGAAATGCCCGAAATTTACGTTTGGATTAGGAGCGCTGTGGGAGTCAGGGACTCCAGGTTGCGGCCTTGGCTTGGTGGTAGCACTCTCACCTCTAAGTCAGAAGGTCATGGGTTCAAGGCTCACTCTACCGACTAGAGCACATAATCTAGGTTGGCACTTCAGTGCAGTACTGAAGGAGTGCTGCACTATCAGAGGCGTTGTCTTTCGGATGAGATGTTAAACCCTCTCAGGTGGACGTAAAAGTTTTTATGGCACTATTCGAGGAAGAGCATGGGAATTCTCCCAGAGTCCTGGCCACCATTTATTCGTCAACTAAAACGTCAAACAGATAGTCTGGTCATTTATTTCATTGCTGTTTCTGGGACATTGCTGTGCATAAATTGGCTGAGGTGTTTCCTATATTTCAACAATAACTACACTTCAAAAGTACTTAATTGGCTGTAAAGCAGTTTGGGATGTCCTGAGGTTGTGAAAAGCACTATATAAATGCAAATTCTTCCTTTCTATAGACAGCTGAAGGCATGGCTGAAAGTTGTGGGGTAAAGCGAGTAGGGGTGCACAAGAAGCCAGAGCTGAAGAAACAGAGATCTCAGAGGGTGTAGGGCTGGATGAGGTTAGAGAGGTAGGAAGGGGTGAGGCCATGAAGGGACTTGAAGACAAGGATGAGAATTTTAAACTGGAGGCGTTTGGGGGATTGGGAGCCAATGTAGGTCAGTAAGCACAGGTGTGAAGGGTAAGCGGGTCGTGGTGCAGGTTAGGATACAGGCAGCAACATTTTAGATGAGTTGAAGTTTATGGAAGATGGAGGATGGGAGGCCAAGCAGGAGAGCACTGGAATAATCGAGTCGACAGGCAACAAAGGCAGGGATGAAGATTTCGGCAGCAGATAGGCTGAGGCAGGGGCAGGGGCAGAGATAGGCGATGTTACGGAGGTGGAGGAAGTAGGCAGTCTTTGTGATGGAGAGATATGGATCTGCAAACTTTAGGGGACTTGCATCCTGTTCATTCAGCGATCAGCCAGACCACCAAAGGGAACTTGCATCCTAATCCAGGAATTTATCTGGCAGAAGGGTTACTGACTAAAGATATTGTCCCAGGTCAAAATAGGTTACTGTGACTATCATTGTGATGCTAACCAAGTAAATGAGTTTTGATTAATATATTTGTTGAAACTAAATAAATAATTCACCTAATAAGACAGTGTGGTCTGGTGTGATTGTCTGTGTCCCAACGAGAATCACAGCTGGGTGCTGGACTCTCAAGAACTGATATTATAATTTTTACCATTTCACACCCTTGATGTATATGTACAGTCGGCATAGATTTCCTTTACATCAAGAGACATTAAATTATTTATAAGTATATTCCTTTCAGAGATTTGGGTGTTCTCGTGCAAGAAACACAGAAAGCTAGCATGCAGGTACAGCAAGCAATAAGGAAGGTAAATGGCATGTTAGCCTTTATTGCAAGGGGGTTGGAGTTTAAGAGTAAGGAAGTCTTGCTACAATTGTACAAGGCCTTGGTGAGACCACAGCTGGAGTACTATGCACAGTTTTGGTCTCCTTATCTAAGGAAGGATATACTTACCATAGAGGCGGTGCAATGAAGGTTCACTAGATTGATTCCTGGCATGAGAGGGCTGTCCTATGATGAGAGATTGTGTAGAATGGGCCTATACTCTCTGGAGTTTAGAAGAATGAGAGGTGATCTTATTGAAACATACAAGATTCTGAAGGGGATTGACAGGGTAGATGCCGAGAGGTTGTTTCCCCTGGCTGGAGTGTCTAGAACTAGGGGCATAGTCTCAGGATAAGGGGTAGGCCATTTAAGACTGGGATGAGGAAGAATTTCTTCACTCAGAGGGTTGTTAATCTTTGAAATTCTCTGCCCCAAAGGGCTGTGGATGCTGAGTCTTTTGAGTATATTCAAGGCTGAGATAGATAGATTTTTGGACTCTAGGGGAATCAAGGGATATGGAGATCAGGCAGGAAAGTGGAGTTGAGTTCAAAAATCAGCCATGATCTTATTGAATGATGGAGCAGGCTCAAGGGGCCATATGGCCTATCCTGCTCCTATTTCTTATGTTCTTAAAACTATGTCAGCATTCAAGATTAGATTGGATGAAGGAAATGTGGTGCAAGGGATATGGGAACACGACAGGTAAATAAATGTGATTCGAACTATTTGCTCTTTTGACCCCTCCACTGCTTCTGTGTTGTCACGTTGCTTATCCGACTTCCAGTACTGGATGAGGACAATTTCCTCAAATTAAGCATTGGGATGACCAAAGCCATTGACTTCACTCCCCGCCACAAACTCCGTTCCCTAGCTGCCAATTCCATCCCACTCCCTGGCCACTGTCTCAGGCTGAACCAGATTGTTCACAACCTTGGCATCCTATTTGATTCGGAACAGAACTTCCGACCCCATATCCTCTCCATCACTAAAACTGCCTACTTCCACCTACGAATATCTCCCGTCTTCCGCCTCTGCTTCAGCCCATCTGCCGCTGAAACCCTCATCTATACTTTTGTTACCTCCAGACTCGACGATGCCAATGCTCGCCTGGCCGGCCTCTAGTCTACCACCCTCCATAAACTTGAGCTCACCTGAAACTCTGCTGCCTGTGTCCTAACTCACACCAAGTTCCATTCACTCATCGTTGACCTACATTGACTCCCGGTCCACCAATGCCTCAAATTTTAATTCTCATCCTTGTGTTCAATTTTCTCCGTGGCCCTGCCCCTCCCGATCTCTGTAACCACCTCCAGCTCTACAATATTCTGAGAACTCCAATTTTGGCCTCTTATGCATCCCAGACTCCCTTTGCCCCCATCACTGGTCTTGAACCGTTGCAGTCCGTGTGGTGAAGGTACTCCCACAGTGCTGTTAAGGAAGGAGTTCCAGGATTTTGACCCAGCGACGATGAAGGAACGGTCATATATTTCCAAGTTAGGATGGTGTGCGACTTGGAGGGGAATTTGGAGGTGATGGTGTTCCCATGCGCCTGCTGCCCTTGTCCTTCTAGGTAGTAGAGGTCCCGGGTTTGGGAGGTGCAGTCGAAGAAGACGTGTAGATGGTACACACTGCAGCCATGGTGCGCCGGTGGTGGAGGGAATGAATGGCACCCCATCCACCACCTTAAAACAATCAAGCAGGCTGCTTTGTCCTGGATGGTGTCGAACTTCTTGAGTGTTGTTGGAGCTGCACTCATCCAGGAAAGTGGAGAGTAGTCCATCACACTCCTGACTTGTGCCTTGTAGATGGTAGAAAGGCTTTGGGGAGTCAGGAGGCGAGTCACTCACCGCAGAATACCCAGCCTCTGACCTGCTCTTGTAGCTACAGTATTTATTGTGGCTGGTCCAGTTAAGTTTCTGGTCAATGGTGACCCCCAGGATGTTGATGGTGGGAGTTTCGGTGATGGTAATCCCATTGAATGTCAAGGGGAGGTGGCTAAACTCTCTCTTATTGGAGATGGTCAATGCCTGGCATGTGTGTGGCGCGAATGTAGATAGAGAGAAACTGTTCCCTATGGTGGAAGGGTCGAGAACCAGTGGATGCAGATTTAAGGTGATTAGCTGAAGAACCAAAGGCGGCATGAGGAAAAAAAATTTACGCAGCGAGTGGTTATGATCTGGAAGGCACTGCCTGAAAGGGTGGTGGAGGTAGATTCAATCGTGGCTTTCAAAAGGGATTTGGATAAGTACCTGAAGGAAAAAAATTTACTGGGCTACGGGGAAAGGGCGGGGGAGTGGGACTAGCTGAAGTGCTCATGCAGAGAGCCAGCACGGGCTCGACGAGCCGAACGGCCTCTTTCTGTGCTGTAGCCATTCTATGATTATGTGCAAGCCAACAAGGTTAATAAAAACAAAAATATGGCTAAAAAAAGCATGAGAATTGTTTGAAAATAGAACAGCCCGATTTTGTGTTGAGAATAACGGTGAGGCTAACAGCGCTCACTATTATGGAGTAAAACGTGGAATTCCAGAAGTTACCCTGCTCCTCTACAGGCTGCGCTATAACAGTGCCGTGCCTATTGACTCGGCATTGAATCAATGTAAGGGCATGAAGTTACCCACTACATATGGCAGAAAAAGTTAGGGCTGGTGCATTCAGCTTTAAGTGAATTTTTAATGGGGTGATAAATCATAATTATTGCCAAATAACATCTCTGGCCCATAAAAAGTGTGGAGTTTCATTCCTTCAGAATTTAATTAGTATTGGAGATTTAAAAGATTAATTTTTTTTTACTTTTTCTGTCTGTCTCATTTATCTGCCTCTCTTAATCCCATCTTTCTTTCCCAATCTTTATTTCGTTTTTTGTACATGATTTAAATCTAATTTATACTTCCTGGTGCGTCACACTGAGGATCCTTCAATCTGATTGGTTGAAGAGCCTCGCTGCTCACACATGCCACAGATCCCCTGTGAAGAGCGCCATGCTGGATCGGATGCCCGATGACAGCAAGCCTCCTCTAAAAAGGCCACTAAAACTCTGTGGGCAGTTGTCAGCACAGTGAACATCAAGTGCCATTCCTTCACCACTGACCACAAAATCCGGGCCGACATTTACTGAATGAAGGTAATGGTACCAAATATCAGTAAGGGCGTATCCCAGTGGAAGTGCCAGAATATGCTCATGCGGGACCTCCATTGTTGCCCCATCAAAGTTTCCGGCGTCAGGGGAACGTCCCTTAATTTGAATTGGAACAGCAGATACCCACATCACGAGGAGCTCCCACTTGCCAAAGAGGCCACAAATTGCAATGGAACAGTTGCTGCCTGGGAAGGAGAGGGTCCCTTTAGCTGTCCCCATACAATACAATTCACAGGCCATGGCTACAATCCCAGTCTGGACCCCCTGATGTGGCCAACTTCCGCCACTGGTCGGCATTGTTCGCCTGGTCTCACCAGATCAGTAAAACTAAATATAACAAAGGATCAGTCTCTTACAATGCTGGGGGAAATCCAGATGCAAGGCCAAGACCAATGTTCCTTTTAAGCTGTGCGGCCGCTCGCTGCCTTTTCAATGGGAAAACCACGCAAGTCCGGTATTTTGAATGGGCTGTGCAGCAACTTAAAGGGGCTGCACACCCAAAAAAAATGAACAGGAACATTGGCCGAGATCCAGCCTAATTTCCAGCCTACCCTGTGCACGCCCACAGATTTTCAGCCTCAATGTGTTTGACATCATACATTTTCAATCAGAATTACACCTAGTGCCTCAGACTACACTGAGGAATAAAAGTGAAAATTCATAAAATTCTTTCATACTAGGGCTACCACTGAAAACGCTAAGAGTTATTTGTCAGAATTTCTATTTTTGGGCCAAGGCTGTCTTGCCCTTATTCAGTATCATAAGGCGCAGGGATAAAGTATAATGGAGATTCTGATTGGGGTTCTCTCATTGTAAAAGACTGACTTCTTTCCAACTAGATAGGAAGAAGACTGTCCAGCATAATGAAAAAATAAATGGGTCAGATAATCGCTGTGTGAATAGCCAGACGCAATTTAGTTAAATTTGAGACCTTTTGGCACCATCACTCAAAAATGGTGCTCAGCATTTCCAATTAATCTGCTCCATTTTCTGTTTAAAGACAAACGGGAAAGCTAATTGTGTAACATATACATGTAGGGCAGGTCCGACGGATCGTATATATGTGTGTGTCTATCATATATATACATATATAAACACACATATATCTATCCAAGTACACATACATATATACAGTCAGTGCTAGGAACAAATGACGAGAAGTCAGTAGGAAACATAGACATAGAAACATAGAAGATAGGAGCAGGAGTAGGCCATTCAGCCCTTCGAGCCTGCTCCGCCATTCAATGAGATCATGGCTGATCATCCAAATTCAGTACCCTGTCCCTGCCTTCTCCCCATATCCCTTGATCCCTTTAGCCTTAAGAAATATATCCAACTCTTTCTTGAATATACTTAATGAACTGGCCTCCACCGCCCTCTGTGGCAGAGAATTCCACAGGTTCACCACTCTCTGGGTGAAGAAATTCCTCCTCATTTCAGTCATAAATGGCTTACCCCTTACCCTTAGACTATGACCGCTGGTTCTGGACTCCCCGGCCATCAGAAACATCCTTCCTGCATCTAGTCTGTCCAGGCCTGACAGAATTTTATAGGTTTCGATGAGATCCCCTCTCAATCTTCTAAACTCCAGTGAGTATAAGCCCAATCGACACAATCTCTCCTCATACGTCATTCCTGCCATCCCAGGTATCATCCTGGTGAATCTTCGCTGCACTCCTTCCATGGCACGAACGTCCTTCCTCAGGTAAGGCGACCAAAACTGCACACAATACTCAAGGTGTGGTCTCACCAAGGCCCTGTACAACTGCAGCAAGACATCCTTGTTCTTGTACTCGAGCCCTCTTGCTACGAAGGCCAACATACCATTTGCCTTCTTAACCGCCTGCTGCACCTGCATGCTTACCTTCAGTGACTGGTGCACAAGAACACCCAGGTCTCTTTGCACTTCCCCTTCTCCCAATCTATTGCCATTCAAATAATAATCTGCCTTCCTGTTTTTGCCACCAAAGTGGATAACCTCACATTTATCCACATTATAGTGCATTTGCCATGTTTCTGCCCAATCACCCAACCTGTCCAAATCGTACTGGAGTTTCACGACATCCTCCTCACAGCATACCCTCCTACCCAGCTTTGTATCGTTTGCAAATTTGGAGATATTACATCCCATTCCCTCGTCCAGATCATTAATATATATTGTGAACAGCTGGGGTCCTAGGACCGATCCTTGCGGTACCCCACTAGTCACTGCCTGCCACTCGGAAAATGACCCGTTTATTCCAACTCTTTGCTTTCTGTCCGCCAACCAGTTCTCTATCCAAGTAAATACCTTGCCCCCAATCCCATGTGCCTTAATTTTGCACGCTAATCTCTTATGCGGGACCTTATCGAAAGCCTTCTGAAAATCCAAATACACCACATCCACTGGTTCTCCCTTATCTATTTTACCAGTTACATCCTCAAAAAATTCCAGTAGATTAGTCAAGCATGATTTACCTTTTGTAAATCCATGTTGACTTTGTCCGATCCAGTCACTGCTTTCCAAGTGCTCTGCTATTACATCTTTTATAATGGACTCTAGCATTTTCCCCACTACTGATGTCAAGCTTACCGGTCTATAATTCCCCGCCTTTTTTCTACCACCTTTTTTGAATAGTGGGGTAACATTAGCTACCCGCCAATCCATGGGTACCGTTCCAGAGTCTATCGAGTTCTGGAAGATGACCAGCAATGCATGTACTATTTCTAGGGCCACTTCCTTAAGTACCCTGGGATGTAGATTATCAGGCCCTGGGGATTTATCGGCCTTCAGTCCCATCAATTTTCCTAACACCATTTCCCTACAAATACTGATTTTTTTCAGTTCCACCCTTTCGTCAGCCCCTATGTTCCCCGGCATCTCTGGGAGGTTATTTGTGTCCTCCTTTGTGAAGACAGAACCAAAATATGTATTTAGTTGGTCTGCCATTTCTTTGTTCCCCATTATAAATTCCCGCGATTCTGACTGCAAGGGACCTACGCTTGACTTCACCAATCCTTTTCTCTTCACATATCTATAAAAGCTTTTACAGTCCGTTTTTATGTTCCCTGCAAGCTTCCTCTCATGTTCTATTTTCCCTTTCTTAATTAATCCCTTTGTCCTCCTTTGTTGAATCCTAAACTGCTCCCAATCATCAGGATTATTGCTTTTTCTGGTCAAATTATATGCCCTCTCCTTGGACCTTATGCTATCCCTAATTTCCCTTGTTAGCCACGGTTGGGTCACCTTTTTTGTTTTATTTTTATGCCAAACTGGGGTGAACAAATTTTGTAGTTCATCCATTCGGTCTTTGAATGTTTGCCATTGCCTATCCACCGTCAACCCTTTGAGTGCCATTCCCCACTCAATCCTACCCAACTCGCTCCTCAGACCATCGTAGTTTCCTTTATTTAAATTGAGGACCCTAGTCTCCGAGTCAACTACTTCATTCTCCATCTTAATGAAGAATTCGATCATATTATGATCGCTCCGACCCAAGGGGCCTCGTACAACAAGATTGTTAATTAATCCTTTCTCGTTACATAATACCGAGTCTAAGATGGCCTGATCTCTGGTTGGTTCCTCGACATATTGGTCCAGGAAACCATCCCGTAAACACTCCAGGAATTCCTCCTCCACAGTATTGTTACTAATTTGGTTGGCCCAATCTATATGTAGATTAAAGTCACCCATGATGACTGCTGTGCCCTTATTGCACGCTTCTTTAATTTCCCTTTTAATGCCATCCCCAACCTCCACCTTACTGTTTGGAGGTCTATAAAACTAAAGGAAGTGGTCTGGCAGTGAAACAGGGACCCCAGAATTTTGGCCCTGCATCCAATATAATGAGTGTAAAAATTTGCAGCTCTTAGCAAAAAAAACTGGAGACCATTACCCCACAGTGTAAGAGCTTCCTTCGATATGAAACTCAGTACTGGAAAATTCCCTCGCGTGCGTCAGCGGGAGAAATCTCGGCGGGAATCGTGGAGCTGCGACTATAAAAAAGCCCCAGAGGCTCAGGTAGGCCTCAGTGCGTCAGCGGGAGAAATCTTGGCGGGAATCATCTTGGCGGGAATCACAGAGCGGCGACTAGAAAAAGGCCCCAGAGGCTCAGGTAGGTCGCAGTGCGGGGGCGGCGGGAGAAATCTCGGCGGCGGAGCGACTATAAAACGGCCCCAGAGGGTCAGGTAGGCATACCAATCTCCAATCTCAGAGGGAGAGAAGTAAAAAGTAATCGAAGTGTGACGTCACCAGAAAGCAGGTAAGTACTTGGTTGGTGAGTATTTCTCTCTTTAGAAACTATAAACCACAGAGTTAAAGCTTATAAAGTCTCTGTGGTGTAGCAGGGACTGTTTATAAACCAGGGCCCTTAAATATACTATTTAACTGTAGTGTAATTGGTGGGATTGATTTGATCTAATTTAATTGCAATTAATTAAAGGGTAAGTCATGGCAGGAGAGCCCGGTGCCGTGGTATGCTCCTCCTGCGCTTTGTGGGAACTCAGGGACACTTCCTGTGTCCCTGACAACTATGTGTGCAGGAAGTGTGTCCAGCTGCAGCTACTGGCAGACCACATTGCGGCGCTGGAGCTGCGATTGGATTCATACTGGACCATTCGCGAGGCTGAGGACATCGTGAATAGCACGTTTAATCAGTTGGTCACACCGCAGGCAAAGGTTGGGCAGGCAGAAAGGGAATGGTTGACCAACAGACAGAGTACTAGGCACAGGCAGGTAGTGCAGGGGTCCCCTGTAGACATCCCCCTCTCAAACAGATACACCACTTTGAGTACTGTTGGGGGGGATGGCTTATCAGAGGAAGGCAGCAGCAGCCAACCTCCTGGCGCCAGGGGTGACTCTGCTGCACAGGACGGGAGGAAAAAGAGGGGTAGAGCTATAGTAATAGGGGATTCTATTGTAAGGGGAATAGATAGGCATTTCTGCGGCCGCAAATGAGACTCCAGGATGGTGTGCTGCCTCCCTGGTGCAAAGGTCAAGGATGTCTCAGAGCGGCTGCAGAACATCTTGGAAGGGGAGGGTGAACAGCCAGTTGTGGTGGTGCATATAGGTACCAACGATGTAGGTAAAATGTGGGATGAGGTCCTAAAAGCTGAATATAGGGAGTTAGGAGGTAAGTTAAAAAATAGGACCTCAAAGGTAGTAATCTCAGGATTGCTACCAGTGCCACGTGCTAGTCAGAGTAGAAATAGAAGGATATTTCAGCTGAATATGTGGCTAGAGGAACGGTGCAAGGGGGAGGGATTCAAATTCCTGGGACATTGGAACTGGTTCTGGGGGAGGTGGGACCAGTTCAAACCAGACGGTTTGCACCTGGGCAGGGCCGGGACCGATGTCCTAGGGGGAGCATTTGCAAATGCTCTTGGGGGAGGGTTTAAACTAAAATGGCAGGGGGTTGGGAACCTGAGCAGGGGGCAGAGGAAAGGGAAACGAGGATAAAAGCAAAAGATAGGAAGGAGAAAAACAAAAGTGGCAGTCAGAGAAATCAACGGTTTAAATCAAACATGGCCACAGTAAATAATAATTCTAATAGGTCTAAGAGCATTAAAAAAACAAGCCTGAAGGCTTTGTGTCTTAATACGAGGAGCATTCGTAATAAGGTGGATGAATTAGCTGCGCAAATAGAGGTAAACGAATATGGTTTAATTGGGATTACGGAAACATGGCTCCAGGGTGGCCAAGGCTGGGAACTCAACATCCAGGGGTATTCAATATTCAGGAAAGATAGGCAAAAAGGAAAGGGAGGTGGGGTAGCATTGCTGGTTAAAGAAGGGATTAACACAATTGTAAGGAAGGATATTAGCTCTGATGATGTGGAATCTGTATGGGTAGAACTGATAAATACCAAGGGGCAGAAAACGTTAGTGGGAGTGGTATATAGACCTCCAAACAGTAATGCGGAGGTTGGGGATGTCATTAAAAGGGAAATTAGAGAAGCGTGCAATAAGGGCACAGCAGTCATCATGGGTGACTTTAATCTACATATAGATTGGGCTAACCAAATTAGTAACAATACTGTGGAGGAGGAATTCCTGGAGTGTTTACGGGATGGTTTCCTGGACCAATATGTCGAGGAACCAACCAGAGATCAGGCCATCTTAGACTCGGTATTATGTAACGAGAAAGGATTAATTAGCAATAACAACAGAAAATGCTGGAAAAACTCAGCAGGTCAGGCAACATCCGTGGAGAGAAATTTGAGTTGACGTTTCGGGTTGGACCCTTCTTCAAAACTGGAAAGAAAAGAAACTAGATCGGAGGCAGGGCTGCGATCGGACAAAAGAATAAAAGAAACAAAAGAAAAGTAATGAAGATGAACAAGGTTGAAGAGCCAAACGGAGATCCCGTCGAAGAGAAGAGCAGAACTTCTTCAAGGTAGGCATTCCTAGAAGAGGTGTGGCAGCGAACCAAACACTAGTACGATAGCAAAATACTGCAGATGTTGGAAATCCGAAATAACAACAATCTTGTTGTACGAGGCCCCTTGGGTCGGAGCGATCATAATATGATAGAATTCTTCATTAAGATGGAGAATGAAGTAGTCGACTCAGAGGCTAGTGTCCTAAATTTAAATAAAGGAAACTACAATGGTCTGAGGCGCGAGTTGGGTAGGATTGATTGGGAAATGTCACTCAAAGGGTTGACGGTGGATAGGCAATGGCAAACATTCAAAGACCGCATGGATAAACTACAGAATTTGTTCATCCCTGTTTGGCATAAAAATAAAACAAAAAAGGTGACTCAACCGTGGCTAACAAGGGAAATTAGGGATAGCATAAGATCCAAGGAGAGGACATATAACTTGGCCAGAAAAAGCAGAAAAGCTGAGGATTGGGAGCAATTTAGGATTCAACAAAGGAGGACAAAGGGATTAATTAAGAAAGGGAAAATAGAATATGAGAGTAAGCTTGTAGGGAACATAAAAACTGACTGTAAAAGCTTTTATAGATATGTGAAGAGAAAAAGATTGGTGAAGTCAAGCGTAGGTCCCTTGCAGTCAGAATCAGGGGAATTTATAATGGGGAACAAAGAAATGGCAGACCAATTAAATACATATTTTGGTTCTGTCTTCACAAAGGAGGACACAAATAACCTCCCAGAGATGTCGGGGAACATAGGGTCTGATGAAAGGGAGGAACTGAAAGAAATCAGTATTTGTAGGGAAATGGTGTTAGGGAAATTGATGGGATTGAAGGCCGATAAATCCTCAGGGCCTGATAATCTACATCCTAGGGTGCTTAAGGAAGTGGCCCTAGAAATAGTTGATGCTTTGCTGATCATCTTCCAGCATTCGATGGAATCTGGAACAGTACCCATGGATTGGAGGGTAGCTAATGTTACCCCACTATTCAAAAAAGGTGGTAGAGAGAAAACAGGGGAATTACAGACCGGTAAGCCTGACATCGGTAGTGGGGAAAATGCTAGAGTCCATTATAAAAGATGTAATAGCAGAGCACTTGGAAAACAGTGACAGGATCGGACAAAGTCAACATGGATTTACAAAAGGTAAATCGTGCTTGACTAATCTACTGGAATTTTTTGAGGATGTAACTGGTGAAATAGATAAGGGAGAACCAGTGGGTGTGGTGTATTTGGACTTTCAGTAGGCTTTTGATAAGGTCCCGCATAAGAGATTAGCGTGTAAAGTTAAGGCACATGGGATTGGGGGCAAGGTATTGACTTGGATAGAGAACTGGTTGGCAGACAGAAAGCAAAGAGTTGGAATAAACGGGTCTTTTTCCGAGTGGCAGGCAGTGACTAGTGCGGTACCGCAGGGATCGGTCCTTAGACCCCAGCTATTCACAATATATATTAATGATCTAGACAAGGGAACTAGATGTATTATCTCCAAATTTGCAGACGACACAAAGCTGGGTGGGCGTGTGTGCTGTGAGGAGGATGCCGAGAAACTCCAGGATGATTTGGACAGGTTGGGTGATTGGGCAAAAGCATGGCAGATGCAATATAACGTGGATAAATGTGAGGTTATCCACTTTGGTAGCAAAAACAGGAAGGCAGATTATTATCTGAATGGCAATAGATTGGGAGAAAGGGAAGTGCAACGAGACCTGGGTGTCCTTGTGCACCAGTCGCTGAAGGTAAGCATGCAGGTGCAGCAGGCGGTTAAGAAGGCAAATGGTATGTTGGCCTTCGTAACGAGAGGGTTTGAGTACAGGAACAAGGATGTCTTGCTGCAGTTATACAGGGCCTTGGTGAGACCACATCTAGAGTATTGTGTGCAGTTTTGGTCATCTTATCTGAGGAAGGATGTTCTTGCCATGGAAGGAGTTCAGCGAAGATTCACCAGGCTGATACCTGGGATGGCAGGAATGACGTATGAGGAGAGATTGGGTCGATTGGGCTTGTACTCACTGGAGTTTAGAAGAATGAGAGGGGATCTCATTGAAACTTATAAAATTCTGACAGGACTGGACAGACTAGATGCAGGAAGGATGTTCCCGATGGTCGGCGAGTCCAGAACAAGGGGTCAGTA
The DNA here is from genome assembly GCF_052327205.1 of Somniosus microcephalus. Taxonomy (NCBI): domain Eukaryota; kingdom Metazoa; phylum Chordata; class Chondrichthyes; order Squaliformes; family Somniosidae; genus Somniosus; species Somniosus microcephalus. The sequence continues at coordinate 139,498,525 of NC_140991.1, forward strand.
TAAGGATAAGGGGCAGGCCATTTAGGACAGAAATAAGGAGGAATTTCTTCACCCAGAGAGTGGTGAACCTGTGGAATTCTCTACCACAGAAGGCAGTAGAGGCCAATACATTAAATATATTCAAGAAGGAGTTGGATATATTTCTTAAGGCTAAAGGGATCAAGGGGTATGGGGAGAAAGTAGGGACCGGGTACTGAATTTGGGTGATCAGCCATGATCGCATTGAATGGCGGAGCAGGCTCGAGGGTCGAATGGCCTACTCCTGCTCCTATTTTCTATGTTTGTACCTTGGACAGCCAAGGACAATGTGCCAATGAAAATTAAATTGCAATTACAGATAATCCTTAAACTGAATAACGTAAATGTAAATATAAAACAGCAAAAGATCCAAATTTAGAAAAAGGACAGCATCTCCCAATGACTAACATTGGGTTAAAGAACAATGAATACCTAATTCAGCATAAAACTCAACAGGATAACCCACAGCCATCAATCCCCATTCATAACACATATATATTGAATCTGCCGTCAAAGGCATGTATTAGAAATGAATACTTCATCACTCATGAATGAGTGTCACTGGAAGTTTTCAGGCTTTAATGATTCTGGTTCTGAGCCGGTAATTCTAAATCAAGGTTAGCATTTGTGAATGATGACCTGTTAATTTCAACTGCATATTTCTGACATCTGGTTTCACTGTACAGTGAAGCCCTGTTTAACCAAACCATGCACAAACTAAACTCTCAAAAGCCAAATGGGAGATGCCCTTTCTATAAAAAGCTGTCACCAAATTCTACTGACTATTACAGACCTTGAAAATCAGGTGTCCTTCCCCACATTTTTGCAGGCTTATTCTATAGGTCTTTTGTCTCTGAGGAGCAGGCATGATAAGAACACCATGTCAGTGACCTATTGGAGGGTAGTCACCATCACAATGCTAGTTACTGTTTTGCATTTAGCTAGCACTGAACTTTCTATTCTTAGATAAAAACGAAAATGTTGGAACTACTCAGCAGGTCAGGCAGCATCTGTGGAGTGAGAAACAGAGTTAATGTTTCAGGTCGATGACACCTTTCATCAGAACTGGAAAAAGTTAGAGATGTAACAGGTTTTAAGCAAGTGCAGGGGCAGGGAAAGGGGGGAGGGGAGGAAAGAACAAAAGGGAAGGTCTGTGATAGGGTGGAAGGCAGGAGAGATTAAATTACAAAAGGTAGGGTAGTACAAAGCAAAAGGAGATAGTAATGGGACAAGTAAAGAAACAAATGGTGAGTCTAGAAGAGGTGTAAATAGGAATGGCAGAATCATCAACAGCTGCCATGTGAAAAAATAGGGGCAGAGGTTATGGTCTGAAATTGTTGAACTCTATGTTGAGTCCAGAAGCCTGTAAAATGCCTAATCGAAAGATGACATGCTGTTCCTCGAACTTACATTGAGCTTCATTGGAACAGTGTAAGAGGCCGAGGACAGAGAAGTCAGAGTGGGCGTGGCGCAGAGAATTAAAGTGACAGGCGACCGGAAGCTCGGGATCACCCTTACGGACTGAACGAAATGTTCCGCAAAGTGGTCACTCAATCTGCGTCTGATCTCCCCAGTGTAGAGGAGACCGCATCGTGAGCAGCGAATACAGTATACTAAATTGTAAGAAGTACAAGTAAATCGCTGTTTCACCTGGAAGGAGTGTTTGGGGCCCTGGACAATGGGAAGGAAGGGTGGAGGTAAAAGGGCAGGTGTTGCATCTCCTGCGCTTGCACGGGAATGTGCCGTGGGAAGGGGATGGGGTGTTGGTGGTGATTGAAGAGTGGACCAGGGTGTTGCAGAGGGAGCGGTCCCTTCAGAATGTAGGGAGGGGAGGGGAGGGGAAGATGTGTTTGGTGGTGGGATCACACTGGAGGTGGCGGAAATGGCGGAGGATGATCCGTTGAATGTGGAGGCTGGTGGGGTGAAAGGTGAGGACAAGGGGAACCCCATCGTAGTTTTGGGAGGGAGAGGAAGGGGTGAGAGCACAAGTGCGGGAAATGGAATGGACACAGTCGAGGGCCATGTCAACCACAGTAGAGGGGAATCCTCAATTGAGGAAAAAGGAAGACATATCGAAAGCACCAGTATGGAAGGTGGTATCGTTAGAACAGATGCGACGGAGACAGATAAACTGGGAGAATGGAAGAGAGTCCTTACAGGAAGTGGAGTGGGAGGAAGTGTAGCCCAAGTAGCTGTGGGAGTCAGTGGGCTTATAGTGGATATTTGTCGATAGCCTATCCCCAGAAATGGAGACAGATAAGTCAAGGAAGGGAAGGGAAGGGAAGGGAAGGGAAGAGTCGGAGATGGACCATGTGAAGGTGAGGGAAGGGTGGAAATTGGAAGCAAAGTGTATGAAATTTTCTAGTTCAGGGAGAGAGCAGGAAGCAGCACCGATATAGTCATCAATGTACCGGAAAAAGAGATGAGGGAGGAGACCTGAGTAGAACTGGAACAAAGAATGTTCCACATATCTCATGAAAAGGCAAGCATAGCTATCAGGAATTCCTTTTATCCTATTTTGGGGGGGGGGGGGGGGGGGGTGGCAGGGTGCGGAATCGCTGAGACACCACATTAGAATTTATGCCCCTCCTATAATTAACCCTAATCCCTGGCTCTCACCGCCCCCCACTTTCCTCCTTACAACACTGGTCCTGAGCTCCTACTTCTTGCTTTAATTAGTTGATGTTGTTGCATACTGTGTGGGAATTCCTTCTCCAACTTTTTTCAGCTCTGACAAAGGGCCATCGACCTGAAACGTTAACTCTGTTTCTCTCTTCACGACGCTGCCTGACCTGATGAGTGTTTCTAGCATTTTCTGTTGTTTCAGATTTCCAGCATCCGCAGTATTTTGCTATTATAACCCTAATTCATGCTGCATTCACCTTGCCCTCTACTCCTGAACTGATAGTGGCACTCTATTCCTCCAAAAAGCATCACTCCCAGTTTCTCAACTTCCTCAAATCGATGTTCCCACCTACTCTCCTCTCTCTTTCTCCAAAGAGCTGCTCCCAGTTTCTACTCATGCCTAGCTTCTCCCATATCTTTTCCTGACCTACGAGTGTTCTCCCATCTACTCCATTCTCTCCACTCCCTAAAGTGTTCTCCCAATTTCGTCTTTTTCTTTACCTCAGCCTCAAAGAACACTTCTGGCTCTCACCCCAGCTGGCACTTTCCTCCTTGCAGCCCTGGTCCTGAGCTCCAACCTCCTGCTTTAAATAGTTGACGCTGTTCCATACTGTATAGGAATTCCTGATCTTGTGAGAATTCCTTCCCAGTATGCAGTGGAAGGAATGAAGGAATCAGTCAGATTGGGAGCACCAAGATGCAAGAGCTATGGAGCGGCATTTGATCCACATCGATTTTCAGCTGCTAATGTGGGCACATGGACAATATCCCCGAAACAATTAAGCCCCGATATTAATATGAAGGCAGTTTCTGAGCCGGGGTGGGGCGGAATTGCGTGGGGGAAACCCGGAAGTCAACTGAGTGGGTCGGAATCTGCGATCTCAACTCAATTGTACCAATTACTTTAAACATAGAACATAAGACTTAGAAGCAGGAGTAGGTCATTTGGCCCCTCGAGCCTGCTCCGCCATTCAATAAGATCATGGCTGATCTGATCTTGGCCTCAACTCCACTTCCCTGCCCGCTCCCATAACCCTTGACTCCCTTATCATTCAAAAATCTGTCTATCTCCACCTTAAATATATTCATGGTGTGGAGATGCCGGTGTTGGACTGGGGTGGACAAATGTAGGAAGTCACACAACACCAGGTTAGAGTCCAACAGCTTTATTCACAAGCTTTCGGAGCGCTGCTCCTTCGTCAGGTGAAGTGGAGAGATGCATATACACACAGCATATATAGTCAGAGAATACTGCTAGATGATTACAGGTAATCTTTCTAACTGCCCTTTCTCACACCTCGGCAGAGAGATAATCACAGTAATCAAAGGTGTGAATGGTGTCCAAACAGGTCAGTCAGGAAAACATTACATCAAAGAACAATGAGGTGGGGTCACAAGGGGTCAAATGTTGCAGATGCTGGGGTCTGTATGAAAAACAAAAAACAGACAAAAAATATTTTTTTTGCTGGAAATCACAGCAGGTCCGGCCGCATCTGTGTAGAGAGAACAAGCCAACGACGACTCGAGTCTGGATGACCCTACGTCAGGTGGGGTTACATGTAGCGTGACATGAACCCAAGATCCCAGTTGAGGCCGTCCTCATGAGTGCGGAACTTGGCTATCAGTTTCTGCTCGACGATTTTGCGTTGTCGTGTGTCTCGAAGGCCGCCTTGGAGAATGCTTACCCGAAGATCGGAGGCTGAATGTCCTTGACTGCTGAAGTGTTCTCCGACTGGGAGGGAACACTCCTGCCTGGCGATTGTTGTGCGGTGTCCGTTCATCCGTTGTCGCAGTGTCTGCATGGTCTCGCCGATGTACCATGCTCCGGGGCATCCTTTCCTGCAACGTATGAGGTAGACAACGTTGGCCGAGTCACATGAGTATGTACCATGTACCTGGTGGGTGGTGTCCTTACATGTGATGATGGTATCTGTGTTGATGATCTGGCATGTCTTGCAGAGGTTGCCGTGACAGGGTTGTGTGGTGTCGTGGTCGCTGTTCTCCTGAAGGCTGGGTAATTTGCTGCGAACGATGGTCTGTTTGAGGTTAGGCGGCTGTTTGAAGGCGAGTAATGGAGGCGTGGGGATGGCCTTAGCGAGGTGTTCGTCATCATCAATGACATGTTGAAGGCTGCGAAGAACATGGCGTAGTTTCTCCGCTCCGGGGAAGTACTGGACGACGAAGGGTACTCTGTTGGTTGTGTCCCGTGTTTGTCTTCTGAGGAGGTCTATGCGATTTTTCGCTGTGGCCCGTCAAAACTGATAGCCAAGTTCCACACTCATGAGGACGGCCTCAGCCGGGATCTTGGGTTCATGTCACGCTACATGTAACCCCACCTGACGTAGGGTCATCCAGACTCGAGTCGTCGTTGGCTTGTTCTCTCTACACAGATGCGGCCGGGCCTGCTGTGATTTCCAGCAAAAAAAAATGTTTTTTTAAATCTGTTTTTTGTTTTTCATACAGACCCCAGCATCTGCAACATTTGACCCCTTGTGACCCCCACCTCATTGTTCTTTGATGTAATGTTTTCCTGACTGACCTGTTTAGACACCATTCACACCTTTGATTGCTGTGATTATCTCTCTGCCGAGGTGTGAGAAAGGGCAGTTAGAAAGATTACCTGTAATCATCTGGCAGTATTCTCTGACTATATATGCTGTGTGTATATGCATCTCTCCACTTCACCTAACGAAGGAGAAGCGCTCCGAAAGCTTGAGATTTCAAATAAAGCTGTTGGACTATAACCTGGTGTTGTGTGACTTCCTACATTAAATATATTCAATGACCCAGCTTCCACAGCTCTCTGGGGAAGAGAATTCCAAAGATTCATGACCCTCAGAAGAAATTCCTCCTTATTTCCATTTTAAATGGGTGTCCCCTTATTCTGAAATTATGCCCCCTAGTTCTAGATTCCCCCACGAGGGGAGGCATCCTCTCTGCATCTATCCTGTCAAGCCCCTTCAGAATCTTATATGTTTCAATAAGATCCCCTCTCATTCTTCTAAACTCCAATGAGTATAGGCCCAACCTGCTCAGCCTTTCTTCATAAGGCAACCCCTTCATCTCCGGAATCAACCTCGTGAACCTTCTCTGAACTGCCTCCAATGCAAGTATATCCTTCCTTAACTAAGGAGACCAAAACTGTACGCAGTACTCCAGGTGTGGTCTCACCAACGACTTCTCTACTTTTAAACTCCATTCCCTTGGCAATAAAAGCCAACATTCCATTTGCCTTCCTAATTACTTGCTGTACCAGCATGCTAACATTTTGTGATTCATGTACAAGGACCCCCAGATCCCTCTGTACCTCAGCATTTTGTAATCTCTCCCCATTTAAATAATAATTTGCTTTTTTATTTTTCCTACCAAAATGGATGACTTTTGACTGTTCCCTGCAACCGCGAAAGAGAATCCCGAAGGCTGTGATGCCTGACCGGTGCCAGGGTTAAGGTTATTTCCTTGCGGCTGAAGAAGTAGTTGGAGTGTGGGGGGGGTGCGATCCAGTTGTCGTGGTCCATGTAGGAACCGATGACATAGGTAGAACTAAGAATGAGGTTCTGCTGAGGGAGTTTGAGGAGCTAGGGTCTAAATTAATAAGCAGAACCACAAGGGTAATAATCTCTGGATTACTACCTGAGCCACGCGCAAATTGGCATAGGGTCAAGCAGGTCAGAGAGCTAAATGCGTGGCTCAAAGAGTGGTGTGGGAAAAAGGGGTTTCAATTGATGGGGCACTGGCACCAGTACTGGGGAAAGAGGAAGCTGTTCCGTCGGGATGAGCTCCACTTAAACCAGGCTGGGACCAGCAACCTGGCGAATCGAATAACCAGGGCTGTAGATGGGGCTTTAAACTAAAAAAAAAGTGGGGGGTGGAGGGGTCAGGTGAGGGGAAATTCGATATCTAAAGAGAAAGGTCAAGGCAATAGAGCAGTGTAGTGATTTGGGTAAAAGTAAGCAGAGTGCGACAGGAAGGGAGAGAGAGTTTAATGGTAGCAGCGCAGCAGAGAATAAGATCAAAGCAGGGAATAATGGTAAAAAAATTTAATTAAAGGCTCTTTATCTGAATGCACAAATAGAGATAAATGGGTTTGATCTAATAGCCATTACAGAGACATGGTTGCAAGGTGGCCAAGGTGGGGAACTAAATATTACAGGGTACTTGACGTTTCGAAAAGACAGGCAGAATGGAAAAGGAGGGGGAGTAGCCCTGATAATAAAGGAGGACATAAGGATCTCAGCTCGGAAGATCAGGAAGTAGAATCAGTATGGGTGGAGATAAGGAATAACAAGGGGCAGAAAACACTGGTAGGTGTAATATATAGGCCCCCTAACAGTAGCTATACCATTGGACAGAATATTAATCAAGAAATAGGAGGAGCTTGCAACAAAGGTAATGCAATAATCTTGGGGGACTTTAATCTTCATATAGACTGGACAAATCAAATTGGCAAAGTTAGTCTGGAGGATGGGTTCATGGAATGCATTTGGGGCAGTTTCCTAGAACAATATGTCATGGAACAGGCTATTTTAGATCTTGTATTGTGTAATGAGACAGGATTAATTAGCAATCTCATAGTAAAGGATCCTCTGTGGCAGAGTGATCATAATATGATAGAATTTCACAATAATTTTGAGAATGACTTGCCTAAGTCTGAAACTAGAGTCTTAAACTTAAATAAAGCCAATTACATAGGTATGAGGGGCGAGTTGGCCAAGGTAGGTTGGAAAAATAGATTAAAATGTATGGCGGTAAATAAGCAGTGGCTAGCATTTAAAGAAATATTTCATAATTCTCAACAAAAATACATTCCATTGAGAAACAAAAACTCCATGGGAAAAGTGATCCAACCATGGCTAACCAAAGAAGTTAAGGGTAGCATTAGATTGAAAGAAGCAGCTTATAATGTTGCAAAGAATAATAGTAAGCCTGGGAAAGTTTCAGAAACCAGCAAAGGTTGACCAAAAAATTGATAAAAAGGGAAAAAATAGAATGAGAGAAAACTAGCAAGAATTATAAAAGCAGATTGTAAGAGTTTCTACAAGTATGTAAAAAGGAAAAGAGTAGTAAAAGTAAACGTTGGTCCCTTAGAGGCTGAGACAGGAGAAATTATTGTGGGGAATGAGGAAATGGCAGAAACATTAAACAAATATTTTGTACCTGTCTTCACAGTAGAAGACACTAAAAGCATACCAAAAATGGTGGGGAACCAAGGGTCTAATGAGGGTGAGGAACTTAACGTAATTAATATAAGTAGAGAAAGAGTACTAGTGAAACTAATGGGACTAAAAGCCGACAAATCCCCTGGACCTGACGGTCTACATCCTAGGGTTCTAAAAGAGGTGGCTGCAGAGATAGTGGATGCATTGGTTTTGATCTTCCAAAATTCCCTAGATTCCAGAATGGTCCCAGCGGATTGGAAGGTCGCAAATGTAACACCGCTATTCAAGAAAGGAGGGAGAGAAAAAACAGGGAAATACAGGCCAGTTAGCCTGACATCAGTCGTTGGGAAAATGCTGGAATCCATTGTTAAGGAAGTGGTATCAGGGCGCTTAGAAAATCATAACATGGTTTTATGAAAGGGAAATCGTGTTTGACAAATTTATTAGAGGATGTAACTAGCAGGGTAGATAAAAGGGAACCAGTGGATGTAGTATATTTGAATTTCTAAAAGGCATTCGATAAGGTACCACATAAAAGGTTTATTGGGTTTTTATCTGGTTTTTCGCCTCTCCCAGGAGATCACATGGGTTCGGGTGGGATGTAGAGTGATAGTAGATTTGAGGTTAGGATCAGATCAGCCATGATCTTATTGAATGGTGGAGCAGGCTCGAGGGGCCTACTCCTGCTCCTATTTCTTATGTTCTTATGTTATTACACAAGATTAGGGCTCATGGGGTTGGGGGTAATATAGTAGCATGGATAGAAGATTGGTTAATTGACAGAAAACAGAGAGTAGGGATAAACGGATCATTTTCAGGTTGGCAGGCTATAACTAGTGGGGTGCCGCAAGGATCAGTGTTGGAGTCTCAGCTATTTATAATCTATATTAATGACCTAGATGAAGGGACCGAGTGTAATGTATCCAAGTTTGCTGATGATACAAAGCTAGGTGGGACAGTAAGCTGTGAAGAGAACACAAAAAGTCTGTAAAGGGATATAGATGGACTAAGTGAGTGGGCAGTAAGCTGGCAGATGGAGTATAATGTAGGGAAATGTGAGGTTATTCACTTTGGTAGGAAGAATAGAAAAACAGAACATTTTTTAAATGGTGAGAAACTTTCAAATGTTGGTGTTCAGAGAGATTTGGGTGTCCTCGTGCAAGAAACACAGAAAGCTAGCATGCAGGTACAGCAAGCAATAAGGAAGGCAAATGGCATGTTGGCCTTTATTGCAAGGGTTTGGAGTATAAGAGTAAGGAAGTCTTGCTACAATTGTACAGGACCTGGAGTACTGTGCACAGTTTTGGTCTCCTTATCTTAGGAAGGATATACCTGCCCTGGAGGCGGTGTAACGAAGGTTCACTAGATTGATTCCTGAGATGAGAGGGCTGTCCTATGATGAGAGACTGTGTAGAATGGGCCTATACTCTCTGGAGTTTAGAAGAATGAGAGGTGATCTCATTGAAACATACAAGATTCTGAAGGGGATTGACAGGATAGATACTGAGAGTTTGCTTCCTCTGGCTGGAGTGTCTAGAACTAGGGGGCATAGTCTCAGGATAAGGGGTAAGCCATTTAAGACTGAGATGAGGAGGAATTTCTTCACTCAGAGGGTTGTGAATCTTTGGAATTCTCTGCCCCAGAGGGCTGTGAATGCTGAGTCTTTGAGTATATTCAAGGCTGAGATAGATAGATTTTTGGACTCTTGGGGAATCAAGGGATATTGAGATCGGGCGCGAAAGTCGATGATCAGCCATGATCTTATTGAATGGCGGAGCAGGCTCGAGGTGCCATATGGCCTACTCCTGCTCTTATTTTTTATGGTCTTATGTTCTTACAAAGTATTTACAGCACAGAAACAGGCCATGTGGCCCGACACGTGCCAGTACTACCCAATATCGTACCATACGATAGCATAACCCAGGGTGCAACAATTGTTCCCCACTGTGATCTAAATTGGATATTTGTGTCTTCTGCACGTGCTCTAAAGTGTGGCTTGCAATTTTTTTTCACTTTTTCAGGTGAGGCCAGGTATGAATTAGTTGAGCTGCTTTACTTCACAGCAAATTAACCTACAGAGCAACAGTTATGATTGGACTCACTTAATTCTTTGTGTAGCAATGCAAAATAATGAATGCCAAACACTATGACTTACATCAGTATTGCTTGGCTTAAACAAAATGACCTCTCACTACCCTTCTGCATTCTAAACTACTGAACCTGGCAAAACTTTGCATTCACAGCTTTCTGTTTAAAAACCTGACTGAGTGTGTATTTGTATCTCTGCTTTCAAATACCTGTATTCACAACCCAAGGGGAAGGTCTATGCCAGAAAGTACCCACCGCGGACCTGAGCGGGTGCAGTGGCAGTGGAGGCGACGATTAAAGGGAGCACCAGAGAAGGTCCAGAACGCAGCACGGACCCAAGCAGGAGCGGTGGCAGTGGCTTAAAGGGAGCACCGGAGAAGGCCCAGAACACAGCGCGGACCGGAGCGGGAGCGGCAGCAGCTTAAAGGGAGCTGATTGGCGACTTAAGCAAAAAGTCACAGGACAGCAGGTAGGTGATTGGTTGAGGAGTATTACAGCTCTTTTGCTCTCTAGGTTAGATAAGTGGATTAAATTCAGAACTGGGAGAGTATTAACTACTATAACTTTATTGAATTAATAACTTAAACTAAATTAACTAATTAAAAGTAAAAATAATTGTTTGAATACAAACTAACTAATTTATATAAATAAAATAAGGTTAGACAGAGATGGCAGGGCAGGTGGTGTGTTGTAACTGCAGCAAGAGGGAGTTGGTGGAGACCAACGAGATCCCGAGCAACCAAATCTGCAGTAAGTGCCTGCAGCTCGAGGAACTTCGGCTCAGAGTTGTTGAGCTGGAGTCTGAGCTGCAGACATTGCGATGCTTCACGGAAGGGGAGAGTTACCTGGACAATATGTTCCAGAAGGCAGTCACACCCCTTAGGTTAAGCAGTACTTTAGAGTTAGTCAATGGTAAGGGACAGAAGGGTGTGACTGCGAGTCAGGAAGGTATGGGGACCCAGGATATAGTGATGGAGGAGCCTCAGCCCTTGACCTTGTCCAATAGGTACGAGGTACTTGCTGCCTGTATGGATGAGAACAAGGACTGCAGGGAGGATGGGCAAACTGACCACAGCACCGTGGTACAGGAGGCCATTCAAGTAGGGGAAGTAAAAAGGAATGTGGTAGTGGTAGGCGACAGTAAATTCAGGGGGATAGATACTGTTCTCTGCAGCTGCAACAGGGAGCACCAATGGTTGTGTTGCCTGCCCAGTGCCAGGGTTAAGGATATCACCTTGCGGCTGGAGAAGAACTTGGAGTGGGAGGGGGAGGATCGAGTTGTTGCGGTCCACGTAGGAACCAACAACATAGGTATAATTAGGAATGAGGTTCTGCTGAGGAAATTTGAGGAGCTAGGATCCAAATTAAAAAGCAGAACCTCAAAGGTAATAATCTCTGGATTGTTACCTGAGCCACACGCAAATTGGCTTAGGGACAAACAGATTAGAGGTTTAAATGCATGGCTCAAAGGGTGGTGTGGGAGAAAGGGGTTTCAGTTCATGGAGCACTGGCACCAGTACTGGGGTAAGAGGGAGCTGTTCCGATGGGACGGGCTCCACTTAAACCAGGCTGGAACCAGTGTCCTGGCGAATCGAATAACTAGGGCAGTAGAGAGGGCTTTAAACTAATGAAGGGGGGGTGGGAGGATTCAGGAAAGAGTCAATTTAAAAGCAGCAAGAGAAATGTCAAGGCTCTAGAGCAGATTTTGGGGTAAAAATAAGCAGAGTGGGTCAGGCAGGGACAGAGAGAGTAACAAAAGTAATAAGGCATCAGTGACTAAGGTGACATCAGGGAAAAATAGAAAAAAATCAAAGCTAAAGGCACTATATCTGAATGCGCAAAGCATTCGCAACAAAATAGATAAATTAATAGCGCAGACAGAAATTAATAGGTTTGATCTAATAGCCATTATGGAGAAGTGGTTGCAAAGTGGCCAAGGTTGGGAACTAAATATTCCAGGATACTTAACTTTTAGAAGAGATAGGCACAATGGAAAAGGAGGAGGATAAAGGATAGGATAAAGACAGTAGAGAGAAAGGATCTTAGCTCCAAAAATCAAGATGTTGAATCAGTTTGGGTGGAGCTAAGAAACAGCAAGGGGCAGAAAACATTGGTGGGAGTTGTTTATCGGCCCCCAAACAGTAGTTGTAATGCAGGTCAGAGTATAAATTAGAGGCGCATGTAACAAGGGTAATACAATAATCATGGGGGACTTTACTCTACATACAGACTAGGCAAACCAAATTTGCAGTAATAGTGTGGAGGATGAATTCATGGAACGTATACAGGATAGTTTTCTAGATCAGTATGTTGAGGAACCAACTAGGGAACAGGCTATTTTAGATTTAGTATTGTGCAATGAGAAAGGGTTAATTAATAACCTTGTAGTAAAGGGGCCTTTAGGGAAGAGTGACAATAATATGATAGAGTTTTATATTGAGTCTGAAAGCGATTTGGTTAAATCCGAAACTAGAGTCTTAAATCTAAATAAAGCAAACTACGTAGGTATGAGGGGTGAGTTGGCCAAGGTAGATTGGGAAACTACAGTGAAAAGTATGATGGTAGACAAGCAATGGCTAGCATTTAAAGAATTAATACATAATTTACAACAAATATACATTCCTTTAAGGCACAAAAACCCCACAGGAAAAGTGGTCCAACCATGGCTAACAAGAGAAGTTAAAGATAGTATTAGATCAAAGGAAGAGGCTTATAATGTTGGCAAAAAGAGTAGTAAGCCTGAGGATTGGGAGGATTTTAGAATTCAGCAAAGGAGGACCAAGAAATTGATAAAGAAAGGGAAAATAGAATGTGAGAGTAACCTAGCGAGAGACATGAAAACAGACTGTAAAAGCTTCTATAGGTAAGTAAAAAGGAAAAGACTAGCAAAAGTAAATGTGAGTCACTTATAGGCTGAGACAGGAGAAATTATAATGGGGAATAAGGAAATGGCAATGAAATTAAACAAATAACTTTGGGATCGATTTTTAATAGCCCTGAGGAGGCGGGTTTGGAGATGGGTCTGTTGGGAAAATCAGAAAAAATGGCTTCAGACACCAAACTCGCCTCCATCCCGCCCCCACCCGATTTTCCTGAGTGTCTGTTTAACTGCTCCCAAACTGACCCGTCTCCAACCGGTGCCTTGCTAATCCTATTTTCATCGTGGTTTCCCATTTTCCTGCTTCTGGCTCCTGTTTCCCGACGAGTCAGAAACAGGTTCAAGGAGACGGGTTGCTGGAGGACATGATTTGTATGCATTGGTGGAGCACTTTAAAAGCGCCCCTGAAATATGACTGACATTCAAATGCAACAACTTTGCTGTTGTAGGTATGGGATAACATTTCGCACATCTTTGACCTTCTGACTGTTCAAGCTGCCACCCATCTGCAGTGTGTCAGGAATGGAAATATTTCAGGCCACTTTGACTGTGCGCTTGCAAGATTGTTACCTCAAATGAAATCTATAGCAAGGGGATGGGAAACATTTATGCCCTCTCATCCTGGTCCTCATAATCGGGGGAGTAGCAGCCACGTGGCTAACCACGTCTTCCTGGGAAAAGGAGGAGGAGGAGGACGAAGGGAGCCTTGTATGCCCAGTTGCTACAAATGCAGCATCCATCCAGTTCACTGCTGCCCATCAACCAGGGTATGCACACTGCCATAAGCTTACTCTTCGACCATATGTGGCCACCATATGGCTCTGTAATTGCAGGCGGCACTTGTCCAATGTCATACTTCATCTCTGCTAGACCCTCTTATTTCCTATCACTTTTACCATCAGCATTACAAATGTAAGTTGCCCTGAGCACTCAATGCGCTTTTGCCATTTCCCAGAACACATAGGCCACACAATCAACTGTTTGACATAATTTATCTTTAATACATGACAAAATATACCAACAACAGTCAGAAAAAAAAGAAACATTACCCAAGTGGGTCCCCTTGTGACTACAGGTGCTAAATTGTTCTCTTACACGTGCTTCTACGTGGTGCTTCCCCTGTGGCTTCAGCAGATGTAGAGGCACCTTGCTGACTAGGATGCTGCGCCTACTTAGACGTTTTTGGCGGGTGTCCCCTGGGTTTGGGAGCCTGGGAGGGCTCTTCAACAGTCTGATCTTCCTGCGGCTGTGCAGGGGCTGAAACAGTCATCTCAGTTGTCTCTGCAAAGTGAGTCTCTGACTGAGGGCTCCATAGTGGCACGATCGTGCGAGCGCTTTGAGAGGAGCCCACACTTCCTTCTGTCCTGCCAACAACATCCCTCTTATGGGGCAGCCGCACCTCAGTGCTGGCAAGTGACAGGAGAGCACCTTGCTGCACTTCAAGGGAGCCATGAGGACCCGTATCTGCACTAGCAATCCTCCTCAAAAGGACATCCATGAAGCTCTGGTCTCTCTGCTCAATAGCTGCCCATTGCTCCTCCAGAGATGTCATTCTATTCTGAACAGTCACCATGTTTTCCTGACGCTGGCAACTTATTTCCTCCATGGCCGTAGCCATCCTTTCCACTGAGGTAACCATCCTTTCCATGGAGGTTGCCATCCGATCCATGGTAGTGCATTTGTGCGCCATTGCCTCCACGTCAGTGCTGATGTTAGAGATGGACTCCTCCATTCTCTCCACACTCACACTAACCATGGAGGCAAACCCTTCCAGAGACACCTGCACTTGTTCCTGTATTTCACGAACCGCGCTTTTTCTGGATGGCCCCAGAGGCACAGCGTCTGCATGCAGCTCAGCAGAGCTAGGAGACTGATGCGACCTCCGCCGTGGACTCTCCACTGCTGTCGCTGTCTCCACCATCTGCTGATGCTCACTTGTGCGCTGTGATAGACCAGGTGGCAACACTACTCTAACTCGTGATGGCCCCACCGAGGTGTGCGTTGGTGCGCTGAGTCCTGGTGATGCTGCTTCCTCAGAGGCTTCAGGTTCCTCTGAGGAGATGTCTGGCTCTTCGTCCTGGATCGTGGGGAGGGGGGCACTCGATGGTCCTGTGGTAGCGTAAAGGCTTGAATTAGGCATCTGATATTGATGTAGCAGACACATCCTTTTGAGCAGATGATAAAAAGCGATTCTCTATGAACATCATATTGCATTGCTTTCTGAGAGAGATGAAAATCTATTATGTCACCAGCTTCCTCTAGTGTGTTCATCTCTCCATCGCCCACTTCCAGGTCCTCGCCACCTCCAACAATCTCGTTTGCTGCCTCGTCAGCACTGGTCAATGTGGCTAGGGAAGCTGTTCCACCTCCAGTCATTGCTCTCTCCCTCTTACTGTGGGCTATCTTTTCCTGCAAGGAGGGACACAAGCGGTGTTTCAGCCACAGTGATGTAATTAATCCCTACCATAGAAGATTTGAGTGAGTCGAAGATGGGCTAAGGTGCCAACAGGAAGGTAGCTCCCTGTGCATTGTTAGTTGTTGTCACTGCATGACAGTGAGAGTGAGTCTAAAGGGTGCATAGGTAGGATGCTGAAGTGATTCAGTGCAGAGACAGATAGGAAATGGTGCAAGGGAAGTAAGAGTAAGGTGGGATGTGAACATAAGAACATAAGAAATAGGAGCAGGAGCAGGCCATACGGCCCCTCGGGCCTGCTCCGCCATTCAATAGGATCATGGCTGATCTGAATCTAGACTCACGTCCACTTCCCTGCCCTCTCCCCTTAACCCTAATTCCCTTATCTGCTAGGAAAATGTCTATCTCCATTTTAAATTTATTTAATGTTGCAGCTTCCACAGCTCTCTGGGGTAGCAAATTCCATAGATTTACTACCCTCTGAGTGAAGAAGTTTCTCCTCATCTCAGTTTTGAAAGGGCAGCCCCTTATTCTAAGATTATGTTCCCTAGTTCTAATCTCACCCATCAGTGGAAACATCCTCACCACATCCACCCGATCAAGCCCCCTCACAATCTTATGTGTTTCGATAAGATCGCCTCTCATTCTTCTGAATTCCAGTGAGTAGAGTCCCAACCTACTCAACCTTTCCTCATACGTCAACCCCTCATGTCTGGAATCAACCCAGTGAACCTTCTCTGAACCGCCTCGAGAGCAAGTATATCTTTTCTTAAATATGGAAACCAAAACTGCACACAGTATTCCAGGTGTGGCCTCACCAATACCCTGTATAACTGCAGCAAGACTTCCCTGTTTTAATACTCCATCCCCCTTGCAATAAAAGCCAAGATTCCATTGGCCTTCCTGATCACCTGCTGCACCTGCATACTAACATTTTGTGTTTCATGCAGCAGGACCCCCAGATCCCTTTGTACTGTAGCACTTTGCAGTTTCTCTCCATTTAGATAATAACTTGCTCTTTGATTTTTTCTGCCAAAGTGCATAACCTCACACTTTCCAACATTATATTGCATCTGCCAAATCTCTGCCCACTCACTTAGCCTGCCTATGTCCTTTTGCAGGTTTTTTATGTCCTCCTCACTCACTGCTTTCCCTCCCATCTTTGTATCGTCGGCAAACTTGGATATGTTGCACTCGGTCCCTTCCTCCAAATCGTTAATATAGATTGTAAAGAGTTGGGGTCCCAGCACTGACCCCTGCGGAATACCACTAGTTACTGATTGCCAGCCCGAGAACGAACCATTTATCCCAACTCTTTGTTTTCTGTTAGATAGCCAATCTTCCACCTATGCCAGTATATTACCTCCAATTCCGTGATTTTTTATCTTGATCAGTAATCTTTTGCGTGGAACCTTGTCAAATGCCTTTTGGAAGTCCAAATACACTACATCCACTGGTTCCCCTTTATCCACCCTGTATGTTACATCCTCAAAGAATTCGAGAAAAGGAGGAGGCTTCCAAAGTACAGGTGATGAGAAGAGAAGGGAAGCAGAGTGAAGGCAAGTGAGATGGGATACTCACTTTTGATGTTCTCACAAGATCATTAAACCTTTTGCGGCATTGGATCCATGAGCGTGCATAAATGGACCTTGCACTCACCTCCTGAGCAATGCGCAGCCAGGCTGCCTTGGTCTGCTGAGGAGGCTTCCTCCGGCCATCAGGCGGGAAGAGAATCTCCCTGCGGCCTCTCACAGCATCCACAAGAACTTGGAGAGACTCATCATTAAACCGAGGAGCTGCCTTGCCTCTGGAAGAAGTCATAGCTTTGAAAAGAAGTGCAGGAAACCACAATGGAAAGGCTCAGGCTGGAAGGCAGCTTTAAAAGCAGCTGCTATTATGACGTCATCTGAGGTGGCCAGCCGACCCGATCCCACTCATTGGACCAGCCAGCGCGCCATGAAATTAACAAGGTACTTTAATAAAAATCGCAACTCTGCAACTGTTCCCACCGGAAGCAGCTCCCAAACCCGCCCACCACACAACCCGACTCCAACCCGCCTCGGGAATTAAAATCGAGCCCTTTGTGTCTGTTTTCACGGAAGACGATGCAAAAAACGTCCCGGAAATAGTGAAGAAGCAAGGGTCTAGCGACAATGAGGAACTGAAAGAAGTTAGTATTTGTAAAAAAAAAAGTACTGGAGAAATTAATGGGGCTGAAAGCCGATAAATCCCCTGGACCTGATGGCCTACATCCTAGGGTTTTAAAAGAGGTGGTTATAGAGATAGTAGATGCATTGGTTGTCATCTTCCAAAATTCCATTGATTCCAGAACAGTTCCCGCGGATTGGGAGGTAGCAGATGTAACCCCACTATTTTAGAAAGCAGGGAGAGAAAACAGGGCACTATAGACCAGTTAGCTTGACATCAGTAGTAGGGAAAATGCTAGAATCTATTATTAAGGATGTGGTAACAAGGCACTTAGAAAACAATAATAGGATTGGGCAGAGTCAACATGGATTTATGAAAAGGAAATCGTGTTTGACAAATCTGTTAGAATTCTTCGAGGTTGTAACTAGCAGAATAGATAAGGGGGAACCAGTGGATGTGGTGTATTTGGATTTTCAGAAGGCACCGAGAGGTTATTAAACAAAATTAGGGCTCATGGGATTGGGGGGAATATACTAGCATGGATTGAGGATTGGTTAACGGACAAAAAACAGAGAGTAGGAATAAAGGGGTCATTTTCGGGTTGGCAGGCTGTAACTAGTGGGGTACCGCAAGGATCAGTGCTTGGGCCTCAGCTATTCACAATCTGGATCAATGATTTGGATGAGGGGACCAAATGTAATACAGGAAACTTTGTTATATCCGGCACCGACGGGACCGAGCTGTTGCCGATCTATCAAAACTGCCGGACATACAAAGTTAATGTTGAAGCATACGGAGGTTTTCATCTCCGTATCTGACAACAAACACTGTTGCTTAGCAACAGCTTGTAAACAGTCGGCCCGTACCTTGGAAGCGTCTCTGTAGCTTAGCAACAGCTTCAGAGAGACTTTCCAGAGCCCGACTGTTGAAAACAAAGCCACGAGAAGAAAAAAAAACTAACAAAACGGCTCCTGATTTCTGCCGGTAGATCGAGGTTTCCGGACATACAACCTCCGGGTAAACCAAAGTGTCCTGTATATCCAAGTTTGCTGATGATACAAAGTTAGATGGGAATGTAAGTTGTGAGGAGGATGCAAAGAGGCTTCAAGGGGATAGAGACAGGCTAAGTGAGTGGGCAAGAACATGGCAAATGGAATATAACGTGGAGAAATGTGAAGTTTGATAGGAAAAATAGAAAAGCAGAGTATTTTTTAAATGGCGAGAGATTGGGAAATGTCGGTGTTCAGAGGGACCTGGGTGTCCTTGTACACGAATCACTTAAAGTTAACATGCAGGTACAGCAAGCAATTTGGAAAGCAAATGGTATGTTGGCCTTTATTACAAGAGAATAAGTATAAGAGTAAAGACGTCTTACCGCAATTATATAGGGCCCTGGTGAGACCACACCTGGAGTATTGTGTACAGTTTTGATCTCCTTACCTAAGGAAGGATATACTCGCCCCAGAGGGAGTACAACGAAGGTTCACCAAACTGATTCCTAGGATGGGGGGATTGTCCTATGAGGAGAGATTGAGTAGACTAGGCCTATATTCTCTAGAGTTTAGAAGAATGAGAGGTGATCTCATTGAAACATACAAAATTCTTACAGGGCTTGACAGGGTAGATGCAGGGAGAATGTTTCCCCCGGCTAGGGAGTCTAGAACCGGGGTCACAGTCTAAGAATAAGGGGTCGGCCATTTTTGACTGAGATGAGGAGAGATTTCTTCACTCAGAGGGTGGTGAATCTTTGGAATTCTCTACCTTAGAGGGTTGTGGAGGCTCAGTCGTTGAGTATATTTAAGACATAGATCGATAGATTTTTGGATATTAAGGGAATCAAGGGATATGGGGATAGTGCAGGAAAGTGGAGATGAGGTAGAGGATCAGCCATGATCTTACTGAATGGTGGAGCAGGCTCGAAGGGCCAAATGGCCGACTCCTGGTCCTATTTCTTATGTTCTTAGGTTTTAGAGTGTTTCTTATGAAAATTGAGTGCATCCTATTAATCAAATAATACATTATTAATTTTAGTTGGAAAACTTGACGAAAAGGAAGAGCTATCATTTGATTTCATTCATTTTAGCAATAAGTGCTTTTGCAAGCTTTATGGCCTACTTCAGCTATTTCTTATGTTCTTATGTAAGTATCCAGGGCCAGGAACCTCCCATACATTGGATGTGAATTTAACTACCGAGATAGGCTAATTAATTGCTATTTTTTTAAGTCTGTAAGGAAAATTAGCATTTTAATTACCTTTTATTTGTCTTTTTTTTAAATGCAAGAATAAAGTTTGCTTTAAAATCCTAATATTTAAATGTAACCCTTTTCCAAATCGTTTGTGAAAAAATGGTCAAAATCTGAAACTGTGACACTGTCTGACTGATCGCAAAAATTATAAGTATGAATTTCAAAGTTTGCTTTTCAAATTTCAAAGCACCAGGGATGTACATACTGCAGAAAAATACATGCTGCTATCTCAGCAAAATCACATATTATTGCAGAGAAGTGCAGTTTTAGATCTTGCATACTCAGCGTCGTGAAAAAAAATCAGGTTTCTAAGGCAGCAGGTTCATTTACTGATAGTGAAAAATTCTAATAATCTTAAGGAGTCATAGATGATCCCTCTGTCCTTATCACAGAAATTACTACCACATTAGCATTCATTTATAGTTCCAGAATATGACAAAATATACATTGTAATGTGTGAATATTCAATTTTGGGCATCTGTATCAGAAAGTGCAGTGCTTTCTGTTAGCTTGCAGTTATATTATTATAATAAATCAATATAAATAAATATGTAACAAAACTACAGAATGAGATATTTTTCTTAATGTAGATTATTTTTATTCTTTGGACTACAACTATTTCAATAGCAAATAATGCAGCTTTCTTTTATATCATTTAAATATAGTGTTTGGATTTCGGAAAGATTAATAATTGAAAAACATGATCCCTCTCCCCTTTCCCTTCTTCACAACTATTCTCTGACCAAAATAACTTGCAACTTGCCTGCAAACTACAATGTTCTGCAGTTTTTGTCTTGTATTTATTCGCAGCATGTGCATGACATTTCAGGATGGAGTCTCCTCTTCCTACTTGTCTGTCTGCTGTAAGGCTATGAGGTGCTCAAGAGCTCCACAGAATGACTTACCTTTTGACTTTCCCTCCTTCCCCATAGGCAAACAACTAACTTCTGCTCTGGACTTTCCTTCAGTTGTTCTGTGGTGTGGGGAAATCACAAGCGAACTCAAAGCCTATCAATTCATTCACCACCACCACGCCACATTGAATGCCATGTTCTTTGTAATTGAGAAGATTCATCTCCTGACCAATCCAAGGTCTAAGACCAAGAGATTTCAAAACAGCTTCTAGTTAAAACTGACTGCAATACTGACGTAAAATGGTGTAAGTACTTTCCAGTATTTTTTATTGTCAGAACAGAACTAGAGAACACAACTTCAATATTAACAAGCCCCAAACAAGGATCATCTATTAGAAGAAACTATTATTTTTCTTCTTAGCATAGCAGATATGTGGAACAGACTCCCAGCTAAAGCAACCAATTCTATCTATATTAATCAGAGCTGTCCAAACTATACAGGCCCTTGATGTCATCATACCAGAGACATTAACTCACCAAAACACAAACATGGTTAAAAGTTGCAAGCTGTGTCCTTCACAGAAAGCCAAACAAGTCTTTCATTCATTATCCATTTCTTCAAAATAAGTAAATTGTAGCAAGAAACACTGAATTTCTAATTACAGGAAACTCTTTTTATCCGGCACCAACGGGACCGGTGTGGTGCTGGTTTATCAAAAAGTCCGGATTACCGAGAGCTATAGTTAAAAGGTACGAGAGCTGAGAGCTCCGTATACAGCAAAAAACCCAGGCTTCCCTGTTGCTTAGCAACAGGTGCAGGATCCAAGCATCCATGTTGCTTAGCAACAGCTGCAGCCACACCCGACTGCACAGCCACAGATCGAGGAACGGCCAGTAATATGAAGTAAAACTTACCTGAACCTACTCCTGAATTTTGCCGGTTAACCGAGATTTCCGGTTATTTAGGTACCGGTAAATCGAGAGTTTCCTGTATTATAAATCTGCCTAACAGTCTCTTCTTTTAATGCTTTGTACATTTGTTGTTCATGTCAAGAGAATTATTTCAATAAGCAAAACCTCTCTTATACAAATGCAGATCCCTAAGACACAAGCCTTTCAAATATACATACAGCATCAGGGAGTGACAGATGGTGACACTAGGTGCCCGAAAAGGAAAAGCATTTTATGCTGCATTACTAACATCCCTCACACTGATGAACACAAAATTCATAACAGCAAAGTAAAGGAAAATCAGCCAGTGTTCATGTTCCTGACCACAGCTGGAAATGAGCATGTGTGGACTTTGGGTGAGCATAGAATTGCATTCAGTTGTAATGTCTCCCCCAGTCAAATATATTGCAGAAATTCACTGTTTAGGTTCATACATCGAGAATGATTTAGACAACATACCAGAGAACACCTGGAAACATTCCCACGGCTTCATGAGAGAGGGAAAATTTTAAAAAAATAGCAGAAAAAAAGAAAAGTTAGAAGCAGGATAAAACACTATAAAAATAAGTATACAGAAACGATCAACTACTCTATGGAGCCCAATTATTTCTGTACTGTTGAGGCATAAAAAATTATGGAAAATAACCAAACAGAGCTGAATAATGGAAGTTGTAAGGTTAGACAAATATTCTGGAGATGTTCTCTATTATCTTTGGGACTTCTGATAACTGTGTGGGTTGGGTAGAGAAAATGATAGGCCAGGCTGTGTATCATCTGGCAAAGTACCAAGCTCGATGAGCCAAAAAGCCTTTTATCATTTCATGCTACTTTATGTTTTAAAGAATTCTGAGTGAGCATATAGCAACACAGAAGGCTCTAGGTTTTATTCACGTTACATTTTTGAGATCACAGTAACCTAATCTGTTTGGTACTTAAGCTAAAATATTGAAGTTTTTATGATTAAGCAATTTGAAACTTTTCACATTGTTTTCCTTGAGTCATGATTTTCAGCTAATGCATGAAAAGAAAGAGAATCTGGTAGACTGGTGAAAACATCGGCAGGTGATTTTGCTAAATTTATTTAAGGAGACACTTTTATTCATTACCATACAACTTGGAGATTGTTAAGGGAGTAAACAAATGAAGCTTAATCAGAATATAGTTTAAAATTATCATTAATTGCTTAACACATTTCTCCAGGGCATTAAATGAAAATACATTCTTATTTGATTATTGACAACAATCATCAAATTTTCAGTCATAGAATCATAGAGTGATACAACACTGAAGCATTCGGCCCATTGTGCTGGCTCTTTGAAAGAGCTATTCAATTAATTCCACACCCCTGCTCTTCCCCATTGCCCTGCAATGTTTTCCTCTTTTCAATGCATGACATATTATAGCGCACACAGAACAAGGGAAAACATTCAAATACATATAATTGCACCACTTTTTCTAACATCTTATCATTAAATTTCCTGTTGAATGGTCGAAGTTTGGTCTTATTTGTTTATATTAGTGCTAACCTTGAACCTTCCTTCCTGTTGCTCTACGTCTTTATTTGGCCCAATCATTGGCTGTTGTATCAACAAGGAACTATTATGATACATTTTTCGCTTTAGGCCGACAGGCACAGTATGTGAGGTGTGCTACATCGGTAAGAGATGGGGAATGTTAGCTTTCCTGTCCCAGGCCATTTAAAGGCCCGGGCACACTCTGTACATGGGTGCACCACTTCTCAAGGACTTGCATTGGGGTTAGAGGCACAAACAGGAGCATAGTTTTAGGTTTGAAGGGCCTGCAAAAGCACCCCTGGTGCCAGAATCGGGGCCTTCTGTCTGCTGATGGAATAAGAAGCTACCATATGGTTCTTGTTACTTGTAAAGATAGTTCAACAGAAATATCTTCTGGCTTATCTTGGTTGCAGGTGGCTCATCCTCGGTCACTTGTTCCAAGTTGGGCAGCATGCAGCAGATTATGATGATCGTGATTGGCCTGGATTATAGATATTGCGTGATCTGTCCAGGCAGCTGAAGCATTATTTCAAAACTCTTAGTGTGTTCAATAAAGAGCTTCGTGGCTACATGGGCCTTGCTGTATCTGAACTCTGCTGATGTTTGTGGCTACCCGAGAAGCATTTGGAACCAGGGTAGCCTAAGTCTCCTAGGAGCCATCCTTGCAGTCTTTCTTTAGTTCGGCTCAGTTAGTAGCATTCTCAGCTCTAAGTCAGAAGGTCCTGGGGTCAAGCCTGTTTGCCAACTCAGGTGAACTAAAAGATCCTAGGTACTATTTGAAGAACAGCAGGCAGTTTTCCCAGTGTTCTTACCAATATGCATCCCTCAATCACTATCTCAAAACTAGTCATTTATCTCGTGCTGTTTCTGCAACCTTGTTGCTATATTTGTTTACATAACAACAGTGCCTGCACATCAATAGTACAGCATTGGCTGAGGCATCAGAATATATTGAAAATGCCAAAAGTGCTATATAAATAATCCTGGCATGAGAGCTCATGACTGCTGCCTGGGAAGTGAGCATCAATTTTCATGATCCTGTTTTGATGGTCACATATGACCTACACTTCAATGGACTTTTCTGGAAACTCTCGCACTTCATGAAAGCTATGGAATTATGTACAGGGCCTTGTAAGGCTACTTGGGTGCCAATGATGTCCTAGTCCTAGATCTTGCCATCTAAGAACAGTTCAGAACCCTCTTATTTTGCTGACAGCTGCCCAAGAAAGAAAAAAGTTATGACATTTTTCATCTCAGCAAAAAATGCATCAGTTAACTTAACACATCGTTGAACTGCAGATTGTCTGATATTGTTAGTGTGCCCTATGGCATAGTCATAACGGCACAGAAGGAGGCCATTCAGCCCATCGAGTCCATGCCAGCTCTCTGTAGAGCAATCCAGTCAGTCCCATTCCCCCGCTCTAACCCCTGAGCCCTGCAAGTTTATTTCCCTCAAGTGCCTATTCAGTCTCCCCTTGAAAACATTGAGTGTCTCCACTTCCACCACTTCCGCTGGCAGCGAGTTCCACTCGCTGCGTAAAAAAGTTTTCCCTCACGTCCCCCCTGTAACTCTTGTCCAAAACCTTAAATCTGTGTCCCCTAGTCTTTGTAGCATCAAGTAGTGGGAACAGCCTTTCCCCGTCTAGCCTATCCAAACCCGTCATAATCTTGTACAACTATCAAATCACCCCGCAACCTCCTTTGCTCTAATGAAAACAAATACAGCTTCTCCTACCTGTCCTTGTAGCTAAGATGCCCCATCCCCGGAACCAGTCTGGTAAATCTCCTCTGCACCCTCTCAAGTGCCTTCACATCCTTCCTAAAGTGTGGTGACCAGAACTGGACACTATACTCCAGTTGTGGCCTAACCAGAGCTTTAGAAAAGGTTCAGCATAACTTCTCCACTTTTGTACTCAATACCCCTATTTATGAAGCCCAAGATCCCAAATGCTTTGTTAACCACTCTCTCAATATGTCCTGCCACCTTCAGGGGCCTATGCACATTGACTCCCAGGTCCCTCTGTCCCTGCACACTCTTTAAAACTGTACCATTAAGTGTATATTGCCTCTCCCTGTTCTTTGTGCCAAAATGCATCACCTCATACTTCTCTGTATTAAATTCCATCTGCCACTTGTCTGCTCATTCTGCTAGCCTTTCTATGTCCTGTTGCAGTCGATTGGTATCATCATCACTATTTGCCACACCCCCAGATTTGGTGTCATTGGAAAATTTAGAAATTCTACTCTGTATTCCAATATCCAAGTCATTTATATATATCAAAAAAAGCGGTGGCCTCAGCACTGACCCTTGGGGAACACCACTGTCTACCATCCTCCAGTCTGAAAAACAGCTGTTTACCACAACTCGCTGTTTTCTGTCCTTAAGCCAATTCCTTATCCAAGCTGCCACTGACCCACCTATTCCATGAGCCTCAATTTTGTTAACCAGCCTTCTATGTGGTACTTTGTCAAATGCCTTCCTAAAATCCATGTAGACAACATCCATTGCATTCCCTTCATCAATCCTCCCTGTTACTTCATCAAAAAATTCAATTAGATTAGTCAAACATGATCTGCCTTTTACTAATCAGTGTTGGTTCTCCTTAATTAGCTTAAACCTCTCCAAGTGCCCGTTAATTTTTTCCTTGATTACTGTTTCTAAAACTTTACCCACCACTGATGTTAAACTGACCGGCCTGTAGTTACTAGGATTGTCCTTACACCCTTTCTTTAACAATGGTGTCACATTTTCCACTTTCCAATCCTCAGGCGCCTCAAGGGAAGATTGGAAAATTATGGCAAGCCCTTCCGCTATCTCCTCCCCCAATTCCCTTAGCAACCTGGGATGCAAACCAGGCGACTTGTCCATTCTAAGCATACCCAGCCTTTCCAGTACATCCTGTCTATCAATTTTCACTCCTTCCATTGCTACCTTTTTCACTTCTACCGATATTTTGTCAGCATCCACCTCCTTAGTAAACACCGGTACAAAATACTCATCGAGTATTCTAGCCTTGCCCTGCACATCTAAGCATATAACACCTTCTTTGTCCCTAATAGGCCCCACCCCGCCTCTTACTTCCCGCTTACTGTTTACATGCTGGTAGAAGATTTTTGGGTTCCCTTTTATGTAAACCGCCATTCTACTCTCATATTCTCTCTTTGCCAATCTTATTTTCATCTTCACTTTCCCTCTCCCTCTCAATTTTGTGTATTTGGTCTGGTTCTCCCTTGAAGAATTCACCTGACATGCATAGTATGCCCTCTTTTTTTGTTTCATCATCTTCTCTATCTCCCTTGTCATCAAGGAGCCCTTGTTTTGGTTCCCTTACCCTTCCTGCTTGTTGGAATGTACCTAGCCTGTACTTGGAACATCTCCTCCTTAAAGATCACCCATTGTTCCATTACAGTTTTTCCTGTCAATTTTTGGTTCCATTTTACCCTGGCTAGATCTTTTCGCATCCCATTGAAGTTAGCCCTATTCCAGTTTAGAAGTTCCACTCTAGATTGTTAATCTAAATCTTATGATACGATGATCACTCGTACCCAAGTGTTCTCCCACAGACACATGGTCGACCTGGCCCACCTCATTCCCCAGCACCAGATCCAGCAATGCCTCCTTCCTAGTTGGGCCAAGAACATACTGGTCAAGGAAATTCTCCTGAACACATTGCAGAAATTCTTCCCCCTCCTTTCCCTTTACCCTAGCATTATCCCAATTGATATTTGGGTAATTAAAGTCCCCCAATATCACCACTCTATAGCTCTTGCATATCTCTGCAATTTCCCTGCAGATTTGCTCCTCTACCTCCCTCTCACTATTTGGACACCTGTAGAATACCCCCAATAGCCTGATCATACCCTTTTTGCTCCTCAACTCTAACCAAATGGATTCTGTCCTTGTCCCCTCAAGAACATCCTCCCTTTACAATGTCTTCCCTAATCAGTGCTGCCACCCCACCTCCCTTTTTTCATTCCCTATCTTTTCTGAACACCTTGTACCCTTGAATATTAAGTGCCCAGTCCTCACCGTTTTTAAGCGACGTTTCCGCTATTGCCACACGGCTAATTGTGCTTGTAGCTCACCAACCTTATTCATCACACTTTGTGCATTTACATACATGCATTCTAAATCAATTTTTGAATTTTTCGTAGTCTTTCTTAGTCTGCTTCTATCTAATATGGTACTACTTCTGCCTCTAGTACTACTTTCTTCTCTAGTACAATCCAACACACTGCCTCTTTTATGCACCTTATTTCTCTTTTCTACTCCTATATGTTGGTGCCCATCCCCCTGCCAAGCTAGTTTAAACCCTCCCCAACAGCACTAGCAAACCTCCCCGCGAGAATATTGGTCCCGGCTCTGTTGAAGTGTAACCCGTCTGGCTTGTACATGTTCCACCTTCCCCAGAAACAGTCCCAATGCCTCAGGAATCTAAAACCCTCCCTCCAGCCACGCATTCATCTGTTCTATCCTCCTATTCCTGTACTCACTAGCACGTGGCACCGGGAGTAATCCGGAGATTACTACCTTTGAGGTCCTGCTTTTTAATCTCTTTCCTAGCTCCCTATAGTCTGCCTGCAGGACCTCATCCCTCTTTCTGCCTATGTCATTGGTATCGATATGGGTAACGACCTCTGGCTGTTCACCCTCCCCCCCTCAGTGACATCCTTGACCCTGGCACCAGGGAGGCAACATACCATCCTGGAGTCACGTCTGCGTCCACAGAAACACCTATCTGTTCCCCTAACCAATGAATCCCCTATCACTATTGCGCTTCCACTCTTCTTCCTTCCCCCCTGTGCAGCTGAGCCATCCGTGGTGCCGTGGCCTTGGCCCTGGCTGCTCTCCCCAGAGGAGCCATCACCCCCACCAGTTTCCAGAACTGTGAACTGGTTAGCGAGAGAGATGCACTCTGGGGATTTCTGCCCTACCTACATGTTGGAAAGAACCAGCAACATAGAAGTTTAGGTCTGTGGTGACCTTGATAGCCAGTATTGTATTGGAGGTTGGCTGGAGGTCAGATACTCTGGCACAACACCATCAGTCTCCTTGGTGAAGTGGAGTCTGTGAAAGCAGTTTTCCTCCGACAATCCAAGGTAGTATACTTCTGCCTGTAGTATGGGTTGTGTGTAATGATGAGTAAGGGCAATCCACCTCTGAGACAAAATAGCCTGCCTTGCATCCTTCTTTTAATTCTCCTCTTCATCCTCAAAGTAACAGAAATAGATGAACCCTCGCTTTCAAAATTAGGACTGCAACGACTAAAAATTTGGCAGTCAACATTTTTGAGAAAAGACCTCAAAATATAGCCTAACAAAAATTACAACTAGCACACAGTATTCCCAACAAGATTCACAATGATTGTATACATGATAACATGCATCCAATTAAAATATATATTAATAAAATAAAATTCTTGACTGTTCTTAAAACCGGATTTTAAATTTGCTCCAGTGCAATCAATCTCTACCTAATTTTCTAACTACCTCCCCATTCCTGTTTTACTTCAGTGCCATCAGCAATGGCAAATATTTTCCATGGTGTTCACACAATTTTCTTTTCTAGTGCCATTTGTTATAGCTCACAACTGCACTAATATTTCCTAAATATTTCTATCTATTTTCATTATTTTAACTGTAAATAATAACGCAATAGATGGTTTTTCTGCTACTGTGATATATTAAAAATAAATTCTTAGACAATAAAACAATCCGTTTCAATTTAATCCTTCTAAATGCTACCTGCTTGTGTTTAGCAATAACATAACCACCGCCAGTAGATTGTTTATTATTCAGTTTCAGCTAAATAATTTATATGTTTTTTTCCCAGTGTCATTCCACCTGCCTTTTTTAAGGTAGTAAATAATGAAACATTGTCCATTCTCTAGGCTGTCCTGAATTGCTTATTCTCCCAAGTATTGTAACCTAATTTTTGATTATAATATTTATTTCCATATGCTATTTTTACATTTCCAGTGCTTAGTTTATTATGTAATCCATTTGCTTTCCACAAGTACAAACTTTCCTCATTCTTTATGATTTTCTTCCGCCCATTATCTATCTGCATTTTTCCTAAATCTTTGCCTTTTTCACAAAATTTCATTTTTTTGAAAATAAAGATAACTACAGTTTATTTATTCTTTTAATTCCTTACAGTGGTCTCGCTGTAGGATGGACAGGCAACCTGCCCCCAACCGTCTGTCAACACTGTTCTGCAACCAACGGCCAGGTGCTGTGCGACAGATGGCTTTCCTTCAGCTTCTTCCCTTTCTTCTGTTGACCATCGTCAACTACCCCATCATAAACATCTTGGGGTCACCACTGACCAAAAGCCTAACTGGACCAGCCATATCAACACCATGGCTACAAGCGCAGGGCAGAGGTTGGGTCCTAGCCAACATTTTTCCTACAAGCAACACCACTAAAAGCAAATCACCTGGTCATTCATTTCAGTGCTGTTTGTAGGACTTTGTTGTGTGCAGGACTTTGTTGTGTGCAAACTGGCTCTCACATTGGCCTACAGAACAAGTGACTATATTTCAAAAGTATTTCATTGGCTGTAAAGCACTTTGGGACACCTTGAGGGGTGTATTATATAAATACAAGTTGTTCTTCATTACTCTTCAACGAGTGGCTAACCTCCTGATGCCTCAAAGCCTTTCCACAATTTAAAAGGTTCAAAGTCAGGGATGATGAAAGCACACCACTCAACTAGATGGCTGCAGTCACAACAACACTCAAGAAGTTCGACACCATCCAGGACACAGCAGTTCATTTGGCTGCCACTCCTGCCACTGGACTCAAAATCCACCGCCTCCATCAAAAGCACAAAGTGGCTGCATTATGTAAGATCTACAGGATGCACGGTCTTCTTCTTCTTCTAAGGCAGTCCCTCGGAACCGAGGATGACTTGCTTCCACATTAAAAATGAGTTCACAGGTGACTGATGAGTCCAATGCGGGACCTACAGTCTCTGTCACAGGTGGGGCAGACGGTGGTTGAAGGAGTGGGTGGGTGGGGTGCTTGGGTTGACGTGCGCTCCTTGCGCTGGGCTTCCGCTTGCTCTCGGCGAAGAGACTCGAGGTGCTCGGCGCCTTCCTGGATGCTTCTCCTCCACTTTGTGCGGACTTGGGCCAGGGATTCCCAGGTGTCGGTGGGGATGTTACACTTTTTCAAGGAGGCTTTGAGGGTGTCCTTGAAGCGTTTCCTCTGCCCACCTGGGGCTCTCTTGTCGTGCCGGAGCTCCGATTAGAGCGCTTGTTTTGGGAGTCTCGTATCTGGCATGCGGACGATGAGGCCCATCCATCGGAGCTGATCGAGCGTGGTCAAAGCTTCGATGCTGGGGATGTTGGCCTGAGCAAGAAAACCGACGTTGGTGCACCTATCCTGCCAATGGATTTGCAGGATCTTGTGGAGGTAGCGTTGGTGGTACCTCTCCAGTGCTTTGAGGTGCCTGCTGTACATGGTCCATGTCTCTGAGGCATACAAGCAGGGCGAGTATCACTGCTGCCCTGTAGACCATGAGCTTAGTGCCAGGTTTGAGGTCCTCGTCTTCAAACACTCTCTTCCTCAGGCGGGCAAAGGCTGCACTGGCACACTGAAGGCGGTGTTGGACTTCGTCGTCGACGTCTGCCCTTATTTACAGTAGGCTCCCGAGGTATGGAAAGTGGTCCACGTTGTCTAAGGCCTCGTCATGGATTTTGATAATCGGGGGGGCAGCACTGTGTGGCGGGGGCAGGTTGGTAGAGGACCTTTGTATTACGGATCTTTAGTGTAAGGCCCATGCTCTCGTACGCATCAGTGAAGGTGTTGACGATGGTTTGGAGCTCGACCTCCGAGTGAGCGCAGACGCAAGCATCGTCTGCATACTGTAATTTGACGATAGAGGATGGGACGACCTTGGATCTGGACTGGAGGCGACGGAGGTTGAACAGTTTCCCGTTTGTTCTGTAAATTAGTTCCACTCCAGTGGGGAGCTTACTGAGGGTGAGATGGAGCATTGCAGCAAGGAAGATTGAGAAGAGCGTTGGTGCGATGACACAGCCTTGCTTGAACCCAGTTCGTACGTGAATTGGGTCTGTGGTGGAACCGTTGGTCAGGATCACGGCTTGCATGTCGTCGTGAAGCAGACGGAGGACAGTGACAAACGTTTCAGGACAGCCGAATTTGAGGCGGATACTCCATAATCCCTCATGGTTGACAGTGTCGAAGGCCTTTGTGAGTTTGAAGAAGGCCATGGTGCTATTCCCTGCATTTCTCTTGTAATTGACATGCGGTGAAGATCATGTCCATTGTGCCCCTTAGTGAGCGGAATCCGCATTGCGACTCTGGGAGGAGCTCTTCAGCCATTGGGAGAAGGCGACTGAGGAGGATTCTTGCGATGACTTTCCCTGTGGCAGACAGCAGGGAAACTCCTCTGTAATTACCGCAATCAGACTTGTCACCTTTCTTGAAGATGGTCACAATTACGGCGTCTCTGAGATCCCCTGGCTTGCTCTCCTCCTTCCAGATAAATGAGTTCATGAATTCGCGCCAGTAGTGCTTCTCCGCCATGCTTTAGCGCCTCGGCGGGGATTCCATCTGCTCCTGAGGCCTTGTTGTTCTTTAGTTGTCGGATGGCCTTTTCAACCTCATGCTGGGCTGGGGTTGTGCTGAGATGGTGGCGGGTAGCATGCTGTGGGATGGAGTTGAGTACACTCGTGTCGAAGACAGAGTCGTGGTTAAGGAGATCTTCTTTTGATAATTTCATCCTGTGAGAGACAACATCATTCATGTCCCGAGGCCGGGACCCAGGAGCGAGGACAAGCCCAGCAGCGAGGTCAAGGCCCAGGAGTGGCACAGCGTGGACCAGCAGCAGGGTCGGGGCCCAGGGAAGGTGCGGCACGGGCCAACAGCGAGGTCGGGAGGACCACAATGCATCCTACGAAACCTAAGCAGAGAGGACCTGCGGGAAGGAGGGAGGAGGACAGTAGCAGTAAGTTTGTGTGTGTGCTAGGCCGTTGTAGCAGAGCCTGGTCTCCAATCGTCTTGGATCCCCTTGCCATTGGACCAAGACCTTGCTCTGTCAAGCCCGTGTGGTAGCTGGTGTGCAACGGCCACCCCACGTTAAAAGAATTCACGCACAGGCATCTTCCACCCTTTAAAATGAAGTTCGGGACCTGGAATGTCAGGACCCTCATGGACAACCCCAACAGTGACAGACCAGAACGCCGTACTGCTATCATTGCCCGGGTGCTCAGACGCTTCGACATTGACATCGCCGCCCTAAGTGAGACCCGGCGGGCAGGGGAAGGCCAGCTCAAGGAGCAAGGCAGTGGTTACACCTTCTTCTGGAAAGGCAAACCCGAAGAAGAACGCCGCCTCCATGGGGTAGGCTTCGCCATAGAAAATGAACTAGTCGGGCATCTCAGAGACTCCCTAGCAGTATAAACGAGCGCCTCATGACTCTTCGACTCACCCTAGCCCAAAACCAGTGCGCTACGGTCATCAGTGCGTACGCCCCAACACTGGAAGCCACAGACGAGACCAAAGAGGAATTCTACTCCAGCCTCGAACAATCCCTGTCCCGAGTCCCAACGGGCGACAAGCTGATCCTCCTTGGCGACTTCAACGCCAGAGTTGGAAAGGACACAGACCTCTGGAGAGGTGTGATTGGCAGAGAGGGGGTAGGGAAAGCCAACTCCAACGGTACCCTCCTCCTGTCGAAATGCTTAGAACATGGCCTCGTCATAACCAACACCTTGTTCCGTCAGAGAGACAAGTGCAAGGCTTGATGGCAGCACCCTCGTTCCAAGCACTGGCATCTGCTGGACGACGTCATCAACTGAGTGAGGGACTGCAAGGACGTCCGTATCACCCGCGCCATGACAGGAGCTGATGACTACTGGACAGACCACCGTCTAATCCGCTCTGTCATCTCCATCAATGTAGCCCCAAAACAGCGGCGGCAACAGAAACAATGCTGCAGGAAAATTAACGCTGGAGCACTCAAAGACCCCGCTAAGAAAGTCCTATTCAGCCTGCGCCTCACAAACAACCTGACGACTCCCAGTGATGCAGAGACACAGAGTGCCCACAGCGTCTGGTCTGCACTCAAGGCCTCCATAATCAGCACCTGTGAAGAGATGCTCAGTCACTCGGCCAGGAAACACCAAGACTGGTTCGACGAGAATGACCAGGAGATCCAGGAGCTAATAAGCCGCAAGCGCAAGGCATTTCTGATCTGGAAACAGCAACAGAACTCGAGAGCAAGAAAGCAGCTCTACAGAAGCCTGAAGGCCGAGGTCCAACAAAAAACTCGCGACCTAAAGAACAGATAGTGGGTGGAGAAAGCGCAGGAGATCCAGCAGCTAGCTGACAACCACGACGTGCGTGGATTCTTTAGCGCAGTCAAGACCTACTACGGCCCAAGCACCCAAGGCCCTTCCACACTGTGGGCCAAGAATGGAGAGGTACTCATCAAGGACAGGGAAGCAGTCAGTGCCCGCTGGAAGGAGCACTTCGAAGATGCACTGTAGCCCAAAGCTCTGGAATTTCCACCGCCTCTCTACCTCTCTTTCCTCCTTTAAGACGCTACTTAAGACCTACCTCTTTGACCAAGCTTTTGGTCATCTGCCCTAATATCTCATGTGGCTCGATGTCAACTTTTGTTTAATAAATTCCTATGAAGTGCCTTGGTACGTTTTACTATGTTAAAGGCGATATAAAAATACAATTTGTTGTTGCAGCAATTCATCAAGGTTAATCTGAGAACACCTCTCTCCCCTGCAACCTTTACCACCAAGAAGGATGAGAGCAGCAATGTTGTGGTTACACCATCCCCTCCATGTACCCTTCAAGTCACACATCATCCTGACTTGGCAGTTCCTTCATGGTTACTGAGTCAATATTCTGCAACTCCCTACTTTGTGAAAGTGCCATCACCACAGAGGTTCAAGAAAGCCCACTATCTTCTCAAGGCAACTAGGGATGAGCAGCAAAGTACCTCCCACAATCCAAGCACAATTTTAAAAAACTTTTGTAGTTCTATTCAATTATTTCTAATTACT